>NW_027150950.1:1200000-1668394 GCF_018691715.1 Phytophthora cinnamomi | reverse complement strand
ACACTTCTAAAGTGGTGTCGCACATCGATGTGGAATGAAATACAGGGTTGCTGGCAAGCTTCTTTGCGCTTTCATTGTCTACAAAGATTTGTGCTGGTTGTTGTTGCTGCACTTGCAGCTCTTTCAGCATTTGGCGCAAGTGCGCCACTTCCTGCACCAGTAGACTTAGAGCCATGTATTCCGCTTCCGTCGTGTGCAGCGCGACAGTCGTCTCAGTTTGGCTGCTCCACGAAATGATGCTCCCACAAAACTGAGTCACATAGCCTGCAACAGACTTTCGGTCGTCAACTCGATTAGCGAAGTCAGCATCCGCATATGCTCGTAGGCGATCATCCAGCTTTTGATCTGACCACACTAATCCACCAAGCTGGATCCCCCAGTCCACTGTCTCTTCCAGGTAGCGTAAACCACGCATGACAGCTCTCCAGTGCAATAAACCCGGGTTCTCCAGGAACTGGCTGCACTCTCTCACTACGTAGGCCAAGTCGGGTCGGGTACCAAGCATTAGGTACATCAAACTACCGACCATTGCACGATATGGCTTCGATCTCATTAATTGCCGTTTGTCATTTTCCGTGGGACTCATAGCTTTGCTCAACTTCAAATCTGCCGTGCTAGGCGTCTTGCAACCATTACAATTCTGCATATTGAAACGGACTCAGCATACTTCCTCTGGCCAATGAACATCGTCCTTTCTGCCTGGTTGCTGGTGATCTCCCAACCAAGAATATTATGTAGTTCTCCAAGATCCTTCATCGCGAACCGATCCTGGAACATCTTCTTCATCTTGTTGATGAGCTCCATCGATGGAGCAAACAGAATCAATTATCTACATAGAGAGGGATAAAGATCAACTATCCATCAATTAATTTAACTGCCACGCAGGCCTCCGACTGCAGCATCGCGAAGCCCTGCTCCTCCAAGAACGACTTGAGCAGTTGAAACCACACCCGCGGTGCTTGTTTTAAGCCGTAAAGGCTTTTCTTCAATCGACACACCCAGTCTTCTTTACCTTTCACTTTATAGCCTTCGGGCTGTTCCATATAGACCTCCACGTCTATCGCTCCATTCAAGAAAGCAGTAGTTACATCCATCTGATGCACTTCATAGTCCCAGACAGCAGCAAGTGTCAAAAGAATTCGCAGTGTCTCCAGCCTTACAACAGGCGAGTACACTTCTAGGTAGTCGATGCCATCAATCTGTATGAAGCCCTTGATTACGAGCCTCGCTTTGAATCTCTCGATCTCCCCGTTCGCGAGAAACTTAACGCGAAAGGCCCAGCGATTCTGCAGCGGTTTCATGTGGTTCTCACGAGGAACCAACTCCCAGGTATCATTCTTCATCAATGAATCATACTCATCATCGGCAGCACGTTTCCAGTGCATGGAGTGTTCACTTTCCATAGCCTCACCAAACGTGTATGGCTCTGTGAGTTCATCAGTAGCCATGCAGCAATAATCCTCCCACCATGCCAGGATTAACTCGTTAGCCATAGCACGCTGCAACTCCGCTCGTGATTTCCTCCATCCAGCAGGCAACGAGTTCACATCATCATCTGGATTTGTGTTGTCGTAGGCAATGTAGACATAGTCACCGAACCACGTTGGCGGCTTACTCATCCGGCCACTCCGTGTCACTGGAGGGTTCTCAGGAAGAGTACCATTCGGGGCTTTGTACTCGCGTAACGCTGTACACGTGGACGTTGGCAGACGTTCCGGACCTGCAGCATCACTCGATACTTGCCTTTTCGAATCCCGCTCAGAAGCCGATGATTTGCTTCCGTCAACTTCGTGACTCTCTGGTAGTGACTCCACGTCGTCAGTAGCCGGTGGCTTGCGTCGCCTACCGCTATGCTTTCTTTTTCGCCCTCGTTTAGAATTTCCTGGCACTCACTCACCTTGCAGGCGGTCTGCCTCATGTCCATTGACACATTCCTCATGTCGTTCTGCCACCGTGCTAGAACGACCATGTTCAGGCGTCGCAGAGCGCACTCTACGTTCTTCATCTCGTTCTGCCAACATGCTAGAACGACCGCTTTCAGATGCAGCAAATCGCACTCTCTTTGGCCGAGGTGCTTCGGCATCACTACTGGGGTTTCGCTTGTTGGCCCCACTGGCCCCACCTGACCGGACAACCCGTTCGACTGCTCCACCTGGGCGGTCATCATGTTGATTGTCATCAGCCCCACCAGATCGATAATCACCTCCATCGCTGGAGTCGCTGGCCCCACCAGGCCAACAATCTTCTCCATTACTGTAACTGTCCTCATCATTTGTTACCGCATGCATTTCATCCAGCATCGGCTCAATATCATCCTCCGCTGAGCTATCAACTCCAAAATATTCGGTTGTAGAGGCCGAACTTGGTGGTGAAGCTGCGTTTGTGCACAATCGACCAGCTTTATTTTCGTAGAACACAACAGTATGGCTGTAAAAGGCCTTGTTGGTCTTGCTATCGAGCAAGCGATAGCCTCGCTTCTCTCGTGAATACCCAACGAAGACCGCCTCCCGTGCCTACGCCTGCATCTTTCGTCGTTCAACCTTGTCTACATACGACAGGACAGCGCAGCCGAACGTCCGCAACTTCTCGTACGCAGGAGTCTGGCGGTACCATATATAGCATATGTGTGGCGAGGCGGGTGAGCGCTTTTTGCCGCCCAGGTGTATAGCACGATGCCACGGGGCCGCCCGTCCGGAGAATCACTCCCCCTTCCGGATTTCCTAATGGGGTTAGACTCCGAAAGCAGCACTAGGTGCTCCAAACGGAGGTGGCGTGTGACCTTGCTAATCCCTGTAGGTGTCGTTTATCTTCGATAGAACGAACTTCACCTGGTGAGTTGTCTTCACAATGATAAGGTATTGGGTGTAAAGCGCTTACGTTACTTCAAACGTAGGTCTCCACGACTGAGGTTGAGATCACAAGCCGATCCTTCCAGCCAGACCTTCAAAATCAGAGAGTTAATATACAAATATACAAATATACAGCCGCTACTTATTCTTCGGGGGTCCTTGAGCGGGGGGCCCGTACACCGGTCTACTGGAGTTTCTTCCGGACCACCGGTCGAGTCCGAAAGCACCCTTCACTCACGCGCACCAGCTTCCGCAAGGAGATAATTAGCTCCAGGCGGAAGACTTTCCAAACGTTCAACTCCAAAAAAAGGAGAACAACCTCCGGTCAGACAATATACAATCCTATCACACAGTAGTCAATCGATCGGATCCAGGGGTGACTACACACAACCTCCTAGAAACGCAGTTAATATGAAATGGGACCTCCGAACGAAGGACCAACAACTGGAATATGAAATAGGACAGGTCACTTCGGAGCGCGCGTCGCCCGATCACCGCCTAACTTGGTCTTAGCCTTTGGGAGAGTTCCACGGCGGTATTCGCGGTCACGACGCGTCCAAACGCAGGTCTCGTAGCTTAGGGCCGCCGGCAGGGTTAATCCCCCCCGGTCGAGGCTTGTTCCTCTCGCTTACTTGACAGCACACCTCGTCCCTGGGGACGGGGAAGCACTTGCGCCCTTCTTGGCAAATTGAACTCTCTCATTATCTTTTCTTTGGCTTCTGTATCTACTGTTCTCTCTGGAATCAGCTATTTTATCTTGGTTTCACTATAGTCGGGGCGTGGCGTAATCACGTCGCGCGTCGAGCAGGTCATGGATAGGGCAGGAGTCTAATCCGTGCATAACACATCATAGTCGGTCGTCTTGGTCGGTCGTCTTGGTCGGTCGTCTTGGTCAGTCGTTAACATCTTGGTCGGAGTATACTTGAAACTTGGAAGGTCTTTCTGGGTACAAATCAGGCTGGGACAGGGCGCGACCGGTCGTACATCGAAGATCTTCGTCCGGAGCCTGGTGTCTGGAATCATGCGTCCGGGGTCCGGAGACCAGTGAGTCTAGAGTTTGACTTGACTTCACTATGGCGGGAGTCCGGACGGTCTTGAGCAGTCTTCCTTGGCTCTCTGTCTGGACTTGCTTGAGCCTTCCTTCTCGCTTGTGCCTTCGCTCTTCTCTTGTGCTCTTCCGTCGCATGTCTTACGGGCCTGTCGCTGGCCGGGCCATTGAGTAGAGACTTGGGCAAATTTTTCTGGAGCCGCTTCGTGTCAACCGTCCCTCTCATCACAATCTCTCATAGAGGAATTTGCTCCCGAAGTGATAGGTTGCGATGAGACCACGCGTAGCAAGGCGGACGAAAATGTCCAAACGCCGGAGTGGTCCGGACGGCGGCAGGGTAGCCCAGCTTGCGGACATGGTCTCCCTTCTTTGTCCCATATTGCATCAGCCAATCGGGTCGCAAAACGTCAATCGGAAACTTCTTTCATCGAAACGCAGCCAAATTGCAATTTACCATCAGCCAAACAAGACGATGGTGGTCGTGTCTGTAGCGAGCGCCGCGAGCAGCGCCCCGGTCGGGGCTGGCTCCGCCACATCGGGCGTAGGCGAGGGACCTCCTCCGAGCGCCCCTCGTAGCTCGAGCGATGAGAGTGAGGAGGAGGAGCAGACGGAGTGGCAGCCGCCCGTTTTCCTCATTCCTATCTTTTGTCATCTTAGTCCTGAAACTCCAAACTCTCGTAACTCCAAACTTCATATTTCCAAAACACTCCACTCATTCTCCACTTGAAAATCAGAAATATCATATCCGAGCTCACATCGCAAATCTATCGAATCAGAGCACATTCCGTCGAGGGGCACATACACGCAGTCGATCCAGTTCGGACATGTACTAGGCTCTGGGATGATCGTCCCCAGCCTGCATCGTCTGGAACCGGGCTCGTGCACATGCATCTTGATTGAACGCGTACAACAATGCTCCACAACTGAGCTGAGACACGGGCAACCATTCGGGGTCGTCGTACCCTTTCCACTTAACGAGGTACTCTCGAGTGCGGCTCCTGGCTGTCCTCCGGAAGTAAGGCTGCGTCGAAGTCATCGTCTCCGGACACTTCGACCTCTCCGGCTGGACGCTTCGGGAAGAGGGCACGCGGCTTAAGTCGACTGACATGAACCCAGGGATTAACCCGGTACCCAGTGTCATCAATCTTGAGCTTGACTCGGAAGTCGTCGTGCATCTCCTCAATCCGGAAGGGGTCATGCCACATGTGGGCATGTTTACGACTGAGACCCGGCTGGACTTTCGGAATGTACAGCCAGACCGAATCTCCCTTCTCGAACCCAGACTTCAGTCGTTCGGACAGTTCTCTCCACTGGTGCGTCTGGACCTCCGAACGCTGGCGTTTCGCCTTCTTCTGCAGATCCTCGGCACATGCTTGCGCATAGCTAAACTGACGCTAAAACTTCCGACGCCACTCATAGGCAGGCCGCTTCGGAACGCTAGAGGGTTTCGGACCCAACATCGCAGACAGCGTCCCTTGGGCGTCCCAACCATGTACCAGGTAGAAGGGTGTGTCCAGACGCGTGGCATCGAACGAGGTGTTCAGAGCGAACATGAGCCTCTCCGCGTGGTCGTCCCAGTCACTTTGATCCTCCTCAGCGATGTACGCTCGGATACTCCGAACGACGGTTTGGACCGACCGCTCCTGTTGACCATTAGCTTGCGGACGATAAGCGAGAGTGGCTCGCTGCTTGCTTCCCAGGAGATCTCTGAACCGTGCGAAGACCTCACTCATGAAGCGGGGGCCTGATCATGTCGGACCATGGAGCTCGCTCCGAACCTCCGGAAGACACACGCTTAGTAGACCTCTGCGACGTGTTGAGCGGTAGTCGACCGCATGGGCTTGCACATCACGAATCCGGAAAACGCATCCCGGAACAACACCAGAAAAGTGTTTCCACGTTCAGACTCCAGCATGTCAGTGACAAAGTCCATCGCGACAACTTCGAACGGACGTCTGGGCTCAATATTTCCGAGCGACGGTCCTTCGTTGGGCGGTCGTCCCTTGTCACTTGCACAGTCGCCACACTCCTTGACACAGCGCTCAACATCGGCATACATCCCCGGCCAGTAGAATTCCGAACGGAGTTTCTCGTACGTCCGGGTGATGCCTTGATGACCACCATGGAAATCCTCGTGTGCGTGGTGCAGCATGTCTGGTCGCAGAGATTCCGGAATCACCAGTCTCGGCTCATCTACAAAGTCGTGAGGGCGGTCTCGAGTCGATCGTGCCAGACGGTATAACACATCCCGGGCATCTAACGCAAACAAGTCCGCCACCTTGGCAGTCTTGCGGAGCCTTCTCGGCGAGAATCTGTAGATATCCCCTTTCAGGAACGACTTGATTTCGGACAAGTAGGCATCCTGATCCTGGTGCGTCCGGATACGTCTCCTCCGTTCGGCCTGATACTCGAGGGGATCCATGGGTCCCTGAGGTTCACCATCACCAGGAGGAGCAGTGTCCTCAACTCCCGGATCCAGACGCACGGCGTCCCTGGCCTTCGACCTTGTCAACACGGCGAAGACTCTTGCCGCATGAGAGAGCGGCGCGGACTGTGAGTCTGCAGCTACTGCGTCAACTTCCCTCCGGACCGAAGTCTCCGGACGCGGAGATGGGTCTCCGTCCAGATGGACCACCTTTGGCTTCATCAGCTTCTCTGCGATCTTCGACACTCTTTCCAGGTGAGTCCGCTCCTCGGAATCCTGAACAGTCCAGTACCCTCCGAGTGCCAGCGTCTTCGACGTCAGGTAGTCGGCAGCTTGGTTGTACTCGCGCTTAACATGGACCAATCGCAACGTCCGGAACTTATCCTTCTGGACATCACACTAAGCCAAGTGCTTCTGGAGGTTCGGCTGGTGACAGTTGATGAGACCTTGGACTTGTTGAATCACGATCCAAGAATCTCCCACAACCACCAAGTCTTCGACCTGACGGTCGAGCGCCATCTGGGCTCCTTTCGGAATCCGTGATACTCCGCATCGTTGTCTGTTACATCGTCCAGAATAAAACCTCGGGCTTCGAGCACCTTCCAACCGGGGAGCTGCCAGAGAATACATCCGCAGCTTCCTCGCCGAGTCGACGTCTTGGCCGCACCATCGAAACTCAGGACGACGCCCTGATAGGTATCGTCGAGCATCTCCACACTGAGAACTGGCGGCTTCCGGACGCGTCCCTTGGCAGGTATCAGTGCTTCTGCGATTTCGTCCAAATGTTCACGTGGGGTGATTCCAGCTCCCATGATAGCGGTCAGACCGTCTTCATCCTTCTGGACCTTCCGGACGGTGATGTCCCAGTGTGAGAGCATAACTCCCCACGGAACACAGCGTCCGTCGGCAGACTTCGACTGGAGTATCCACTTGAAGACTGAGTGCCGAGTGTAGACTTCCAGACGACAACCCTCGAGAAGCGTCCCGAAGACTTGAAGGACTCTTAACACAGCAATCACCTCCTTCTCAGCTGTGTGATATCGGAACTCAGCGTCGTTCAGAACTCTCCCAGTAAACCGCACCGATTGGATCTTCCCATCGTATTCCTGACCGAGGACCGCGCAAGCAGCCCAGCGGTTGGCATACGAGATGATCACGAACGGCTTTGTCCGGTCCGGATGCCGGAGCAGTGGGGTCGAAACGATCTTCTTCTTGAGAATCTCGAACGCAGCCTTGGCCCTAGTGAGATCTCATCCGGCCTGCACTTGGTCGTCCGAAAACTCGTACAGGACTGCAGCCACTACCGGAAAGTCTTCAATAAACTTATGATAGTAGTTCAGACTTCCAAGGAAAGACTGCACTCCTTTCAGAGTCTTCGATAATTGCAGGTCCTGAACCCCCTTAGCGATTTTCGGAACCGCCCGAATCCCCTCTGCACTAATTTCGTGTGACAGGTATCGAGTAGACTATAACTGATATAATGAGCCATTCGCAGTTTCACAGTACAAAAGTGTTTATACTTAGACATGCATGGCTTAATCTTTGAGACAAGCGTATGACTACTGGCAGGATCAACCAGGTTAATAAGGTATCAACAGCTTTCCAAACTCACTTTTCGGGAGACTCACGGAAATGTTCCAGTAGCGCCGGCGGAATAGAAGAGCATTCAGATCCTCACAAAGCTTGTCCCAGGTGGGCGCGCCATGTGCGATGTCATCAATGTACGAGCTCCGTCCCAAGACCGGGCCCATGCTGTCTGGAGCAGGGATGTTCCTCTGGAACACCGTCGCTGTATCCGTCAATGCCAACACTTGGCCTTCGGAATCACTCTATCTGGACGGGTCCAAACTCAGGAAGTCCAGAACATCTTGGTCCACCTCCGATTCTTCTTCCGGAGACAGTCTCACGAAACCCCACAGGCAGTTATTAATCACTGCCTGATAGACGAGAGGGGCATTCTTGAGGCCAAACGGCATCCGAACCCACTGGAAGTGTCCGAACGGACAGACGAAGGCCGAGATCAGCTTCGCACGCTCAGGCATCCGGATGGCCCAGAACCCACTCGCCATGTCCAGACTCATAAACCACATTGCACTCTCAAAGCCAATCAATAGATCGTCGATCAACGGCAGAGGGTAATTGGACAGTTGAATGAATCCATTCACCACTCGGTAGTCGATACACATCCGGATGTTCACGCCGTTCTTCTTCAGGACGATGACGATCGGAGAAGCCCACGGCGATTCGGAGTGTTCTATCAGCCCTGTCTCCAAAAGCTTCTTCAGCAACTCGTAGACCTTGATCGCTAAGTGTGGGGCGATTGACCTCGGGCGCTGAGCAACTGGCTTAGCATCACCGACATCTAGAGCACACCACACTCCACGAGCCGGTGCGGGGGCAGCATTCCTGTCTCCCAAGAATATCTTGTGGTGATACCTCAGTTGCGTTCGAAGTTTCTCGTCTTCGGCCGAAGTAGTCCGTCCGGATTCTCCAACATCGGCCTTCTCGATATCACACCTTGGACTCAGTTCTTGGAGTTCCGGAAGCATGGCCAGTTCGTCGCGCAGCTGAGCCAGTAACTCACTACCTTCGTGTATGTACACGGCTGGTTCCAAGTTCAGCTCTTCCGTACTCATCTACATGCACCGTTCGTACTCCACTTCGAACCTTCGGACCCGAATAGACAATCGTTCAGGACTCCGTTCAACCTTCGACTCGACTTCGACGGGGACTTCCGGAACACACTTGGTCAGACACTCATCGTCAAAACTGATCGCGTCATAAAACTCGTCCGAGTCCGAACCAGAGTCTTCGTCCGGGTTCCTTTTAGGATCTTCGATCTTTTCTGGCTGGACCTTTGCAACTTCAGACACCGAGCTCGCATTCTCGACATTCTCGCCTGGTCCGGGTACCTCATCTGGAGCAGCCTCATGAACAGTGCATTCTCTTTCGGACGCTCCGGAACTCTCGGTTTCCGAAGGTCGAGGAGTCTGATCCGGACGACGCCTTTCTGACTTCACCCCAGGTTTAGGCTGCAGACGCACCATGTGCACCTGCGCCGAATCAACTGGCGACCGAGTCAGCAACTTCGTGGGCCACGGGTAATCGGGAGTCTGGACACACGGTGGTTCGGAACTCTGATGCATTCGAGCGAGTCGCTCCTCACGCTCTCTGAGCTCCCTCGAGTTAGTACTTTCATAAATCATCACTTGCCATTCTCGATAGCTCCGTAATCCCGGACGGACAAACTTTCCAGCCGTCCGAAAAATCCAAACTCCACAACCCGGACCACTGCCGTTCGAGAGTCGATCCAGACCACTGCCGTTCGAGAGTCGACACAACCCGGACCGTTCGAGAGTCGACTGTCTTGTCCGAAATGTTGACCACCTTCACAGCAACTGACCAGGACTTCGCAGCATAGATAATCTGCGCAACCCAGCGGTCACCTCGACCAGCCCAAACGACTTCGCGTTGCGGATTGCTCTGACCGTAGTCAACCCGGACGACGGCCGACTCACCCGGGGCCAAGTACAGACTCTCTTTCGGAGTGGCGGCCAAGTCCAGACCACGTCCCATGTGGTCCGCAGTCCGACCAGCTAGCAGTACCGTCTCTTCGTCCGGAAGCTTGATCAATCCTTCCTGAGTGCACAATCGAACTCCACCCGAGTAAATGAAGTTCATACCAAGAAGCACATCCACACCTTCGCCAATGTTCGCGACCCATAGTTCCGTAATGTAGACCACGCGAGGTCCCAAGGTAATCTTCACCTCAGTAGTAGCCGTGATAATCGTCGGGAAACCACCAAGTTCGGACACCCGGAGCTGTTTGCAAAACTTCAGTCGGAGTTTGAACCTACGCTCAAGGTCCAAACTCACCATGCTAACAGATGCTCCGGAATCCAGAAGGATATCCGTTCGACTGTTGTTCACAGCACCATGGATCATCGCCACTTTTTTGGTGTCATCAGGGTTGTGCTCTTTCCACCATCCGTACCTCTGGCCGGGCCCCAGTCGGAATTCGGGAGGGTCGTTCGAATCATTATCCCCCAGACGACTTTCTTCCAACCGAGACCGCTCCAAACGTTGTTGATCGGATAGGTACTTGTCGTTTCCCTCTGAAATCACAGTCATGCATTGATGGTTATCTTGGTGCTTGCTCCTCAACTCTGGTCCAATATACACTAGGATACACAATTCCGGGATAGATTTGAGCCCGACGCGTTCTGGATCCCCATCCAGCGGGCTTATTAGGTTAACCGTTGTTCCCCAGAATCGACGTCCCCATCCAGTAGTTGATTCCGGATAGCGGACGGAAGGTCCAGTGTTCCTTGACGAGCGAAAATCTTCACAGCTTGGAACTTCTTCCTCTCTTCACATTGGTCTTCATCAAGCTTCTTGCAGAACAGGCAGGGTCGAACTCTGCACAGGCGGGCGGGGTGCCCTTTCCGGCCGCAGTGATCACACTTAAGGTCGGTCCAGCAGCTCTCCGTAGAGTGTCCAAAATCCTTGTAGCGCTCACAGAACTTGGTGCGGTTCGAAGTGTCGAAACGAGGAGACCGAGATGGCGTTCGGAAATCTCCGCCCGAAGGAAGTCTCCAACCGGAGTTCTCCATAATCCGGAAGACAGTGCTTGAAATATCTTGCACGCGATCTTCGTCTCGTCTGGAATCACCTCCGGTCGCCGCACTTCCAACAGCCGAACTTGCCGTCGTCGGAGTGGCAGGAACTTCATCCACCGCATCTTGGAAACGCACTTCCCGATCATCTTCATCTTCGTCCGAAACATTTTCGTCCTGAACCACATACGCGCGTCCGGAACGCTTCGACTGGAACCGTCCGTGCGGAACATTGTCCGCCCGGAAGTCCCGCTTGGCCGGAGGAGCATCGTAGTCATCGCCTTGGGTCATCTCTTCGTGCTGCTTTAGGACGTACTCCAAGTCACATAGTCTCCGGATGCGTTGGTCTTGCAACGTCGTTCGAAGTCGTGAGTCCAAAAGCTTCTTCGTGAACACCTTCAGATGACGTTCCCGCTGCTTGGACGACGAGTCAAAGTCGATACCCGCCTTATCTGCCACCTTGTTCAGGTGGTAGTAAACTCTAGCGGGCTTTCGGACTTCCTCTTAACCATCGTGTAGTAGCGCTCGGAGTCTGAGGTCTTTGCTTTGCAATACATCTCACGGAACTCCTTCAGAGCTCTCGTGCACGAACACATCGTCGACGGCATGCTGCAGGCTGAAGAGGTGGCGCTGTTCGTCGCCTGGCGAGACCCACGCGCACTGAGCAGCCCCGTCGGGAAGGCAGCCATCCTCAACAAGACCCGCAAGTAGCTTAGAGATGTCACGGCTCGGACGCGAGCGCGGTGAATGTTGGTCGCCGAGAAGGCGGGAGAGAACCGTAGCGTGTCCCGCTCGGACGGCTGCTAGCGTCAGTGTCGGAGAAAGTCCGCTTTGTCCGAACAGGAGGGCGATGATCGGGTTGATTTTGTGGGCGTTCGACGCGCGGCACCGGATGGGAGTGCCTTCTCCTGGTTGAACCACAAGATCGCGTCCGGAGACCTCGCCGACTTGACCGTGTACCCATCGTGCCTCGTGACGCACGAAGACCGGAGCATGAAGACAGGTGCTGCGTGTACGTGCGAGCGAGTCATGGAAGATTCGAGATGGAGGCGGCACAGGTGGAACTCTGGAGTTACGCGGCAAATTGAACAATGACTATCCTACACTGCATTTCGTTGGTTCATGACCACCCATTTCTCTCGCTGGAAAACCCGTTTTCCACGCGTCGACGCGTCCAGAAAACGTACCTTTCAGCAAGCCTATCAAGAGCCAAAGCAGCTACTACGACCGCACCATTTCGTTCTTCGGCCTGGTGATCTTATTGGCGACGGTATCGTACCACGTGGTGGAGTATCCATCCCAGCTTTTGGCGCGGCGGCTTTCTCGCGAAGACGCCCTCGACCCGTGCAGCAGCTTCAAAGTGATGATCTCCCTTAGCATCATAGACTTATTTAAAAACACGATGCATACAATAAGAATTAGCTTTACGAACACGTTGAGAATCATTTCTGAATGCGTGATGATCGGATGACAGTTTTTACCTGCAGGTATATTAAACTTCCAAAACTCAAATCATCATGTGTGGCAGAGAATCAGAGATCGACATCAGTGAACGCAATCGTACAGCGAGGGCAAGAGGTTGAAAGCCGCAACGCTCACTTCGGATGACTTTCGCAAAACTATCTAGACAGAACAAGTCAAATTGGAGAAAGTGATGGAATGCGGATGCGAATGCCCAGGGCGAGTGTATTAACCCATTTAACGCGGGAAATTATTCTGTATTAGACAGATTAAGAGAATGACTTAGTTTAATTATAGCTGAACGATTGCAACAATTTATCTGTTGCAAGCCCTTCCAGCTCCAGACGCTGCGAAGTGTCGCAAAAATGCTGCGTGTGTGAACAAGGCAGCGACAATGTATCCGTCACATGGAAAATCTGACGATTGCAATTGGTCAGAGTAGCATATGGTATGATGGGCAACACTCTTTATTTCGATCTCCTCCCTATCATGTTCAGTTTTCACCAAACAGGCGGCGTCGTTTCAGTGGTGGTGAGCGCAAGGCGAGGGAGCGCGCTCACCAACTTCCGACCAGTTCGATCCTACTACTTCTCTCTAAGTCTAGAACTGGTCGAAAAGTTGGTGAGCGCGAAGAAGATGGCAACGCGTCGAGCCCAGGTTTGTTCAGCACTCCGTTTACTTACTCATTGTCTTCTCCGTCACTAACCTCCGTCCGCTTGCGCTTCCGCAGGCGGATTCTTCCCCGTAGGTGCGCAGGAATCGCAGCCCCGCTACCCCACGCACCGTGCCATATTTGGCTGCAGTCGACGTGTTACCTGCTTCTGGACGCCGAACCGTATTGCACAAGGGGATGTACCCTTGGAGAGCCCCGGTACATTCCCGACAGTAGAATCTGGTCTCGAAGCTCTTCACTTAGGGGGGGGCTCAATGCTGAGCAGACCTTACAGAGAAATTGTCGGCTTTTGCTCTTCCCCTTGCTCTTGCCCGACTTAGCCTTGTAGAGCTCAGATGTGCTACGCAGCACGTGGTCACGATTACCGGTCGGCACACTTGCCAGATCTTCAGCGTGTCGGTTCGTACGGAAACTAATAGCTGTAACTGCAAGTAACTCGACGTGAAGCTGCCGCATGTACTCCGCGTGCGTGGGAACACGCTTACCCTTCCGCTTCATGATGATCTTGTGAAGAATGAAGCCATTGACGAGCGCCATGTCCACGAACGCGAGAAATAGTTGTCGGTAGTATTTCTTGAATGCAACGCAGCGCTGGATAGAATACCGCTGGAGGCGGATTTGGTCGTGGGTATTTACGCCACCCATACCAGAATGGTAGTCTGCGATCAACTGCGGGTAAGGGACCTGCGTGAGAGCTCCTGTCCTCTTGTCTTTCCTCGTCACGCAAGTCTGCGCTGTGGAGCATCCTGTCGATATTAGATGCACGGGACTTGAGTCCATCCAGGCTGTGGCTACAAGTGCTGGATACTGTCTGTATTGAGCGATTCTGTAAGTCCCTCTCGGCATGTACTGCGGCCTTTTCTTCTGCGGGAACATGAGGTCTGATGGCCACCCTAGTCGATCAGAACGCTGAGTCCCGACATAGTAGAAACCCAGGGGCAGCAGTGCGAGTGCCAAAGCTGGGGAGCTGTAGAAATTATCCGCGACAACCAATCTCTGCTTCGCTTGACCATCAAACGTTTTCAAAACGTTGCGGATGACAGCTCTCTGCGATGAGCCTTGTTTCTTCTTCTTGCCTGGTTCAGCTCCTAGATATACTTCAACTCTGTAATATACAGAATACCATAACAATGTTAGTAAACAAAGACTCCAGTTATACAGAACTAGATAGACCACGTCTTCCGTTATGCTGTCGAACGCAGAGTTGCCAGCTCACCTGGCACAATATCCCGTATCGGCGCAGCACGTCATGTAGCACTTGGTCCCATACTTGTGAGGTTTATCCTTGTTGTACACCCGGATCGGGTTGTACTGGCTTCGATTCGGAATAGTACCTTCGTCAAAGCTAACCGCGGGACCTAGACGATACCCCCGACGGAAAGTTTTCTCTATCTCTTGCAAGACAGGGCGAACTTTGAAGGCCTTGTCCGTCATGTGACTCACATTGCTTGTAAAGTGAAGATATCGTGTAATCATCCTAAATCGGTCGCGCGTCATATACTTTCCAAACGTGCCCCGTGGAACAGCTCCATCCTCGCCAACAGTCCAGTGCTTTTCCAGACCATCCGTGTGACCACACAGCGTGCGCGCCGTGAGCAGGCCGATGACGTGCAGAATTTCGTACGCTTTGATCGGCTTCTGCCTCTCCAGCCTGCTGACAATGTCCCTCAGATCTTCAACACGCTTTTTAGGGTCTTGGGCCTGGGCAAAAAGCTGCTGCTCCCTGATTTTCTGCGCAATTGCCGGAATGCACCGTTGTCGGTAGGCTTCACTCTCTGCAGCGATTTTTGTCCACAACTTCTTGGGCAAGAAGTAAAAAAACATCCCGATCGGTGAATCTGCACAAGCGACTGCAGATTTGGTGGGACCAAACCTTCCGGAATACAACGTCGCTTTGTCCAACTTCAAATCAGCTACACTCATAACAATACAGAATAGGTTAGTGCATGACAAAACGTATTCTATAGAAGACAGACTTACCGCAATGGTGTTGATCAAAAATTTCCCACTCGAGCCCTCTCATTTCATCGTCGTCTTGCTGGAAATTCTCGGCTTCATCTTCATACTCTGAATCGGATTCTACATCGTCCACGAATTCCACAAGCTCGGGATCGATATCGTAGAAAGCAGAGTCTCCCTCTTCCGACTCATCACTGACTGAGAAGATATCGGGCACAACGTTGACGTCATCCGGCGCAAGAGGAGGAAACAGGTTCTCAGCACGCATTGCATCCATGAAGTTGTCACGATCAAATGCACCCAAATCATCTGGTTCGTCATCCGTCTTGGCCTCCTCGCTAGCATCGCTCTCGGAATCAGAATCAACCGACGCAATGTCAACACAGCCTTGTTCTGTATCCACCCGATCACCGCGTCCAGACACACCGCCTTGTTCTGTATCCACCCGATCACCGCGTCCAGACCCAGCGACTTGTTCTGTATCCACCCGACCGTTGCCACCAGACACACCGCCTTGTTCTGGATCCGCCCGATCACCGCGTGCAGACCCAGCGACTTGTTCTGTATCCACCCGATCACCGCGAACAGACCCAGCAACTTGTCCCGTACTTGTCTCATCTTCGTCACGGGGAGTCGACATTTGCAGCTGCGCCGCCGCGTACGCCGCTTGTTTCCCCATTGGTGGCTGTCCAACTCGTAACGGTGGCCCAGAGAAGGTCGGTGCCACTAAACCCGAACGACTGGCGTACTGCCATAGGCTTTTTGCTCCTAGAAGTCGTGCATATTAGTACCAGCAATACCTTATCTGCATGCCAAGCACCGTACCGACAAAGTAGTCCACATTGACGCGATCCTTGCGAAGCCTGTCCTTCACGCCGGGCTTCACATACGTGTGGCCAACGTTTAGCCCTGTGGGCTGCCTTGCCTTCCAGCCGTCCTTCAGCAGGCGACTCCACAGCTTCTTGAACTCCTTCGCGTCCACGTAGTCTAGCGCGTCCATCGTTTCAAAAATGAGTGGCAGTTGGGGGAAGGGAGAGGGGGGAGAAAATAGTTCGCAACCGTATTTTCAAACCTCTTCGCCGTTTATACTGTATTCTTTATGGCTGTCTGAAAATACTCGTCTATCTCACCAGCACTGATCCTCAATGATAAACCCCACCCCCACCCATACAAAATTGCATATGCGGGGAATTCTTGTCAACCTTCCAGCGGATAAGCTCCCGGAATATTTACACCTGCAATATTACTTAATCTGTCGAATACAGAATTCCGCGTTAATTGGGTTAAAATGAAAAATCTACAAATGATTAAAGGCTCAAAATTTTCGTCTGTGTATTCAACGAATATCATTTTTGAGAGGGCAAGTACCAAGTAGGAGCGATACCAAGAAAACCATTCGGTGGGTAGATCTTGCTAGCAAGGTTTGCCGAACGTGCAACTGTCCTGGCAGCACTGGCCGTAGTTGTCACCGTACATCTTCTGGCAGCAGCTAGAAATTCGAAGCGCGTCAGCGCTGACCCCAGATCCGCACGCGGTGAAACCGGCGCAGGTCGGTTGTTGCTGGGCATTGATAGAGGCGGAGGTAGCGACAGCAGCAACAACGACGGCAGCGAAGAAGGACTTGAAGATCATGGAGCTTGAAGGTTGGCAGGTTGGGAAGGTCTGAATGTTATGGAAAATTGAAGAGTGAGCAATGAAAAATACCGCCATCTCCAGTGGTTCGCCCGCGTCACGAAAACATAGTGAAGCAGATGGGATAGCATCGTAGTAGACAAATCCTCTGGCTCTCGTTGATCGCAGCATAGGCACATAGGTATGTACAGTACAACGCATTGTTCGTTCACAACTTCAAGCGATCTTATCCAAATTGAGTCGGAATCCGATTGTGCGTAGATTGTGTCCGTACGTCTTCTAAGTAGCTTTTACATATTTTTTGTGAAACACCCGGTGTTTTGCGGTTGACCACTTCATCAGACCTTTTAAATTAAATCCCCATACAACATACATTTTTTGTACTTGAAAGAACATATCTTGTGCATTAATTTAGTGGTGTTCGTACTTCGTGGTACATCACAGAGGATTTAGATGAGCATCGCTCAAATTGTGATCCAAAACCGATTTGGCTCGGTAATGGCACTTCTAGAAAGTGCCAAACCGAATAGATCATGCATGGTATCGCTTATGTGCACGATTCGAGCGCCATGTCGTGCAGAACGACTTGGTGCTGGGTGACCGTTCACGAGTTGAACCACTTGTATTATATATATGGTATGGTACAGTATGTACTGGAATGTATGGAAAAAGATACATCGCTTGGTAAAATTGTCTCAAGATCCATCTTCCCACATATTTATCGCCCTTGGTGCAGCCACAGAGTGACTCGGCACAACACTAGTTAGTATCCTAAACACCTACATGCTATCGCTTGCATTATTTGGGCATTCTGCGGTGCATGGGTGCCAGTCGATAAAGCAGCTACATGTAACCATCCATAACTGCACTTCAGTGTAATAGCCAACTATTACAAGTTCAAATGAGGCGTCCATGTTTGGCCACAACAAATCCCATTTTTTACAAGACAAAATCGTCATCAATGCTTACATTGGATCATACCGTATGATTTATACGTGATTCCACAAAATGATGGGAGTCTGGCTCGCTCACTAATACTGTACCTGTTTCAAACAAAAATATAAAGAGATAATATGAGGTATGATCCCTGATAAACACGATAAAATGCGATTCAGCACAAACCGGGAAGGGGCGGCTAAGGCGAGCGGTTGCGAGGAGCGTAGCCGCAGCAAACCCGCGCGGTATTTGCGGAGGCGGGCCCAGCGAGAAGCATTCCAGCGAGTCGCTTATTGCACTCGCCAGAACATGTTATCTTTAAAGGCGCGAGCGAAGCGAACCGCGGGGGCGCCCAGCCAAGCGGAGCGCGGCTGGTCAACATGAAATTCATGCGACATTTTCTTATTCTAGGATATTGTGTGGATATTGTGCTGTGCATGCGTTGTTGTGCAGGTCTGAGATTCGCTGTGCTCCTCTCAAATATAAATATACACTATCATGATGCAGTCGATAACGAAAACAGTTGTCACTGGTCTGGTGTGAATTATCAATATTGACACCAGAAAGCGCCGCCATAAGGAAAAGCGCCTGCTATAGCCATATTGCCGTTTTCATAGGCTCTGAGAAACACAAAGATGATGCTGCAGCCACCTTACACTTCCGAGGGTGACGTCTGTACACACTACCAGTTTGGAGCTGTAAAATACGTTGTTGAACTTCATTGCATCAATAAAATAAGTTGGTTCTCATAGCTTTTACAAAGAAGTTTTGAACATAGTAAACCTTTTTTAGGGCAGCCATATAAATAGTACTGTACCAGTGGCGATGCAGTAACGATCCGACAAAACATCACCAGCAGATCGCTGCGTGGATACCATAAACCATGGGTCCATTGCAACACTCGTAAAAAGTTCCCGTCCTATATAATTTGCTGGCATTATTTTTAGTTTTTACGGCGTAAAAACTAAACGTGGGCAATCACCGTAGCCTTTTTCTTACAAACATGAAGACGTTGTGTCCCCCCTTTTCCTTATCTCAGCACCATTTTTTGCCCAAAACCTGGCAGTTTTTACGTGTTGCATTGAGGCCGTGCATTGCGATGAACCCGTGATTTATAGTGCCGCAGTTTCCGCCAGCACCAACAGATTGGTCACCCGCAGATGCCCAGAATCCACTTCGACAGTTTCAAGGCGAAACGCATCACCAGGAAATCGCATGCGGAACTCCGTCGGTCTCACCGCACAGCTCTGTCGAATCGACAGTGCCGATCACGATAAAAGTGAGACAACTAACAGCGTACGACAACGAAATCAAAAGTTTGTATCGAGGTTAACAACTGCGTAGGTAAACTACAGGTAGAGGGAGGCCGCAAACACAATGTCGCGCTTGAGTTTCTTGCCACCCTCGTCAAACTTCTTCTCGAGTTCGACGTCGCCGATGGAGTGCGCAGCCAACGTAAGCTGGCGCAGCAACTCCTCTAGACGACGCAGGCAACGGATAATCGTGCCCTCAAACGCATCCGACATCTTGCAAACCTGCGAGAACTTGGCACCCTGGCACCAAGCAATCACCACGTCTACCAGACTGGTGTTGAATGCACCAGCGTACTCATCGACATCGATAGTAATTTTGGAGTCCTGCATTACCTTGGCAATGCGTTGCGCAGTTTCGCGCAGTTGGCGGACAGGGATTTCTAAGCTTTCAGCCTGCGGCGGTTTGTCGCTTTCCTTCTTCTTCTCCGTGTTGATCAAGCAACTCAGAAGCGCAACCGTATCGTTCACCGACAAATCATTAAACTGACCGTTGAAGATCATCTCCGTCACCAGAAGCTCGTCTGTCGTTGACACCTCGCAAGCCGTACGACCCTTACGCTGGATCACACCCTCCTTGTCCACAAATTCAAGTCTCCGCAGCACACGTCGACGGCGACGCAGATCGTCGCGCAGCACCAAGGACTTGGATTCCTTGATCTTACGCTCCAACTCACGCATCTTTGCCTCACTCTCCATCTTCAGGTTGTACAGTGCAAATCTAGCCTCCTTGTCAGATGCATTGTGGAATGCTGAGCTTTTAAGCTTTTTCTCAGCCTCGACTGTCTTCTCAATCACACGCGTGAACTGCTCGTCCTGAATGTCCATGTCTTCACGAGGGTCCAAGAGCGGCACACCTTGAGGGAATCGACGCAACACCTCCTTCACCGACTTGCCGACAGCCTGACGGCTCTCCAACGTCCGCAAGTCCTTGGGGATGTACACGCGCAGGGATGACAGCAGATCCAGCATCTCCAGCGGCACGGGGCAGATTTTCATCTCGTAGTTAGTAGACGAAGATAGACCCATCATACCTTCCGGGGCCGGTGTGGGCAGTTCCGAAACAGAGCTGCCGTTGGTAGCGTCGTTTGACTTCGTGTTACCATTGTTTGCCACGCAGTTCAGCAGAACGTGCACAATCGTGTCAGGAGCCGCAGAGGTCGAGTCACTGGCGTTCTTGGTGGTGAAGTTCACAACAACACCCCAATCCCACTTGGGTTTCGTCGTGCCATCGTCGGTTTCCGGGCAGTAGAGCTTTACCAAACGACCACCGTTGAGAAATCGCACAACATAGTCCGGCTTGTTGCGAACAGCCAGAAATTCCTCTTTGAGACGTACGAGCGACCTGGACAGGTAGTAGTACTGCGCAACTTCTTCCTCGTTCTTGATCACGATCTGGTCCTTCTCCTCCTTAGCGCGCTCAAGCGCTTCCTCAAGCGCGGGCGCAGCCTGCTCGTTCTGGAACTGGTGGAAAGACTGCTTGATCATGTACTCCGGGTCGGCATCTTCCACACGCATCAAATTCAGCAACATGTTGTAGCCGAGGTGGAACGTACTGAAAAGCGGGTCAGCTTGGCCGTAGAGAATGCCCTTGGCAACCTGCGGTTCCATCTGCTCGCTCAACATCTGAATGACGATACCACGCGCGTCAAGCGAACGTCGACCAGCACGGCCAGACATTTGAATGTACTCGCCGGCAGTAATCCAACGGAAGTCCTTGCCATCGTACTTGCGGCAGTTCGTAAAAACGACAGTCTTGGCAGGCATGTTCAGACCCATAGAGAACGTCTCGGTAGCGAAAAGACACTTGAGCAAACCTTCGCCGAAGAGAATCTCGATCACTTCCTTGAGAATGGGCAGCAGGCCACCGTGGTGAATACCGATGCCACGACGAAGCAGCGGCAGAATGGAATCCACCTGCGGCAGCGCGCGGTCGTCGTCCGAGAGCGAGTCCATCGCGTTCTTGAAAAGCTGGTCCACAGACTGTTTTTCCTCCTCCGTGTTGAAGTCTAGTTTGCTCATGAGCAGTGCGTAGGACTCGCACTCGCGCTTGCTGAAGGAGAAAATGATCACGGGGTCGTACTGCCGCTCCATGATGAGCTTGACGATGCGGAACACGTCGGTGCCGACCTTCTTCTTCGGGTTGCTCTTCTGCGCCTTGCGCCGCTTGGTGTTGCTGCCGTAGGACGCGAGCTCAGCCGCCGCGTCGTCCACCGAGGCCGACAGCGTGGCGATGGCCTTCTGGAAGTTGTCCTCGCGGAACTTGCCCTTCTCGTCGACCACGAGGTGGAGCCCGTTGCCCCCCGCGGGGAAGATGTAGTGCTGCAGGGGCGTGGGGCGGTAGTCCGTGTACACGACGTGGCAGGGCTGGTGGTGGATGTGGCAGATCCAGCCGGCGAACTCCTTGGAGTTGGGGATGGTGGCCGACAGGAAGACGAAGCGCACCTTGTGCGGCAGCAGGATGATGCTCTCCTCCCAGACGACGCCGCGCTCCTTGTCGCGCATGTAGTGGATCTCGTCGTAGATGACCCAGGCCACCTCGCGCATGACCTCGGAGCCGCGGTAGAGCATGCTCCGCAAGATCTCCGTCGTCATGATGAGGCACGTGGCCGCCGGGTTGATGGTGATGTCGCCGGTCATGAGCCCCACGTCGCCGAACTCCTCCTCCAGGTCGCGGTACTTCTGGTTGCTCAGCGCCTTGATGGGCGACGTGTAGATCACGCGCTGCTTGTCGCGCAGCGACTTGGCGATGGCGTACTCGGCCACGGCCGTCTTGCCGGCCGACGTGTGCGCCGAGACGAGCACGGACTCGCCGGCCTCGATGTAGTCCACGGCCTGCTGTTGGAACGGGTCGAGCGCGAACGGGTACGTCTTGGCCGGGTTCTTGGCGGCCGCGCCCGCCGTGGGCGTCGCCTCGTGCTCGGGCGGGTACACGGAGAACGAGATGAGGTTCTTCTGCTGCGTGCCGGTGGACACCACGCCGCCGCTGGAGCCTCCAGAGTGTTGGTCACCGTTGTCCGCGAGCGTGGCGTCGATGCGCTTGCCCTCCACGACCTTGAGCGCCGTGGAGGCCGGGCGACCATCACTCTGACTCTGCTGCTTCTTGGCGGGCGGAGACGCCGCCTGCTCGTCGTTGGCGGCGCGAGCGGGCGCGTCCTTGCGCTTGGCAGAGGCGGAGGAGGACGAGACGGCGGTGGACGCCTGCTCCGCGGCCGTGAGCGTGGCGGACGCGTCGTCGAAGGCGCCGAACAGGTCCAGCTCCTCGTCGGCCATGGCGATGGATCAAAAGTGCAAGTGAAAGGTGCCTTGCTGCCATCAGTCTGTCGGGCACAGACTCGTGGCTGCGGGCACATGATGTTAGAGTGAGGATTGTGGCGAGACGAGGGGTGAGCGGAAGGTGGAGCGAACGGAAACGAGATTTTTGTGAGAAAAATTGACTTTTCACTTGTACTTGAAAAAGGGGATACGTTAAGTAATATATTGTTGGTTACGTTTTTGGGAGGATTGAGCGAGCGAGTGCTTGATGCACCGGGGTGCTACAATGGCGTCTGTATATAGTGAGAGCGGCACGTTATCCATTAATCTGCGAATACCAGTCGTGGTTCGGTTGGTATTAATACATGACGAAGAGTGGGAATTGCTGTAGTTTACTTTGCAAGAAAGAAAACAAGCCGAGTACGATCTCGAAATCAGATAGTATCGGGCGGATACCGAGCAAGTAAGGTGAATGCTTAACGGAGAGGACGTACAGATGACGAGCGATATGACAACTTCGACGTACTTCAAAAGTATAAAAAAGTCTCGAAGTAATTGACTAAGAACTCGGCTGCGCGATCAACCATACAGGACACCGTTCAACTGACTGTGAAGTCATCCAAGGGATCGACTCGTATACTTAAGTATGTGGAAAGCCGAAACTTTAAATAAGCTCTTCGATAAGATATGACGAGCTTACTACGCTTCAATTGAAATGGTTGAGCATGAAGCAGCCTTACTCGAAAGCAAGTGCCCAACTTACACGACACGTAAAATCATCGGTTTCGACGCCTCGTTCTGACGTCAAATGCCAGACAAACGACACGGAAAATTGCCCTGTTAGTCTAAGCACGGATACGCTTGCGAGGCGCGTTGCACTTTTGATCCGGCGCCGCTACGTCCGTAGAAGGCGCTTCAGTTTGCGTGGTCTCGGTAGATGGTGATGACTCCGTAGACGGAGCTTCAGTGGCAGGGACATCTGTCGATTCTGTCGCTGGGGCATTGTTGGAGGAGCCCACAGCCTGGCTGGTAGCTGAATCAGCTTCCGGAGCCACAGCCGAACCCGCAGTGGTGGTCGTCGTTGATCCACCGCCTGAGCCAGAGTAGAGCGGGATGCACTCCTTGTACACTTGCCACGAGTACTTGCCCTTCAGGTAGCGCACGCCCAGCCAGTACCAGTACAGGATGCACCTATCGCCGCAACCGCTGTAATCCAACTTGAATGTCTGGTCCGTGATCGACTCGTGGCAGTTCAGGTACGACAGAGCCAGCTTGTCGCCCATGTAGATCTCGCAGGGGCCATCGTGCGTGTAGCCCGACGTGCGCATGGTGCCGTCCGACGGGATCTGTTGGGCGATTCCCTTGGGGTCGGTCCACCCACAGGCCTGGTCGGCTCCTTTCGTGACCGTGTACTTGGCGTTATCCATGAAGTCGCGGAGACTCTTGTACCCGTTGTCGATCTGGTACTGCGTGAAATTCTCCTGCGTCTTGAAGCCCTGCTTCTCAAGGAACGCCAATGGATTCCACAACTCACGACGTTCGCTCGCAGTCGAGTTCGCTCGCGTCCACGTGGGCGACGGAATGTACACGACCTGGTGAGCATCAACCGACAGGACCTGAAACGCTAAAGCGCTGCCGAGCACTGCGATGGACGTCAACATTGTCAGCTGAGTTAATTCGTGCGAGCGTCAATCGAAGAATGACGGCCTGGAAAGCCCTGCGTCGCGTGAACAGCATTTCGATGGGGCAGAATCGTACTGTACATGTACCTGCCCCACCTTTTACTGTTTGTACAGGCTCGGTTCAACTTGTCTTTCATGATGGTGCTTCTTCGCGAGCATATGCGGGCGTCACGTCCAACTCAAATCGGGTGATCTTGAACGGCAGCCCTTCCTTACATCATACTATGATGTATTGAAGGGCTGTAATAGATGCACACACTTCGAAGTCTCTACATACATAATATACATAATATATAGATGCACACACTTCGAAGTCTCTACATATTATGTGTACATATTATGTATATAGAGACTTCGAAGTGTGTGCATCTATTGCATGTACTGTAAAACCTGTAATTGTGCCCCATTTGTTTAATAGTACCCCATCCCAAAATTTTTAAGCAACTGGGTGGGGACATGCGACAACGCCTCATCCCTGTTTTAGTACCCCACTCTGATTCAAATTATCAGAATCATCAAAATTATCAGATGATCGTACACATCAAAAGCAAGAATCAACTTGGCGCTTCAAACAAGGTCTCGCCGGTTCGATTTGATCTCTCTCATTTTCAAATTTGAGTCTTGACAATGAAGCGTAAGTTCACCGTGGAAGAGAAATTGCAGACTACCTGTGGTTCAATCCTCTCAAGGACAACATTATGACAAGCATTGACGAGTGGAAAATGAGCGACAACTTTCAGTACACACGTCGTCGTAACGTGAAAGCACCGGGAAACGATGTGGTTCGAAGCTGGCTGACCCGTGCTTGGAAGGCTATGTCCAGCGAGACCATCACCACAAGCTTCCGTCGTTGTTTCCTCGGAGCGGATGATCAACTCTCTCTGACCACGCACTTTATTTACGGAGAGGCTTTTGTGGTTTAGCTGGCTGAACATCGCGCGGCTGCATCTACCAACGACGATGTAGTTGTGGAAGCTGAAAACAGCAGCGCGTCTGAAGATGGCGACTCGTTCATCGACATCATCGGAGAGGCTGATATCTAAGCAAGCACATGCAGCTTTTAGGACTCTTCCACTCTCACTTGACTACCATCCCTTTAATAGTAGACCCCCCACGTTACTAACGGAGTGCCCCATGGGTCACTATTACTGGTTTTACAGTACGTGTACTGTATATTGTTAGACTCTGACAAAGGCTTACAAGGACATGTTCATGTAGAGGACGACCACCAGCTGCTGCCCGAGAGACGCAATCGAGCTTTTTATTTCCTTGAGCAATGCATCGTGCGAGTCCCAGACCTTGGTTAGTACAGTGTTTTGCCTCAATAGCGCAGCCATCACATCTAATAACCTTGCAGACTATATATAATCACCCTGTTTTTCACGAACAGCAAGATTCAGCCAATCACGCCATCGACAGTATCAAATTACCACAACCGAGGACATAGGGAAAACGTCAAAACAAAAGCGTCACACTCATGTCATTGCGCGCCAAGATCACCTTGGTCGGTCGGAGCGACCGGAGCGACTCGCTCCTCAGCCTAACCAAGTCTACAAGCATCGAGTCTGCAATGCCGTCTCTTCCGAAGCCTTTCCAGAAGCGCCAACGCCTCACGAAGCAGCAGAGATTTGTGACGTTGAGCTCGCTGTGGTGGCCAAACCAAACTCTCCCCCGTCGTCACTACCAAGCTTTACCTGGTCTTGGCTACGCCACGTGCAATCACGGGATTCGCTGGAAGAGAGCTCACGGCGAGTCGGGTGCGGTCGACTTAGAGGCTGCAGCGCCTGAAGGACCTACTCCCACTCGTAGTCGACTAGTAAAACCTCTGTCACCCCATTTACTTGAGAAATTGTATACAAAGTACGACTGCGCTATTGAGGCAAAACACTGTACACGCACAAGGGGTGTTTGAATATTGTTTGCAAATAGGGTTACGGACACGAGCATACTGAAAACAAGATGAAACCCCAAATTTGGCCAAACATGGTTAAACATGTTCAAATATGTTTGGCTTATGGGACGGACGTCATCGTCAGCAAATCCGCTACAAATCCTATGGGTCAAGGTGAACTTCTCCTGCCAACTCTGGCAGCAGTAGTTCACTCTGGCAGGAGGTCTTCTGGCAGGTCTTCCAGCCCTAGACCACAGCGGCGACGACAGCGTACGCGATCGCGGTCTGGGCCTCCTGGAATTGTCCAGCTCAAGGATGACGTCCATAGTAAGTGGCAGAGTTCCTACCAAGCGTAGATCTATCGGTCATTAAAGCCCGCATAAGACCGACCCAGCGTCGATCAGGGAATCGTAGGACCAACTAGGACCATGGGGCTGAGTCTGCGGGCTGTCCATGGCTCTCAAATGCCATTGGGGTCGATTTAGCTTGAGCTCTCCTGCTAGATTTGAGTGTCGTTTCACCTCCTCTGACTGAAAACATGGGCTGTACATTTTTCTGTTATAAAATTCTCTGCTGCACACTACAAATACATGGGGCCAAAAGACAACTAGGCAAGTAAGTCCATTTACATACATGTAGTAGGAAGTGTTGACATGGCAGTCGCGTCAACTTTAGTACAGCACGTTGCATATCATTTTAAGAACGAACACGCTCGCACACACCTAAGTCGTGCAGGACAAGCGAGAGTGGGGTACAACAAAGGAGTACATGTAAAAACAACTACTGCCTACACAACAACTATAGACGTGACGCTCGCCCGAATTGCGGGTTCCACAGTGCGTTCTGCAGTACTACAAGAAATAGGTCCGCGGTCGTTGAGAGAACTCAGTTGCCATTCGGATTCGTTGCCGTCGAGGCGCCGCCTGAGCCAGAGTAGAGCGGGATGCACTCCTTGTACACTTGCCACGAGTACTTGCCCTTCAGGTAGCGCACGCCCAGCCAGTACCAGTACAGGATGCACCTATCGCCGCAACCGCTGTAATCCAACTTGAATGTCTGGTCCGTGATCGACTCGTGGCAGTTCAGGTACGACAGAGCCAGCTTGTCGCCCATGTAGATCTCGCAGGGGCCATCGTGCGTGTAGCCCGACGTGCGCATGGTGCCGTCCGACGGGATCTGTTGGGCGATTCCCTTGGGGTCGGTCCACCCACAGGCCTGGTCGGCTCCTTTCGTGACCGTGTACTTGGCGTTATCCATGAAGTCGCGGAGACTCTTGTACCCGTTGTCGATCTGGTACTGCGTGAAATTCTCCTGCGTCTTGAAGCCCTGCTTCTCAAGGAACGCCAATGGATTCCACAACTCACGACGTTCGCTCGCAGTCGAGTTCGCTCGCGTCCACGTGGGCGACGGAATGTACACGACCTGGTGCACTTCGGCCTACAGGACGAATGCACTGCCGAGTACAGCTAAGGACGTGATGGAAGTCAGCATAGTGTCGTTGCAGTGCTTTTGGTCGTGTAAGAAAATAGGGAAATGGCAACCTGCACGGACCGCTCGCTGATTCAGAGCGACAATGATTACCGTGCAATATGGCTTTCGCGATCCATTCTGATGGGGCAGGCTGTGGCTTTACTGCTGATGTAGTGGAGAGGAAGGAACCCCAAATGCTCATCAACTACACTGTGGTAACATGTAAAGTGTATTCAAGACGTTCCGAACAGCATGTTTCCAGGTCATCAAATCCGGCGATCCAGGCTGGATCACCGGATTCCTGCATGTAGAGGACGTTCACTCAACGATACCTCGCCGTTCGACAACCTTGCTGTCCGTCTCGATCGCCGAGTTGCGTTCTCCACCCGATCCGGTGCCACAGGAGGAAAGCCAACCTCACTCGCTATGTTATCGACTGCCCCCCCCCGAGATGCTGGGACTGCTCCGAAATCCAGCGCACCCACTATACACCTCCGAACGTGAGCTTGCATGGTCGCCTGGGACTCGCATGACGGAAACACCCTCGCATACCGTTGGCGAGCGGGTGGGTGCAGCTTGTCGAGTAACTAGTGCTCGACCAAGTCGCAATTGTGTGGAAATGCAAGTCTCCGTTTGAAATTCCAGGGACTCAACGCTCTTACGTGGAGCGTTTGAGGACGCGGTGCAGCTGATCGATCGACCAACGCGTGGTGCAGGCTACCCATTAGCAACGAGCGCTCAATCCGGACGGATGTTGTGCGCTGTGGCCGCATGGAGCCTGTCCTCACAGGGAACAACGTAGCACATGTGGCGCGCGATTGAACCCGGAACGCATAAGGCCCTCCATCTGGACTGCTGCTTGTACTTCGAAGTATGCCTGGACTGTACGCCCAGAAAGCGATGGCGGCGACAGCCGGCAGCGCTATAGCAACGCTAACCGCGCGCAATTGCCATAGAAAACCATCACTTTCGGCGAAAAGTCAGCGGTTTCCACGCGCCAGAGTTGTCTTCTGGCCGGCGGAATATTCAGGCGGTCCGGAGCATAACTGCCACACACCTCGGTCCCAATGCCCCCAGATGCTGCCACGCTGAGACTCCATTCCTCATTTCCTTGTTAACGACGCACGTGAACCTCTTCGACTGCAACCATGAAGATCCTGTGGATCCTGAGCGCCGGTCTCCTGGCGCTGCTCTCGAGACTGGCTAAGGTGGAAGCTCAGACGACATGCGGGTCGCGACTGCGAAAGGACTGGGATATGATGACCGCCACGGAGAAGACCACATACAAGAACGCCATCGCTGCTGCCATGGATTCGGGCGACTACATCAAGTTCGTCGAGATGCACACCGAAATGAGGTCCGAGATGGAGGCTCACCGCCAGTGCATGTTCATCTACTGGCACCGACTCTTTCTTGTCGTGTTTGAGAATATGCTACGCGGACAAGGAGCAGCGTACGCGTGTGTGACGGTGCCGTACTTCAACTGGATCGTCGCGAGCGCCCGCGTGACTGCGGGTACTTGCACGTCGTTCGCCAATTGCATGGCCATCACCAGCGATCTCGGTGGTTACACGAGTGGCGTGCAGCGCACCCTTGCCATCAACGGTATCAACAACTCCGGTCGGTGTGTGACCACGTGGCCGTTAAGTCGCTTCTGCCAGCTTTCATCGACGACTGGATCAGCTTGCGCCAGGTGCGTGCCTCGCAGTAACTGGAGTCAGGCCAGGGTCCCTTCCGTCACGGGCTATGCGTCGGTGCGTCAGCAGGTGTTCAACGGCAAGAACATTGGCCAAATGTCTCCCCTCGTTGAACAAGGCTGCCACAACAACGTGCACGCCAATCTGGACAGCACCATGGGAACATTTGCTTCCCCGTCGGATCCGATCTTCTGGTCGCACCACGCCATGATTGATCTGCTCCACGTGGTTTTCCACAAGTGTCGAGTGGGAACGGCTCGGCTTACTTTCGCCCAGAAGGCATCAAACCCAGTGGCATGGACGTCCTGCGCTCGACGCGACTCTGGTGTCTTCAGCCCGACCGATGTGATCACCATGCGCACAGGTGAAAGGGGAATTAATCCGATTCCCGGCTCGACCGACCCCAAGATTGGCAAGTATTTCTCCGGTGTCCCCAATCAATTCGCGGGTCTCATGGATGTGCGCGACTTGGGTTCCAGCAGCTACGGGTACTACATCAGCGGTCAAGTTGCTACGATGTACACCCAATGCGATGCCTCACCTACTTCACGTAAGCTGGAGGAGACGACTGCCACGAACTCCACTTCAAAGCCTGCGATGTGTGGCGTGGCCGAAGATGATGGTTACGATGCCGACGGGAACGACTACGCGTCACAGAACAACTTTCCAGAGACCGACTACACCGGCCAGGATGACGGTCACCAGGACATTGTCGTTGTCGACAACTCTGGCAAGCCGGTCGACGCCAACACTCCAATTGATGTCTATGTCACCGATGACTCCGAGAAGCGCGTCGTCAACTGGTACGACCAGACCATCGAAGCCATGGGAGGTGACTCGCACGACAATATGGCCGACCTCGAGCGTCAAGCCTGCATGTTTGAGCACGTGTGCTTGGGTGGCACCCAGGGCTACTCACCAGAGTTCCAGGAGATCTGGAAGGTGAAGGAGCCGCGCTGCAAGATAATTGTGGACGCCATCATGAACGGCTCGCAGCCGATCATCTACGAGTCGTGGCGCCAGGACATGGAGTCTCACTTCGGTTGTCCGGAGCCGACCAACTCGACGAACGTGACTTCGTACTCGGGTTCGTGGGGCTCTTCGGATGGCACAACGAGCTACACGGTGGTGGGTTCGCAGGAATCGGTCGAGAACTCGAATGACACGATTCAGTTCCCGGACGGCGATTCTTCAGCGACGGTAGCCACGGTGTCGACGTGGGATACGTGAGGAGGCTGCTTGTAACGCAGCTCCGACACCTGAAATATTTGGTTGCGCTTGCTTGCTCTCTTAGATTTTTTTTAGCCCGATGTTCTTCTCCAGCAATTATAGTCAATAAATACATGGATGAGTATTTGATATGATAGAGAGCATTCACAACAGTGCGATTCTGACTGTATCGTAGGAAGTGCCGGTATATGTACCGTCGGAAAATGTTACAAAGGTATCATTGGGTTCAACTCGTTATGAGAGTTTCGGTGGTTTCAGTAAGTCAATCGTTACTTTGCTGAAAAAGCTTGGATGCAACCTTACAGGAACAAAAGTTGTTTTGGTGTCGATTGCAGTCGTCGTCCTTGCATACCGGTACGTACGCGCAGTAGCATGCGAGTGTAGGTAGTCACAAGCGCACCAAACTGAGTTGTTTAATCCATACATTTGTTGGAAGTACTTGTGCGTACGTAGTTCTAGGCGATGATTAAAAGTACGTGTTTGCTTGAACGGTCGCGGTAATATTTCACTAGTGACGTAGCACGCCAGCGATCATCGTTTGTGATCTACAAGTTCCCTCGAAGTGAAACATCCCTATTGCGTACGTATTTGATAGGTTAGCATGCAAGCAAATTTTCAGCATCGCCAGCAGAAATGAATTTATCGACTACCTCGAGCTAATAAAATACCAATTGTTGGCCATCGAAAAATGTGCCATAATGGCGCTACAAGGTCTGGCGTACATGCTATCCAGGATACTTACGCCTGCGAATGTAGTACATGCAGAATGGAGCGCAACCAATACGCTACATGCTGACTCGTGACTGAAACCACTATACAATCTGGCAGTTCACATACCCATCGCGGCGCTGATTCCGGAGTAACAGTAACGATTTTTTGTCGCCTGGCAGCGGACCGTCGGAAACCCCCAGCGGGACCAGCGGGACCGGAGCAACCGCAGTTCTCAATTTCCTTTGTCATCAAAGCGAAAAATCGGGGACGGTCTAGCTCACGATGAAGATCCTGTGGGTTGTTGGCCTCAGCCTCCTGGCGTTCGTATCAGGAATTGCTGAAGTACGAAGTGCCTGTGGCGCACGTGTCCGAAAGGACTGGGATGCGATGACCACAACAGAAAAATCTACGTACAAGAACGCCATCGCGGTTGCAATGGATTCGGGCGACTACATCAAGTTCGTCGAGATGCACACCGAAATGAGGTCCGAGATGGAGGCTCACCGTCAGTGCATGTTCACCTACTGGCATCGACTCTTGCTCATTGTGTTCGAAAACATGCTACGTGGACAAGGAGCAGCGTACGCGTGTGTGACGGTGCCGTACTTCAACTGGATCGTCGCGAGTGCCCGCGTGACTGCGGGTACTTGCACGTCATTCGCTGATTGCATAGCCATCACTAGCGAACTGGGGGTTCCATGAGTGGTGTGCAGCGCACCCTTGCTATCAACGGTATCAACAACTCTGGTCGCTGTGCGAACGTATTACCGATGAATCACTTCTGTCAGCAGTCATCGGCGACTGGATCAGCTTGCGCCAGGTGCGTGCCTCGCAGTGACTGGACTACTGTTCGGGTGCCTACCGTCGCGGGCTATGCGTCGGTGCGTCAACAACTGTTCAAGGGCAAGAATATCGGTGAGATGTCTCCCCTAGTTGAGCAAGGCTGTCACAACAATATTCACGCCAACTTCGGGAGTACAATGGGAACCTTTGCTGCTCCCGCAGATCCACTCTTCTGGTCGCACCACGCCATGGTTGATGCGCTCCATTCCATCTTCCACAAGTGCCGCGTTGGGACGCAGTTCTTGACTTTCGACCAGAAAGCCAACAATACTGTGGCGTGGACGTCCTGCGCTCGCCGCGACACTGGTACTTTCAACCCGAGGGACGTCATCACGATGCGCACTGGTGAAAAGGGAGTCAATCCTATCCCTGGCTCAAGTGATGCAAAGATTGGCAAGTATTTCTCTGGGGTTCCGACTCAATTCGCAGGTTTAATGGACATCCGCGACTTGGGCTCCAGCAGCTACACATACGCGCTCAGTGGGCAATTAGCTAAGCTATATTCTCAGTGTGATGCTTCCCCCACGTCACGCAAGTTGCAGGAGACAACAAAGGCAACAGCAACCAACAATAACGCCAAGTGCTCAGTTACCCAAGACGAAGACCAAACAAAAGGTGATAACAACCCCTCTGGTGAGGATAGCAACACATTGGACATTATCATCCTGGATAAATCGGGCAAGTCGGTCGACGCTGATATACCGACCGATACTTACATTTCTGATGAATCCGAGAGACTTATCGCTAACTGGTACGACCAGACCATCGAAGCCATGGGAGGTGACTCGCACGACAATATGGCCGACCTCGAGCGTCAAGCCTGCATGTTTGAGCACGTGTGCTTGGGTGGCACCCAGGGCTACTCACCAGAGTTCCAGGAGATCTGGAAGGTGAAGGAGCCGCGCTGCAAGATAATTGTGGACGCCATCATGAACGGCTCGCAGCCGATCATCTACGAGTCGTGGCGCCAGGACATGGAGTCTCACTTCGGTTGTCCGGAGCCGACCAACTCGACGAACGTGACTTCGTACTCGGGTTCGTGGGGCTCTTCGGATGGCACAACGAGCTACACGGTGGTGGGTTCGCAGGAATCGGTCGAGAACTCGAATGACACGATTCAGTTCTCGGGCGACGCTGCTCAAAATGACGCTGCTGGGGTTGGATCAACCTACAGCACATCGTGGTAGACTTTGTTGTGAAGGTGGGAAAGCATTTGTACAAGACCCACTGTAGAAATACCCTTCGCAGTCAAGTAAGACGAAATATCACGCCAGTTGCTCTTGCGTACATTGGCATCGCCACGTTCGGAGATTGCTGACTTGCAACAAACAAAGAAGAACTGGCACGATCCTAGCGCGAAGCGTTTGGTGTGCTCGCGTCGATCACTGCGTCCTTACTAAGGCCGGTTCTCAACCGAAGTGTTTTTCTCGACGCGTGCGTTACATGCGTGCCCTACCCCGTATGCTCGGTTGAAAATGAAACTGACCAAATTTGATTGGTCCAGTGTTTGATCAATATTATCCAATCATTGTACTGTTACTCTGTGTGATCTACGTGTGGTTCATGACTCAACAATATCTGGAGCGCTGACCAAGACTCCCCTGTCCGGCAATGGGGAGCGAAGCTGGTCCAACCCACCAAACCCCTGTAGTATCTCTTGAAAGCTGAATCTCTAAGTAGCGTAGAAGCATGCACTCGCCACGAAATCCGCTCTCGAACTGTTGAATTTTTTTTTCGTGCTGCTTGGTGTCGCTTGATGGTTACCAAACAAACCAGAAGGCCGCACAGCTCATCTTCAGCTTTCCAGCGACGCCGTTACCTTGCGGTGGGGGTGAAGCGCGGGGGAGAAGCACGTCGATGCCGGACCGACGCCATGTCAGAGGAGGGGGGTGCTTTGAGGGGAATGCAAATAATGCAGTGCAATGATTGGCTAAAAATAGTTAACGCTTGCCAACGCATGCGTTGTGCAGTATCATTTTTGTAACATCCTGTTAACCAATCAGATCACAAAGTGTCCGAAAACGCATGTCCGCCTCGGTTGAGAACCCGCCTAAGGACTCCTTAGTGAGAAATAAATCGGGCAGGCGGGATCGAGGGAGGTGCTATCTTATCAATACATTATTCGATAGTAAGTTGCGAAGTGAGTTCATTTAGCAGTTAGGCAAAGCTCCCTAGCGCTATTTGCCTTACAGGAGGGGCGTGCCCTGTAGCAGCGCCCTCCAGCTCGGCAGCACCAACCGCTGATGCTGATTATGCAGTGCCGCAGTTGATGTGGCGTCGATTATGTAGATATAGTGTTTACGCGGTCCTCGTGTGCTGCCGTCGGTCGGTGTCGGTCGGGCTGCAGCCGGCGTTGTCCTTGGTCTGGTTGTCTTCGTCGTCTGATCCAATACTCCACATACACTGGCATTAACAGTGTCTCCACCAGCAGCCCGCAGATGAGAGTCCGTCCTGCTGTATGATCTACATGAAGACCCATTCTGAGAGCTGCTATTTGTTGTTGCTGCTGTGGTCGAGGTTTAGCGAGTATTCGCATACTTAAGTAGTTATTAGGGATTTGAAAAAAATTGTTTAAGCAACCATTTAAAATACAATAGTCATTTGTTATTTTAAGCATTGATTACTTTACAAAATACTTGTAATTATTTTTATGTGTTGGACTCCCTCCCGAGAACGACGCTGCAGCGCTGTTCCCGGGGGCGTCATTGCTCCGCGCGGGCGCCCTCATTCTTTACTGGACAAGGATGCGAAGTATGAATGCCGGCTTGCCAGAGCCGCGGCCCAAAACGTGGCCTGCAGATCATAGAAACGAGGTACTTGTTAGCCAACCATTGCTCTCTCTTAAATACACTTGTGGAGGGCACTGCTGTCACCGTACGGCACTTCGGCTTTTGAGCTACCCGTACCCCCCCCCTTCCCCTGCCGGCTTGTCCAGCAATCAGCATCTCATTGTATTTATCGCAGAGCTCCCTGGAAAGCCATGAGAACTCGTTGGGTACTGATGTCTTGTATTAATTTTGTTGCACTTGACACTGATACCTTTGAAGCCGGCGTGTAGACTTCTTCCAAGAGGACAGATTTGCGGATTCCGATAAACGGAAGTAGTGATCTCAAGCAACGAATGTGTAGATAATTTGGAGGCTATCGCAGACAAACCGTTGTGCAGACAGCAACACTGGTGTGCAAACAGCACTTACAGGTACTGCGGGTTAAAATTCACGAACATGCACTTCTACCTACCAGGGTCGCTCAGTTGGGAAGTGGATCAAACAAAACGAGGAACTGTAGCGTAGCTCAGGATGCCAAATTCCAGACAATACATTTTAACGCGGCCATGCCGTGTACAGTATTGAACGTTAACTACCAACTTCTTCGCTATTTTACTATTAAAATACGTATCGCTACTCAAAACAAATTCTCGTGGTTATACAGATGACACGCACGCCTCCACGGGCCAAGCATCTAGTGGGGCTCTTCTGGCAGACCGCCGCCTTGCGGACAAGTTGAACGTGCTGTCCTGGCAACATCATGAGCGCAAATACAACAAAATGGCGGATTCCTTGGCCAACTCAACCATGGATTCCAAACGCAGCGTCCAACAGCGCCCTTCGAGAGCGTTTGGTGGCAACACGGCATGGATGTCGTATACTCGCATGCAACCAGTGACATTGGTAACTGGTTCGACCGGAACCACGATGAGAACTCTTCGGAGTTCGCGGCTTCTGAGTCTTGACCACACGGGAGGCTCTACATAATGAGCCATAGCTAGAAGGGTGGGCGGGCCGAGACGACCACCGACAAGGTCATAGGATGTCGTTAGCCGAACCGTTAAGTAACAACAATGTATCTTACTCAAAACAAATTAAAAAAATCTGGTTAACAACGTAGGTTGTGAGCGACCCGCCAACAGGGGCCAGGGAGCGCGTCCGCGCACGTCCTGATCACCGTTTTACTTCTGGTATTGTCTCAGTGGCTTCCTGTAGAGCAGGAAACAGGACCTGCCCCGAGCCGCTCTAGCCTATGGTAGGGAATAAGTTCTTTGTAGTCGAACGCAGGCGCGGAATTTTTGTTGATTCATATGTGCGCGGCCCACCGACGGAGGATCAAGAATTACTCGTGGGTCAAGAATGACTCGTCTGTCAAAAAAACTCGTGGGTCAAATAAGACTCTTTGGCCAAGAATGACTCCAATGTGCCCGGTTTCGTTTGGTTTTGCCCTGAATTTATTTGTTTCGGTGCGGTTCAGCCCGCTTTTCCGTTTGGTTTTGCCCTGAATCTGTTTGTTTTGGTCAGTGATGTCCTGAATCAGGTCTCCTGATGTGTCTGATCGCATGTTTGAGACTCGCCGTTGAAAAAAAAAAAAATCCCAGGGAAGTGTCCAAATCCGAATTACGGCTACAAAAATACATAGATCATTGGTCTCTTCTTTCGAATTCGGCTCTATGCATGTACCAATACAGTATCCGAATCCAGAACAAATCTATCTTGCAAATTTGGATTCGAATGAGAACAATGCGACAGCTGTCTGCTCCTTCTGCTGCTGCAGTGGCCAAATGTCGACGGAGCTCCGCACTAGGAGTGAACTACCCAATTCAGCACGCTGAACATGTACTGTGATACTGTACAACGTACACTGTTTTCATCATGGAATACCCGTACATGTATTAATGCATGTTTGAACGCGATAATTCTACCGCTCGACGTCCTTACTGAAGGCGATTCTGTCAGCCGGCAAACTGATCACTCTGCAGTATCTCGACGTGACAGCAGGTTCAACTTTTAAAGTTGGCGAGTTTATAGTACTGTTTATGGTACTGCGATCGCAATCAGTGCAGTATCTGCACCGACTGCACTGCAGTTGGCACGGTTTGGCCAACATTTCACTCCTGACAGTACTAGTACTATGTACAATAATTGTATTTGAGGGAATCCCCCCTATTTCCCTATATTAAGCTAAATCGAGGGATTTTAATGGCGAGGGATGGATTTCCTCTGACCTATGCTATTGACTATACTACTTGAGAGTGCTGAGTCGCAAGGATCCCTATCTACCACCAGTTAGTGGAAACTCGTTGATCTTTTTTGCGCTCTCCATGACACCGTTTTGGAAACTGCCACCAACGCCCTACTAAAACGCTGTAGCGTCTAAAAGCGACCATTTAGTTTCTTCCACACCTTTTCGAACCATCCGCGCATTTCGCCACGCTTCGTATTCGAGTAGATCAACTCGAGTACTACTGTAAGTAAGTAAGTATGGCGTTTTCCTTTAAATCGTACGTAAACGACATCGTGATTATTACAGAAGGGGGATCATCTGTTGATTGCGATCGACCGATCGAACGCTTGAGGCGAACAGATCGCTCGTCAACGTTCCGTGTTGCCGGCTGTCCAGTGGACACCACCGGCATGAGGTGGGACACCACCGGCACGAGGAGGGTCGCAGACACTCTATTGCACCAAGGCGGAGGGTACTCAAGTCCGCATCGTGTTGTCGGTGGTGTAACACACGTTATTCGAGAGCTGCTCAAAATCCATGTAACCCACGACAAAAATCGAAACGTATGCGGCTGCTAAACCCGCATTACAGTCAGTCGTATGATGAAAATAGCGATCGCGCTGGTCTCTAATATTGGAGTATACACTCGTTTCATATCTACACAGTTTCATATCCGAAGCTACCGTGCACGAAAAAACTCCAATGTGTGGATGCGGCGATTCTAACAACATGGTTGAAAATATATAACAATGCAATGTAATACTGCAACTGTATACTGCACAGCTGGATGATAAGTCGATGGGTCGGAGGCCCAACAGCTTATGCTCCTGTGCATGGCCGACAGTTAGCTAAGAAACTTCGGGGTCGTAATGCAAGTTTTTTGCAGAGCTACAGTATTACAAGCTGAACTTGGTGCACCTCTGTCGTTGCGAGGCGAAGGTGGTGAAGCGATTTTATCGAGTGGGACAAGTGCACAAGGCACACAAGTCAAACGTTGAGAGAGTACGATAGAGCCCCGGTCCTGTCGGCAGGTCTGTGTTATGTTCTGTACATCACGAGTCGTGATTCACGACATACCGTATACACGCCAACATGTGTCTTGCTTCGTCTGAATGGTTTACATGTAAGTTCCATCTACAATATACAACAACAGCAACGATTGACAGCTGGCTGCACACCCATACATCCGTTTTCCATACGTTAGCGTGCTGTAGAATAAACCGTCATGCTAACCCAGCCTTCTGGGACTCCAGTCTGCATTTCCTTGCCAACGACGCAGGTCGTATCTCACTACAACTTCTCCGACGCAACACTCCCCCATGAAGATCCTGCTGATTCTAAGTGCCGCTCTCTTGGCGCTGCTCTCGCGGCTGGCGGAGGTGGAAGCTCAAACGACCTGTGGCCCTCGAATGCGGAAGGACTGGGATATGATGACCGCCACGGAGAAGACCACATACAAGAACGCCATCGCTGCTGCCATGGATTCGGGCGACTACATCAAGTTCGTCGAGATGCATACTGAGATGAGGTCCGAGATGGAGGCTCACCGCCAGTGCATGTTCACCTACTGGCACCGGCTGTTCCTTCTCGTGTTTGAGAATATGCTGCGCGGCCAAGGACCGCAGTTTGCGTGTGTGACTGTGCCGTACTTCAACTGGATCGTCGCCAGCGCTCGCGTGACTGCGGGTACTTGCAAGTCGTTCGCCGACTGTTTGGCCATCAACAAGGAGTTAGGAGGTGGCTCCACGAGTGGCGAAGTACGTTCACTCACCATTAATGGTGAAGAAAACTACGGTCTGTGCGTAACCGAGTCGCCGTTTGATCACTTTTGCGAGCTCTCGTCCCTCAATGGCACAGCCTGCGCCAGGTGCGTGCCTCGTAGTGACTGGAGTCAAGCTGAGGTGCCTTCCAGCACGAGCTACGCATCGGTTCGCCAGCAAGTTTTCAAAGGCAAGAACATCGGTCAGATGTCTCCGCTCGTTGAAGAAGGCTGCCACAACAACGTGCATGCCAATCTGGACAGCACTATGGGCACATTTGCTTCGCCAGCTGAGGCTCTTTTCTGGTCGCACCACGCCACGGTCGACTTGTTGCACACAATTTTCCACAAGTGTCGTGTTGGAACAAAGCGACTGACTTTTGCCCAGAAGGCGTCCAACCCGGTCGCGTGGACGTCGTGCCGTCGCCGTGGCGGTGGTGTCTTCCGTCCGACCGATTTGATCACGATGCGCACTGGTGAGTTGGGGGTTAATCCGATCCCCGGTTGGACAGACCCAAAGATTGGCAAGTACTTTGCCGGAGTTCCCAACCAATTCGCTGGTCTCATGGATGTACGCGACTTGGGCAACAGCAGCTATGGGTACACCATCACTGGCCAACTTGCTGCCATGTACAATCGGTGTGACGCCTCTCCTACCTCTCGTAAGCTGGAGGAGACGACTGCTACGAACTCCTCGTCCAAGCCTGCCATGTGTGGTATGGCACAGGACGATGGCTACGATGCCGACGGGAACGACTACGCCTCGCAGAACAACTTTCCAGAGACCGACTACAACGGTCAAGACGACGGCCACCAGGACATCGTAGTTGTCGACAGCAACGGAAAACCGCTCGATGCCAACGCGCCGGTCGATGCCTACATCACCGACGACGCCGAGAAGCGCGCCTTCAACTGGTACGACAAGACCATCGAAATCATGGGAGGCGACTCGCATGAAAACATGGCCGACCTCGAGCGTCAAGCCTGCATGTTTGAGCACGTGTGCTTGGGTGGCACTAAGGACTACTCGCCCGCGTTCAAGGCGCTCTGGAAGGTGAAGGAGCCGCGCTGCAAGACCATCGTGGACGCCATCATGAACGGCTCGCAGCCGATCATCTACGAGTCATGGCGCCAGGACATGGAGTCTCACTTCGGTTGCCCGAAGCCGATCAACTCGACGAACACAACTTCGTACTCGGGTTCGTGGGGCTCTTCGGAGGGTGGTTCGCAGGTATCGGTTGGGGATTCGGACAGCACGATCCAGTTCTCGGACGTCGCCGCTCAAAATGACGTCTCTCAAAATGGCATCGCTGGAGCTGAGTCAACCTCCGCCAAAACGTTGTAGCGTGTGCACGGAAAGGAAACCCGGGGCAATTTGTATATTCGATAATCAGAGGACCGTTTAGTTTTTTAATTAAGCTATAGGACCCTGATATCGCTCAATACTTCGCCAGACCGATTGTCGACTTAGCATGCTAGTTCGCTGGCTTGACAGTACCTGGTTTATAGTCGCACCAACTCGAAGTCGATGTTGACAATTCATTCGCCGTGCTTGCGTTCGAAAGGATAGGGATGCATTCCTTGTAAACCTCCCACGAATACACTCGATCCGGTTTGGACACGCCCAACGTATACCAGTACATGACGCAGCTTGTGCCGCATCCGCGATAGTCGAGCGCGTAAGTCATGTTAGGCAGACACACAAGACAGTCAACGCTGGAGTAGGCCAGCGTGTCGTTCAGCCAAATCTCACATGGACCATTACGGGTATAGCCTGATGTGCGCATGATCTCGTTGTCCGGAATTTGTTGGGGGACCCCCTTCGGGTTTGTCCAGCCGCAGTTTGGTCAGCCCCCGACGTCACCGAGTAGTTGCCGTTGTTCATGAAGTCACGAAGAGTCTCGAAGCCGTTGTCAAGCTGTCACCGTGCGAAGTTCGCCGTAGTGTTGAACCCCTGGTCTTCGAGATAAGCCAACGGCATCCACAGTAAACGCTGCTCCGCTTTAGTCGTGTTCGCTGCCGTCCACGTCGGCGCGGGGATGTAGACAACTTGATTCGCCGCCGACGTCGCTGGATGTAGCATCATCACACCGAAAAATGTCATGAAAGACGAGAACGAAGAGAACATTGCGCTTAATCTAGTACTGTAGACGGCTAGTTGGGGACTGGGAGGCAGAAGTTCGGGGGATCTAATGGGTCGCTCCTGAAAACTCAAAACCCATTTTGCGTGTACTAAACCAGACGTAGAAGGTTCGTCGCGTGCTTGCTGATCGTACCATTTTGGCCCAAGGAGCAGTGTTGGATAAAGCCGCGGCTTTATTTTCGGCTTTTCGGCTTTATCGATTTTTTAGCCGATCGGCTTTATAATTTAGCCGCGGCTTTATCGATAAAGCCGCGGCTTTATTTGTGGGGCAAGTGGCGGCCAATATCCGGACATTACCGGACAAATCGTACCTAATTGGGCTGTCGGACCGTCGAAACACTATCACTGACGTCATCCCCCCGATGTCGGGTCCTCGCCACATTGGGTCTGGGTATAGGCCGCAGGGCGCTGCGCATCAACGCTTCGTGAAGAGTAACACATTCAAAGGGAGGAGGGGCAACCTTGCGCAGTGTGACTGCCTCAAGGAAGTACTCACAACGCTTGAGGTGGCTCACATAGTTGGTATCTCGCCCTATGACGATCTTGGGCGCGGGTGCAGGATCAGATCTTTGTTCGTCGCCGTAAGCTGCATGACAATGCTTGCACCAAAGCTGGAGCCTGTCGCCCTTCTTCGGTAAGCCCGTCTCAATGAACTGCTGCCGCTCGTAGCCCTGGAGGCGCCCCATCGTGCCAGGGTAGGCTTGTTGTATGAGTAGACTGGCTGTATACTGATTTGGACGGGAACTTGAGGGGGGGGGGTTGTGTTGTGGTGCTCACCTGAGCAGGAACTTTCCGAAACACAAACCCCACACAAATTAGCCGAGTATACAAGTAGGTATAGCCTCTCGTATACCGTTGTATAGCCAATCTCGCGGAGTTATCTTCGGCTTTATAGGGTCGGCTCTATTCGGCTTTTTGAATTTGCTTGCGGCTTTATCTAGCAAATCGCGACAGAGCCCTGGACGAAATAAAGCCGCAAGAGTGCGGCTTTATCCACACTGCAAGGAGGGTCGATTTGTACGGGGTCGTGTCACGGGCGTTCAAATTGGGTGCCCGTACCATGCGTCAAAGATACGCATGTCAAATGCCTTTCATTCTCGAACTTGGTTCAGCATGGTCTTGCCTAACTCATCTAGTGATGATGCGCCGCCGCCCCCTAGCTATGACTTCCCGTTAACGAAACAAACACCGTCTGCAGCGACTCAAGCGTCTACTCCTGTTCCCACGCCTGCAGCTAGCTTCGATTTCGCTTTATCGCAAGTGTCGCCGCCAGAAGTTTCGCTCGCAGAAGCTCCGATCGGTAATGCCTCGCCACCAACAGCCCATACTACTACTAGCACTCCACCAGCATCTGATCAACAAGCGCCTGACTCAGCACCGCCTGCAACTGCATCGACAAGAAGTGAGGGCCGCCGTGGAAGACGTCGCCGCACAGCGACAACTGCGACCCGTGGTGCTGGCTTCTCGCCAGCTGAAGTCCGTGATCTTCTCGATCTTATTGACCACTACAAGCCAATTGGGCGAGATGAATGGGACACCGTTACGCGGGAGCACAATGCAAACTTTCCTGCTCATAGATGCTCTGAAGCTTGTGGTATATGCCACCCCACTCAGATATCTGAGAATCATGAAGCGACCCAGGCGCATTTAGCGCGCACGCTGCAATCGTTCCATCGGGGACAAAGACAAATACATTTCCGACGTAGTGGTCATGCTTCCAGCCGTTGTAGAACATGTTTTGCAAGATGCAATCACCGCTCTGCTGTAGATATAGTTTGAGACCATCGGCGACTCCGAATACGTCGTTCAACTGGGGATACTTTCTGTGGATTGCTTGTTGATAACGCCGAACATCGGGTAGACTAGGCATCTTGATAGCAGCACGCTGATCCGAAGCAAGTACGCGGATTAAAATTCTTCGACCAAACCGAACGAACAAGGAGCAGACGGATGCTGTTATACCAAACATCATGCATAGAGTAAATTCAGAGCCTCTTGTCCGTGTCCATGCCAATACGAGGGCGAGGCATTGATATGCGTCCAAGCTTCGAGGCCGACCATGCCTTGAGCCACTTAGCGATGCAATTGCTGAGCCAGCCGGTCCGTAGGGAGTAAATCGTTTGTAGAGCACCTAAAAATGCTGTAGCACGTAGTGAAACGCGGGGTGGTCTAATCCCGTGACAGTGATCAACGCTGGATCGTCACCAGAGCCAAACAGCACGGAGAAAGACGAAGTTGCTGGCGTCTGAAGTGCAATACGAGCAATGCGATGGTCGCGCTCGCGTCGACGGCGACGCTCTAGCGTCGAGCGATACGACTGGCGGCGGTGAGACCGGCGGCGGCGCTGAATGATGGAGAGAAGCAGCAATGCGGGAGCGATCATTGTGTCCTTGGACCGCGAGTGGGAAGTACGCAATTGGGTTTTCAGGAGACAACGCAGATTTGGTAAGAGCAAAACCGCCCAAGCTATGCACTAAATTTGGTACTAGCAATTTGGGTTTTCAGGAGCGACCCAATAATTGTGTCCATTCCACTGCACCAGATGCATCTTTACCTATCCTTACGAACGTCGAGCTCGCTGGGTGGGGCTACACTATAATAGCAGCAAGAGTTCGTTCGCATTATCGGTGCACGAGTTTTGTGTATACTCTTCGAGAGTAGTCTACGTCAAAGGCATCCAGGATAATATAACCCAGAAAGACGAGGGAGTTTGAGCTTGCTGGACTGAGAGAGTGTGGCCCAAAGGCCTCACCACGAGCAACAGACATCGCCTCGTTATAACGAGGAATGCTCTTGCACGGACATCGTCGTTGTCCACCTCGCAATACACCGCCATGGCTTGAGCACATCCCGTGATAGCACTAAGCTCCTCAAGTATCCTTTCTTCACTACAGTAAGCACGGGTTCTTGCACTCCGTTCGGTTGAAGCGAGTCTCTCCAAGCGAATATCGGGTTAGCTTACCTGTCAAGATTCGGTGGGGACCAACTCAGAGACGGCGATGTGGCAGGTAGGTCAGCTGCTGAGATGGTTAGCCCAGCTTCGAGCAGCAGGCTGCTCTGGAATAGGCCTCGGCACAGCGTTTCCACGAAGCCGATTACCATCCACTGGCTTCGACTGACTGCCTCAACAGCCATTAGATATTGCGTCCTGAAGGCTTCATTGTGATCGAGAAACGAGCTTCAAAAGCGGGTATACGAAGGAGTAAGACTATGCTTTTGAGTTGCGCTCTTTATTAACGTGATCTCGATCACAAGCACCAAACTTCGGTGGCTACAGCTTGCTTCGTACTTGAAGTACTTTGCCTAGAGTGCCTCTCCTGTCGCTTTCGAGTGAACAGTGCAAAACTACGGACGCAGCTATCTGTACACGCAAACCAAGTGCCAGTTCGGAGGGCGTCCTCTGCTCGGCATTACCCACGCTGGTTGTTAGCTCGTTGCTAGAATCCACCCCAGCACGTCGGAACATGCTGCAGTCAGCTCTTCTCGAAAAAATCGATCAGGAATAATTGCAGCAATTATAGTTAAAGTCATTTCGGCTGGAAAATAGAATTATCCAGCCGCCACGTGGAGTTATTCATTCTGCTCCAGAGCACCTGATGTCAACCAGGTGGGGAGTCTTGTTTGCCAACCGCCTCAAGTTCTTTGCCAACTTTTTGACCGATTTCGCTCGGACACTTCGGTTTTGTATTGACGAAGTTGAAGTTGGCTAGAAACAGCAGAACGCACAACGCCATTACATTTTCTTATCGCGGTCACCTCCCCGGATCTCTATCTCACCGACAACAAGTGGTGCCGCTTATAATAGACCATGATCTTAGCACGGTAGAGGCAGAGCATGGCGTGCTTCAGCTTGGAATTTATGATGACCAACTGTGAAAGTTGCCACCTTGTTTCCTGCTCTCTCCCCGCTTCTTGCTGTCCGTCAACCATCCACGTCAGACTGCGAGTGTTCATGGGGAAGCGATCATTTTCCAATTCGCTGGCAACTCGCCTAGCGTCTTATCCTCTCTTGGAGACCAAGGTCAAGACCAGTCATGAAGTTCGCGTGGGCGTTGGGCGCTTCGCTACTCGCGCTCGTCTCGACGCTTTCACCAGTCGACGCGCAATGCGGCGCTCGCGTTCGTAAGGACTGGGATGCTCTGACTACGGCGGAAAAGAACACGTACAAGGGTGCACTGGCTGCGGCCATGGACTCTGGTGCGTACATCAAGTTTGTGGAGATGCACACGGAGATGCAGTCGGAGATGGAGGCCCATCGCCAGTGCATGTTCATCTACTGGCACCGACTGCTGCTCGTTGTTTTCGAGAACATGCTACGCGGCCAAGGCTCCCAGTACGCCTGCGTGACGGTACCGTACTTTAACTGGGTCGGTGCCAATAACCGTGTTCTCGCTGGAACATGCTCGTCTCTCGGTGACTGCGCTTCGATCACGACCGAGCTTGGCGGCTACACCACTGGAGCACAGCGGACGGTGACGATCAACGGTATCGACAACTCCGGTCGCTGCAACAACGTGTCGCCATTGAACCACTTTTGCCAGTCGGGAGCCGTATCTGGTGCTGCCTGTGCTCACTGCGTGCCTCGCTCCGACTGGGGCTCAGCCTCGGTTCCCGCTAGCACGAGCTACGCTTCGGTTCAACAGCAAGTGTTTAACGCCAAGAACATCGGTGAGATGTCCCCCAGCGTTGAGGGCGGATGCCACAACAACGTGCACGCCAGTCTGGATGGCACCATGGGAACGTTTGCTGCCCCCGCTGACCCCATCTTCTGGTCGCACCACGCAATGATCGATGCCCTCCATACCATTTTCCACAAGTGCCGAGTGGGCACCCAGCGTCTAACGTTCGCCCAGAAGGCGGCGAATCCGGTTGCCTGGACTTCGTGCTCGAAGAGAAACGGCGGCACGTTCAGCCCCACGGAGGTCATCGTCATGCGCACGGGCGTCAACGGCAAAAACCCGATTCAGGGGAGCCAGGACCCGATCATCGGAAAGTATTTCACAGGTGTGCCCAACCAGTTCGCTGGCCTTATGGATGTCCGCGACTTGGGCGACAGCAGCTACACGTACGAACTCAGTGGCCAGCTTGCGGACATGTACAACAACTGCGACGGCACTACAACGACTGCGGCTCCAGCAACCACCGCTCCTCCTCAGAATACTGCTGCTCCGACTGCAGCTCCGATTCCTGCTACCCCTACTCCGACTGCAGCCCCGATTCCTGCTACCCCTACTCCGATTGCAGGCCCTGTTCCTGCTACCCCTGCTACGGTCCCTTGGAACCCGGCGCCTGTAACTAGCCGTCCACGTTGGGGCTTGTTCGACTGGCTCCGCAACCGATGGGGCTCTGGCCGCAGGTTGGAGGCTGAGGGATACTCCTCTCCGTCGACCAGCAAAAGCGCTAATATTCGTCACAAGGACTGCGAAAACACGGGTCTTGGCAATCCGGAGCCTGCAAACAATGCCGCTCCAACTCACAACAACGTCGTGTTGTCCAACAACGTGGCCATCACGAACAACGTCCCTGCATCGAAGGGGGCTTTATCGATCTCTCCGACTACAGCTGCTACGCCGGTAACGGTTGCCCCCTCTGTCCATTACGACGGCACGAAGAACAACAACGTGGATGTGATCATTGTTGACAAAAAGTGCCCCGCTGAACAGAAGGTGTCGGATTGGTACGACAAAACTATGGCGGCTATGGGAGGTCGTTGCCCCACGGTCATGGCGGACCTAGAGCGTCAGGCGTGCATGTTCGAGGACCAGTGTCTCGGTGGCACTCCTGAGTACTCGGCGCAGTTCAAAGCGACTTGGGGTGCCAAGGAGCCGCGTTGCTTGACAATTGTGAACGCTATCAAGAGCGGGAATCAGAAGATCACCTACGACAACTGGCGCCAAGACATGGAAGCGCGCTTCGGCTGCCCCAAGCCCGCGAACGCTACTCAACCAGGCGACCTGACCAAAAGCTACGGCAATGTGGTGCAATCCGCTACTGATACGATTCAAAGCGCGGTGCAATCGTTCTAAGTACGGGTCGAAGCTCTGCCCGAACTTTATAGTTCATCGTGTATCGTGTTTGTTCAAAATGTATCGCTGTTCGTTTTCGTTTGTAAATATCTCGATACCTTTCTTTTACTAGTAGTTCATGAACTTTTGCATTCCTAGCAAACACGGACATTGTCATCTGTAGCTGCAGCTCCATATGACGATCTCGCCAATTCTGACCAGACCAACTTTTTTGGTGTTCGAAGCGGCATTTGTAGGCGGCTGGGAACTGTAGTCTCCGTGTTGGATGATTTTACAGATACCATAATGAGTGGATCACCAGCAGCAGCCCGCAATCGGTGCGTCTTCTTGTAAACGCCGAGTTGGTGGGAAGCTAGCTACTGGGCCGTCGTTCAAGCCGACTGACATCATCACAACGCGGACTGGCGAAAACGGCAAGAACCCGGTCGACGGAAGTAAGGACCCGCTCATCGGTCGATACTTCAGGGGCGTGCCAAACCGGTTCGCTGACATGTTGGATGGGAGCGATCTCGGTGGCAGCAGCTACACGTATGAGATCAGCGGGCTGCTCGCTACGATGTTAAAGGATTGCGGGGGTATGCCAAGGAAGCACAACGGCCCAGCCGCTCCTGCATCAAAGCACATAACTCCTGCTCCGAGACCAACTACGAGGACACCAGCGACCACCCGTCGTCCATCAGCGGTCCCGCCACCGCATAGCTCCGTCCCAAGACCCGCAGTCCGTCGTCCTGTGCCAGTCTCGCCACCTCATAGGGCTCCAGCTTGTGGCGCTGAGAATCTATCAAACACAGCCAGCGAGTCGCTGACGTCAGGCTGCAACTCATCCTGGCGACAGGCCGCGACCCGAAGTCAGGAAGCGATCCGAAGCCTTGGTGTCCAGCACGATGGCTGGATTTCAAGATGAGTCGTTAGACTTCAAGGTTCGGGGCTGGACAAGGGTGAGGGGCTGGAGCTCAAGGTGGGTGACTGGATCACAAGACGCCAAGGTACCCAGTAGGTCCACTAAGGCACTGGCAGCAGTGTGCGCTGGAGTAGCTAGCGCCGCTTTCATGTTTTGCATTGCCATCAGAATTCAATTTGCTTTCTCAAGCGCATTGGTCGTCATAAAGTTAACTTTGGCGAGTGCCAAGTTTCCAGCTGGACCAAGAATCGACCGGGGGCCGCTCTACAAGTGGACGAAGACTCAAGCCACGGATGCCGAGTTTCCGCGTCGACGCAGATGGGGACGTCGAGATGACGATCCCTCCGCCCGTGTACGAGCTGATCAGTGCACCTGAGCTCGCTGCATGGGACCAAGAATCGCTCGTCAAGTGGCTGCGAGAGCGCCGCCGCTACCGCGAGGCGATCGAGGAGCGCTGCCGCATCAGTTAAGAGCCAGTGGACTCAGTGCTGCGGAGTGTACGCGCTTCTGTGAAGCCCAAGTTGCTCGACTACTTGGCCCGCTATGTGTTCCGACAAGATCGAGACGCACTAGGTGACCAAGAGATCATGAACAAGATCACGGAGCGAGTCGCTGAGGTCATGAACGGGCACATCCCGGACATCTTTGGCTTTTCAAGACCCACCTGAAGATGGATTTGAAGGAGCAAGACGTGGAGGCAAGAGTCGTCAAGTATTTCGTCGACTTCGACCAGCTCATTGAGGAGCATGGGTTTGCATCCATGTTGGCGGCGGGTAGCAAGGACAGATCCGACTACCGTGACCGCATGAAGAATCGATGCAAGTTGATCATCGAGAATTTGTCGCCTGCCATGCTGAAGACTGAGATCAAGCGGTTGGTCTCGCTCCAGCATCGTGAAGCTAAGACGGACGACATTGCTTTGCATCAGCTGATCCTCGCTCGCGCCAAAATGCAGCAGCGGTACCATCTGATGGACCGGGAGGAGAAGGCAGAGCGCAAACCAAGTGTGAAGCCGGACGGAGGCAGAGCAGCGCCCAAGACGGACGCCAAGAGGGTGGAGCCGAAGCCGGACAACACCAAGACAGCGGGCAGTAAGCCAAATGCGGGCAGCTCGGGGAAGTCCCACCTGCCGCCACGAGATGGTTGCCTATATTGCAAGGGACCTCATCTTGTCCGGGTTTGCCCGACTGCTACTGAGGAGCAAAAGCAGCAGTGCTACCAGCGTCTACGTGAGTCAAAGATAGCCAAGGTCAAGGCCGCTCGTGTGCGTCACACTCCAGGTCATCACCAGGTGGTGATCAACGATGTCGTGGAGCTGCCGTACCGGCCGGATACAGGATCGGAGGTGAACGTCCTGCCGGCGAGTGCTATTCGGGACCTGGAGGCATGTGGATCACCAGTGGCAACAGTCGAGATGGAGATGCCAGTGTTCCTGGAACGCGTGGGAGGAGATCTCCTTGCTTGCAAGAAGTGCTGTGATGTGAGCATCATGCTCGGCACTGCAGCTGGCCCTGTCCATCTTCGCAAGGTTCACTGTGTTATCGTCGAAGACGATGAAGAGAGTTTTGTTGGGAAACCCCACCCTGTTGTCACTTGGCATCGATGTTGATCGCCAGATGGAACAGTTGGCGAGTGGAGGTGCGCTCAATGGTGATGATGGTGATGATATTCGCGGTGATCCTGACATCGGCCATGACGTGGAGGACGAGACTACTGAGTTTGTCAACGACTTGATCAGGAAGGCTGGCGAAAGTGGTTTCCCGGAGGATTTGATGGCACCACTACGGCGTATAGTCATGGACTACAAGGATGTGTGGCGTTCGCGTCTAGGGGATGATGAACCTGCGCGTGTTGCACCATACCGCGTGACGCTGAAGGAGGGAAGTCAGCCGATACGCTGTAAGCCTCGCCGTTATTCGCCGCTTGCCAGCTCCTACACCAGCAACTACATGAAGGAGCTGGTGGCGTGTGGGTATGTGTACCCAAACAACGGCAGTCGCTGGTCTAGCGCGGTCGTTCCAGTACAGAAGGCTGGCGGTGAAGAATTTCGGGTCACCTCCGATTTTCGTCGACTTAACAGCATGACGGTGCCGATAGCAGCAAGCATTCCAAACCTGTCCGTAGTCTCAAGCCGCGTGAAGGGGGCCAAGGCTATTGGCAAGTTTGACATGTTCAAGGGATTCTGGCAACTGCCGTTGCATGAAGACAGTCGTGAGTGCTTCAGTATCCAAACTGACCAAGGGGTGTTCACGCCCACGCGTGTTCCTCAGGGAGGAGTCGACTCTGCGCTGCACTTCCAGTCGACCATGCAAGAAGCATTTGCTGACCTAATCAATGACCATTTGCTCGTGTACGTGGATGATATTATTCTGTTCGCTTCAACCTTTGAGGAATATCTGGAAGTCCTCGAGAAGTTTTTCGCACGCCTGCGAGAGCTTAACCTGAAGCTGAACGTGAAAAAGAGCAGCATCTACGAGCAAAAGGTTAGTTGGTGCGGCAAGATTATTGATGGGAGTGGAGTGACGCACGACCCGGCTCGTGTTGAATCGTTGGTCTCGTTACCGCTTCCGCTTAATGCTGCTGAGCTTCAACGCTTCCTGTGTGCTGCAAACTGGCTAAGAGACTCTGTCGTGGATTATGGACGGGCGGTGTCCCCTTTGCAGGCCAAGTTTGATGCGGTGATGCAGGGACTGAGTCGGCGTAAACGCCAAGCTGCTAGCGTGGCTATTTCGTGGAGTGAAGAAGAAGTCAAGCTTTACAAAGCCTTCTTGCAGCGACTTGCAAGCTCGGCCACGCTCTCGTTTCCGGATGAAGATGCCGTAGTGTGCCTCAGCTCGGATGCTTCGGCCAATGGGTGGGCTGTCATCCTCACGCAAGTGAAAAATTGGGAGGAGGGCATCCCAATTCATGAGCAGAGTCACGAGCTGCTGGTGTGCAAGGGTGGTTCTTTCAAAGGATCACAGCTGCATTGGTCCGTAGTGGAGAAAGAAGCATATCCAGTGGTCTACGCAGCAACGGAGCTCGAGTATTTACTTCATCGACCACTTGGATACCGTATTTTTACTGACCATGCCAACCTGATCCAGATATTTTGCCCGGACAGTGATCTGAAGAAGCATGTTCGAGGTAAATTACAGCGCTGGGCGATGAAGCTCTCTGGAACTCGCTATTTAATTGAGCATGTCAATGGCGAGGATAATCATTGGGCGGATTTGGTGTCGAGGTGGCCAGTACGTGAGGACGTGGAGGTGGTGTTGAAGACCAAGGCTGCGAGGACTCGCAGTCAGGCACTACCAAGTCAGCTACGTCCTCTACAAGATGATGGTTTTGAATGGCCATCCCCAGACGCTGTCCGTGAAGAACAACAGCGCTATCGTCGCTCATTGCCAGTCTCGTCGGAAGAACGAGAGGGTCTCCAATATGTCAATGGCAAGGTCTGGATTCCTCGGCAGGCGAAGGATTTGCTGACGAGAGTACTAGTTGTGGCTCATTGTGGTATCCAAGCACACCGAGGCATCCAGGTGATGTTAAACCACCTGCAGGGTTCGTACGCCATTGACAATGCGCGCGAAGTGGTGACGAGATTTGTCAACGGCTGTCTCCTCTGCAAGCATATCAAAGGCGGAAAGCTGCTTCAGCGTCCATGGTCGGAGACAGAAACAGCTACCAAGAGGAATGAAGTGCTCCACATGGACTATATCTCGATGGGGGACAGCTACGGGAGTACGAAGTACGTTCTCGTTCTCAAAGACGAGTTGACTCACTTCTGCGAGCTGATCGCCTGTGATTCTCCAACCAGTGATGTCGCTGTTACTGCGATATTGGATTGGCACAAACGGTTTGGTCTTCCGGCCAAGTGGGTCTCAGACAATGGGAGCCATTTCAAGAGTCTAGTGATGGACGAATTGGCCACTCGACTACGTGGAATGCAAAGTTTCGTGCCCGTATATTCGCCGTGGATCAATGGTACGGTGGAACGCATCAATCGGGACCTATTGCAAGTTGTTCGTGCGTTATTGCTGGAATTGGGATTGGACACGCGCAGTTGGGAGTTTCTGCTACCTGTTGTGCAAGCCAATTTGAATCAGAGTGCTGTTGCGTCACTTGGCAACAAGGCGCCACTGGAGCTCTTCACGGGTCTGCCCGTCACGACTCCATTAGACACCTGTTTGATTCCTGAGGCTGCGCCGCCATTGCATCACATAGATCTGGGCAACGTGGAAGAATCTCTCAGCCGACTCCGTGACAGTCTTCATGTGATGCACATGGAAGTGGTTGATCGCAAAGAGAGGCGTCGACTCTATCAACAAGCGCAAAAGAAAGGAGAAATTTGCAATTTCGGTGCCGGCGATTTCGTCCTATGGTCTCGTGTGGACGCACGTCTCGAGAGTGGCAAGCTCCTAGTCCGGTGGGTCGGACCTTTTCAAGTGGAGGAGGCCAAGTCGCATTCGTTCATGATACGTCACCTGTTGACGCGCGCTGTCCATGAAGTTCACGGATCGCGCCTGAAATTCTACCATGATCCCAGTCTTGACATGTCGGAAGAGCTGGTAGAACACATTGCACAACAAGGAATTGTACTTGGAGTGGAAGCCATTCTCCAACACCGTTTCAACGAGGTCTCAGAACAACACGAGTTGCTGATTTCGTGGATGGGACTCGAGTCCATTGAAGACTCCTGGGAGCCCTTAGCAGTGATGTTGGCAGACATTCCGACCAAAGTGAAGGAGTATGTTGCGCTGCAGAACGACACACAGCTTTGCACTCTGTGTGGTCTGCAGAACGAGTCACAACAGTAACAGGTATCGTCAATCCTGCTGGACTGTGTTTTGGTGGGCGGTGTGGCGCTGAGAATCTATCAAACACAGCCAGCGAGTCGCTGACGTCAGGCTGCAACTCATCCTGGCGACAGGCCGCGACCCGAAGTCAGGAAGCGATCCGAAGCCTTGGTGTCCAGCACGATGGCTGGATTTCAAGATGAGTCGTTAGACTTCAAGGTTCGGGGCTGGACAAGGGTGAGGGGCTGGAGCTCAAGGTGGGTGACTGGATCACAAGACGCCAAGGTACCCAGTAGGTCCACTAAGGCACTGGCAGCAGTGTGCGCTGGAGTAGCTAGCGCCGCTTTCATGTTTTGCATTGCCATCAGAATTCAATTTGCTTTCTCAAGCGCATTGGTCGTCATAAAGTTAACTTTGGCGAGTGCCAAGTTTCCAGCTGGACCAAGAATCGACCGGGGGCCGCTCTACAAGTGGACGAAGACTCAAGCCACGGATGCCGAGTTTCCGCGTCGACGCAGATGGGGACGTCGAGATGACGATCCCTCCGCCCGTGTACGAGCTGATCAGTGCACCTGAGCTCGCTGCATGGGACCAAGAATCGCTCGTCAAGTGGCTGCGAGAGCGCCGCCGCTACCGCGAGGCGATCGAGGAGCGCTGCCGCATCAGTTAAGAGCCAGTGGACTCAGTGCTGCGGAGTGTACGCGCTTCTGTGAAGCCCAAGTTGCTCGACTACTTGGCCCGCTATGTGTTCCGACAAGATCGAGACGCACTAGGTGACCAAGAGATCATGAACAAGATCACGGAGCGAGTCGCTGAGGTCATGAACGGGCACATCCCGGACATCTTTGGCTTTTTCAAGACCCACCTGAAGATGGATTTGAAGGAGCAAGACGTGGAGGCAAGAGTCGTCAAGTATTTCGTCGACTTCGACCAGCTCATTGAGGAGCATGGGTTTGCATCCATGTTGGCGGCGGGTAGCAAGGACAGATCCGACTACCGTGACCGCATGAAGAATCGATGCAAGTTGATCATCGAGAATTTGTCGCCTGCCATGCTGAAGACTGAGATCAAGCGGTTGGTCTCGCTCCAGCATCGTGAAGCTAAGACGGACGACATTGCTTTGCATCAGCTGATCCTCGCTCGCGCCAAAATGCAGCAGCGGTACCATCTGATGGACCGGGAGGAGAAGGCAGAGCGCAAACCAAGTGTGAAGCCGGACGAAGGCAGAGCAGCGCCCAAGACGGACGCCAAGAGGGTGGAGCCGAAGCCGGACAACACCAAGACAGCGGGCAGTAAGCCAAATGCGGGCAGCTCGGGGAAGTCCCACCTGCCGCCACGAGATGGTTGCCTATATTGCAAGGGACCTCATCTTGTCCGGGTTTGCCCGACTGCTACTGAGGAGCAGAAGCAGCAGTGCTACCAGCGTCTACGTGAGTCAAAGATAGCCAAGGTCAAGGCCGCTCGTGTGCGTCACACTCCAGGTCATCACCAGGTGGTGATCAACGATGTCGTGGAGCTGCCGTACCGGCCGGATACAGGATCGGAGGTGAACGTCCTGCCGGCGAGTGCTATTCGGGACCTGGAGGCATGTGGATCACCAGTGGCAACAGTCGAGATGGAGATGCCAGTGTTCCTGGAACGCGTGGGAGGAGATCTCCTTGCTTGCAAGAAGTGCTGTGATGTGAGCATCATGCTCGGCACTGCAGCTGGCCCTGTCCATCTTCGCAAGGTTCACTGTGTTATCGTCGAAGACGATGAAGAGGAGTTTTTGTTGGGAAACCCCACCCTGTTGTCACTTGGCATCGATGTTGATCGCCAGATGGAACAGTTGGCGAGTGGAGGTGCGCTCAATGGTGATGATGGTGATGATATTCGCGGTGATCCTGACATCGGCCATGACGTGGAGGACGAGACTACTGAGTTTGTCAACGACTTGATCAGGAAGGCTGGCGAAAGTGGTTTCCCGGAGGATTTGATGGCACCACTACGGCGTATAGTCATGGACTACAAGGATGTGTGGCGTTCGCGTCTAGGGGATGATGAACCTGCGCGTGTTGCACCATACCGCGTGACGCTGAAGGAGGGAAGTCAGCCGATACGCTGTAAGCCTCGCCGTTATTCGCCGCTTGCCAGCTCCTACACCAGCAACTACATGAAGGAGCTGGTGGCGTGTGGGTATGTGTACCCAAACAACGGCAGTCGCTGGTCTAGCGCGGTCGTCCCAGTACAGAAGGCTGGCGGTGAAGAATTTCGGGTCACCTCCGATTTTCGTCGACTTAACAGCATGACGGTGCCGATAGCAGCAAGCATTCCAAACCTGTCCGTAGTCTCAAGCCGCGTGAAGGGGGCCAAGGCTATTGGCAAGTTTGACATGTTCAAGGGATTCTGGCAACTGCCGTTGCATGAAGACAGTCGTGAGTGCTTCAGTATCCAAACTGACCAAGGGGTGTTCACGCCCACGCGTGTTCCTCAGGGAGGAGTCGACTCTGCGCTGCACTTCCAGTCGACCATGCAAGAAGCATTTGCTGACCTAATCAATGACCATTTGCTCGTGTACGTGGATGATATTATTCTGTTCGCTTCAACCTTTGAGGAATATCTGGAAGTCCTCGAGAAGTTTTTCGCACGCCTGCGAGAGCTTAACCTGAAGCTGAACGTGAAAAAGAGCAGCATCTACGAGCAAAAGGTTAGTTGGTGCGGCAAGATTATTGATGGGAGTGGAGTGACGCACGACCCGGCTCGTGTTGAATCGTTGGTCTCGTTACCGCTTCCGCTTAATGCTGCTGAGCTTCAACGCTTCCTGTGTGCTGCAAACTGGCTAAGAGACTCTGTCGTGGATTATGGACGGGCGGTGTCCCCTTTGCAGGCCAAGTTTGATGCGGTGATGCAGGGACTGAGTCGGCGTAAACGCCAAGCTGCTAGCGTGGCTATTTCGTGGAGTGAAGAAGAAGTCAAGCTTTACAAAGCCTTCTTGCAGCGACTTGCAAGCTCGGCCACGCTCTCGTTTCCGGATGAAGATGCCGTAGTGTGCCTCAGCTCGGATGCTTCGGCCAATGGGTGGGCTGTCATCCTCACGCAAGTGAAAAATTGGGAGGAGGGCATCCCAATTCATGAGCAGAGTCACGAGCTGCTGGTGTGCAAGGGTGGTTCTTTCAAAGGATCACAGCTGCATTGGTCCGTAGTGGAGAAAGAAGCATATCCAGTGGTCTACGCAGCAACGGAGCTCGAGTATTTACTTCATCGACCACTTGGATACCGTATTTTTACTGACCATGCCAACCTGATCCAGATATTTTGCCCGGACAGTGATCTGAAGAAGCATGTTCGAGGTAAATTACAGCGCTGGGCGATGAAGCTCTCTGGAACTCGCTATTTAATTGAGCATGTCAATGGCGAGGATAATCATTGGGCGGATTTGGTGTCGAGGTGGCCAGTACGTGAGGACGTGGAGGTGGTGTTGAAGACCAAGGCTGCGAGGACTCGCAGTCAGGCACTACCAAGTCAGCTACGTCCTCTACAAGATGATGGTTTTGAATGGCCATCCCCAGACGCTGTCCGTGAAGAACAACAGCGCTATCGTCGCTCATTGCCAGTCTCGTCGGAAGAACGAGAGGGTCTCCAATATGTCAATGGCAAGGTCTGGATTCCTCGGCAGGCGAAGGATTTGCTGACGAGAGTACTAGTTGTGGCTCATTGTGGTATCCAAGCACACCGAGGCATCCAGGTGATGTTAAACCACCTGCAGGGTTCGTACGCCATTGACAATGCGCGCGAAGTGGTGACGAGATTTGTCAACGGCTGTCTCCTCTGCAAGCATATCAAAGGCGGAAAGCTGCTTCAGCGTCCATGGTCGGAGACAGAAACAGCTACCAAGAGGAATGAAGTGCTCCACATGGACTATATCTCGATGGGGGACAGCTACGGGAGTACGAAGTACGTTCTCGTTCTCAAAGACGAGTTGACTCACTTCTGCGAGCTGATCGCCTGTGATTCTCCAACCAGTGATGTCGCTGTTACTGCGATATTGGATTGGCACAAACGGTTTGGTCTTCCGGCCAAGTGGGTCTCAGACAATGGGAGCCATTTCAAGAGTCTAGTGATGGACGAATTGGCCACTCGACTACGTGGAATGCAAAGTTTCGTGCCCGTATATTCGCCGTGGATCAATGGTACGGTGGAACGCATCAACCGGGACCTATTGCAAGTTGTTCGTGCGTTATTGCTGGAATTGGGATTGGACACGCGCAGTTGGGAGTTTCTGCTACCTGTTGTGCAAGCCAATTTGAATCAGAGTGCTGTTGCGTCACTTGGCAACAAGGCGCCACTGGAGCTCTTCACGGGTCTGCCCGTCACGACTCCATTAGACACCTGTTTGATTCCTGAGGCTGCGCCGCCATTGCATCACATAGATCTGGGCAACGTGGAAGAATCTCTCAGCCGACTCCGTGACAGTCTTCATGTGATGCACATGGAAGTGGTTGATCGCAAAGAGAGGCGTCGACTCTATCAACAAGCGCAAAAGAAAGGAGAAATTTGCAATTTCGGTGCCGGCGATTTCGTCCTATGGTCTCGTGTGGACGCACGTCTCGAGAGTGGCAAGCTCCTAGTCCGGTGGGTCGGACCTTTTCAAGTGGAGGAGGCCAAGTCGCATTCGTTCATGATACGTCACCTGTTGACGCGCGCTGTCCATGAAGTTCACGGATCGCGCCTGAAATTCTACCATGATCCCAGTCTTGACATGTCGGAAGAGCTGGTAGAACACATTGCACAACAAGGAATTGTACTTGGAGTGGAAGCCATTCTCCAACACCGTTTCAACGAGGTCTCAGAACAACACGAGTTGCTGATTTCGTGGATGGGACTCGAGTCCATTGAAGACTCCTGGGAGCCCTTAGCAGTGATGTTGGCAGACATTCCGACCAAAGTGAAGGAGTATGTTGCGCTGCAGAACGACACACAGCTTTGCACTCTGTGTGGTCTGCAGAACGAGTCACAACAGTAACAGGTATCGTCAATCCTGCTGGACTGTGTTTTGGTGGGCGGTGTGGCGCTGAGAATCTATCAAACACAGCCAGCGAGTCGCTGACGTCAGGCTGCAACTCATCCTGGCGACAGGCCGCGACCCGAAGTCAGGAAGCGATCCGAAGCCTTGGTGTCCAGCACGATGGCTGGATTTCAAGATGAGTCGTTAGACTTCAAGGTTCGGGGCTGGACAAGGGTGAGGGGCTGGAGCTCAAGGTGGGTGACTGGATCACAAGACGCCAAGGTACCCAGTAGGTCCACTAAGGCACTGGCAGCAGTGTGCGCTGGAGTAGCTAGCGCCGCTTTCATGTTTTGCATTGCCATCAGAATTCAATTTGCTTTCTCAAGCGCATTGGTCGTCATACAGCTCCAAGGCCGACTACGAAGACACCAACAGCCACCCGTCCTCCATCGAGACTTGTGCCGACCAGCGCAGCTGGAGCCAATTTCGATGATCCCAACCAGGACACACGCACGAGCGGTTTTCGAAGTTTTTTCGATTGGCTTTTACATCGGGGTTCCACAGGCAGTCGTCGACTTTCAGGCTGCCGCGCCGCTACCGCTACCAAGAACAAAGTGACTGAGGAAACCACTTCACCAGTATCTGATGGAAGGCTAGGAAGTCGCCTGAAGAGCGCGGCGATGTAGGAGACTCAAGTTGTTTGTTGGTTAGCAGGTAAAAGTGAGAATGAGAAAGAACTAGAGCTCGAAGCTCGGACTACATGTAGGGCTATCCCCTTTGTCTCCTCTGTGGTGCTGTGAAGCTGTGGTAGCTGGCTGGAGGTCAATGTCGCACTCGTTGCCTGTCCTCTCAGCTGAATTGAAATGAGTGTGGCGATGCGGGCTCCAAAATCAGGGAATAGCCTCGCGGCTAGACCTCGATCTCAGACCACTCAACTCAGAATCTGAGATTAGATCTCAGATCCCAAGCTGGGTGAGGCGTGTGTTCCTCACTCTTGCAATCCCTTGACTTGGTTCTTCCTAAGGCTACGCTGTGGGCCCAGACTTGCGTCGGCCACACCAGCTGCCTCCGAACTCGACAGTTCCCAGATGCCCCCAGACGAAGCTTGCTCCTTGCTTGGAAAACCCTTGTACGCACGTGCTGAGTCCGCTGTGCCCCGTTTTCTTGAATATAAACACGTTCACTCCACACACACTTAGTCCACTTCTCTTCTCAGGCCCTTGGACTCTGGGCCTTAACAGCCTCCTCCTTGCTCAGCGACTCCGGCTTCGAGTCGCTTCCAGTCACAACACTTCCTCCGGCGGCTCAGACTGAGAGCCGCACAACGGTCTTCACTCGCCCCTCAGACCAGAGTGGCCCCGAGAGTTGGCTCGGTCTGAGCCTGCCTTGATCCAGGGTTCTCGCTCTGCACCCTGGGACTTCCGCGCACCACGCCTTGATGTAGGCGACACAGCGAAGCTGGGAACCACTATCCCAGACTATTCGCGCCACACGGATACCACCAGCAACCCCAGAAACCACTATCCCAGGTGTTGCTCTGCCGAAACCTCAGAGCGGAGCACCTTCCGCCCGAAAATATGAAGCACCGCCAGGAAACCAGCCAACCAGCACGAAAAACCAGCAAAACCAATGTCCCGCGTGTGGAAATACAACAACGAAGGCAAACCGGGCCGAAACACGAAAAGGCTTGGTTGTTGAACTTGAATTTATTTGGAGTTAGCTGAGCTTGACCGTAGAACACTCGTAGCGACTCCACTTGACCTTGCGCGCGCCGCCGGGGCCAGGGACTTGGTCCCTGTGTAGCAACACGCCCGTCGGCACAAGACGAACTCCGCAGCTTGCGGTCTTCGGGGCAAAACAAACTCTGATTATTATCATGCACATGCACATACAAAGGGCCTATCAAGTAAGGGTGCAAACATCTCCTGGGTACACCTTGAACAAGGGTGAGACACCCACTAAGCTACTGGCTTGGCGGCGCCCGTGAATGCGCGTCGGCCCTTCCATTGGCCTGTCTGTGTCAGTCATCACTTGATTACACTGATTACACCTGGGTGCAAATCAGTGATATCCTGATTACGCCAGGATCTTGTGGCCGGGATTGGGCGGACTTGGTCTGTCATCACCTGATTACACTGATTACTCTGGGTACAAATCAGTGTGTAATCAGGATGACGCCAAGATTCTGCGGCTCCCGTTGGCCCAAATCCATAGGCGACTGGTCAGGCCGAATCTTGTGTGCCCGACACCAGGGGCCGAAAAGCCACAACGGGGCGACCCTTCAGAGTGACCTTCCAAGCGGCAACCGCCAACTCCAAAGAGCAACTACCGCAGCTCCCAGACCGGCAATGTAGCCATCGCTGTGTACCCACTTCATAGGCGAGACCACGAAGTCGCACTTCAGGCCCTGCAGGCACGCCGTAGGCTTTTAGTCACGTCCTAGGCTTGGAGCGTCAGCTGTCTTTCACCAGTTGCCACTTATCCTCACGAACATCGTGCATCCAGACACCAACTTGCGCCCACAATCACCGTGTCTCAGTTTTGGCACAAGTTGAGGGACTGCCGGGCTGAAAACCTGAGCTGGGGGCAAAAATACGATGTTGATTCCATACCCCGGCTGTCCAACCGATTTGACATGTCTCAATTCTGGCTCGAATTCTGGGACTCTGAGGCCGGGAATCTGAGCTGGGGGCAAAATTACGATGTTGATTCCATACCCCGGCTGTCCAACCAATTTGACGAGTCTCAGTTTTGGTTCAACTTCTGGGACTCTGAGTCTGGGAATCTGAGCTGGGGGCAAAATTACGATGTTGACTCCATATCTCAGTCGTGGCACCCCAAAGCCGAGATGAAATCAGACGCCGCACGCCACGCCTTCTTCCCAGACCCCAGACTGCGCATCTCATGGTCTGGTCCACAGGCAAACCTCAGACCGAACTCCAAATCACCAAGTCTCAGACTTTTGCCACCACTCTCAGGTCTCAGAACTCCGGGCATTCCAAACTGTGAGATCACCAATCTGAGACCTGAGGTCTGAGACTTAAGCAACCATGGGACTTCAAATCACAGACCCAGAAGGCCAGGGCTCAATTCGTCACCCAGAGCCCGATCCAAGGCCTGGAACCTCAGATCTGTGGCCTCTAGAGCGATTCTCAGACCTCAGACTCCAGACCGAATTCAAATCTTAGACCTGGGGATCTGGGGTCGCCGCAACTCAACGTTCGCAGAGCCCAGTTTCCAGATGTAGCCAGCACAACTTGAAGTATGTACAAAAACCAGACTTGGATCAAGAAATATCCACGTTCCAAGTGACATGTGGCCGGTACGTGGTAGGGTTTGGGCCTCTGACTGATGGGTCCTGGCCAAGAATTGGCTCGGACCTCGTCACAACCGTCCCTTATGTGCGCTGGGTCCAAAGAGATCATTCTCGAGTTGGCCCCGGCGCACATAACCGGAAGATGCCCACACTCGCCCCGTCCCGGCCGCGAAATCTCTTGCCGCGGCTCCCGGGTCTCGGGCCCAGCCATTTCGTGAACAGTCCGGAGTCACAAAACTTCATATTGCAGCGCTGGCACGCGCAGCACATTTTCGGATGGCCGACGACCACGCGGACGACCAGCGGCTCCCCGTGCCATCGCAAGGTGGCGGCGGACAAGACGCGGGGTCGCGGGGCGCTCCTGCGGCTCCCACAACCTCCGGCAGCGTGTCCACGTCCACAAGCAGCACGTTCACGGCCTCTGGCAGCACTCCCACGGCTTCCGCCTCCGTGTTCACGGCGACGGCGACCTCCACAAGCGCGTTTGCGTCGTCGGCGACCTCCACGAGGGCGCACACGGGCTCCACGACATCTTCGGCAGCTTCCAGCATGTCTCCAGTGACTCCAGCATCCGCCTCGACGGTCCCGCGCTCTGCACCGGCACTGCCGGCTTCGCAGCCACCGTCCGGCAGCACCACGAGCTCCTGCACGTCGATCACACCGCCATCCGCATCCACGACGCTCGCATCAGTGAGCACGGCAGCTTTGACGCCACCGCCAGCGTTGCAAACGCCTTCGGCGACGTCTCCGGCGGGTCCACGGCGGTCGTTCACGCTCTTCAGTCCCTCGCAACGCCACCCGTCGCCCGTGCCGTCCACCATTCGGGTCCCCGCGACGCTTGACGACGTGGAGAACCGCGCAAACCTCGTTGATGGGTTGGATGGGGTCGCGCGCATCGAAGATGTTACGCGCTTCTCGAGCACCGAGTTGGCGTGGTTGAGCAGGATGGCACACGTCACCGCTTCGCAGGACGTGATCCAGCCAGTCGCTTCCGTGCCGCTGAACTTCTCGGATCCAAGATCGCGTATCCGCTTCGAGCGAGAGACCGTCCCTCTGGTGCAATGTTTCGGCGTGGAGCACTTCGCGCGCCGCGTTGTCGGTACGGCCCAGTGCTTGCAGCGCGTGCTGAACTACGCTCAAGCACTCGAGCGTCCCAGTCCCGGTGGTGCGGCCCACATTCAAGTCGGGCAGCTCTCGGCCGAGATCAATCGGCTGACCGTGGAGCTGAAGCGCGAGCGCGAGCGCCACGCTCAGGAGATGCGCGACTATCAAGGCTCTCACCAGTACGACGCTGCCGCAGCCGGGCGAGAACAGGTGGTCCGTGGTGAGCTCCAGGCCGCTGAGGCTCAGCTCAATTTCCAGCTGTCCGAGAACAAGAAGCTTCGGGCTCAGCTCAGGGCACAGCCACCAGCCCCACCTCCGGCCAGCAGTCCGGATCGGCTACTTCGAGCTGAAGTTCAAGCGCTAACCAAGAGGCTGGACGACGTGCAGGCTGAGAACCAAGCGCTTTGCGGGCAGCTGAAGAAGTGCGGCAGCGACCTCGCCGCCTGCCAGAGCACCCTGCACGCCAGCGACGTCTACACCACGCAACTCAAGCACCAGCTACTGAGCGCGGTCCCGTTCTCAGCTGAGGCGCTGATGAACTTCCTGATGGCGAGCTGCAGCGCTTCGGGGCACTGGGCGCGCCTGTATGAGCTGCTTCAGCGTTTCCAGAGCCAGACGGACGTCCCAGCCAGCTTCAGGACGACGCTCCAAATCTCGGCGCGGGTCCAGACTTCGGATGACTGTGGGCCCTACGTTCCGCTCAACACCGCCGACCCAGTTCCAAGCCCAGCGTCCGCGATCGTTCTCAGCGCTGCGGCTTCGACGTTGACGTCTCTCCTGGGTTCGGCTGTGCCTCCGGCGGCGTCAGCAACATCGGCTCAGGTTACCACTTCGGTCCCGATCCAAACTCAAGCCTCAGCTCAGCCCAGCAGCACGTTAGCTCAGCCCAAGGCCACGTCGACAGCAAAGCCGAGCAAGAAGAAGAACAAGAAGCCAAGCTCCGCCCGGACTCCTTCGCTGAGCAGCGCTCGAAAGGCTGGTGGCAAGGTAGCCAAAACTCCAGCCCAGCCAAGCAAGTCTTCAGGTCTTCTCGCCGCTTCCAGCACAAGTCCATCCAAGCACCTCAGGATCAAGCTTATCAACGATCGGATGAGTCTGCCCGGCTACCCTTCGTCCCATTCGCCCCAGAAGGTTCGCGCCTCCAAGGAATCTCCGTCCCGGGTCTCAGATCGTCTGGCAGCGCTCAAACCCCCGACATCTGCCGTGGGAGCATGTCCGTGGCGACGTCAGGGAGTTGATGCGCGCCGGCGTCGACTTCTGGGACGCCGTGGACCAAGCCGGGAAGTCGCAACTCCTGCATGACCAATTTGGGAAGAAGGCCCTCGTGAGCATGCTGGTCTCGGCGATCTACTGGGAGCAATTGGACTCCACGCCTTGGCTGGCGTACGTGCCGTCAGCGTACTACGAGGCAGCGATCAAGCGGGTCCGCGACGTGCACTTGAGTCAGCGGCCGCCCAACTGGGATCCATTGCCTGAGAAGCCCAGCCCGGAAGACGAGGACGACGACTCTTCAATCGACACTGACTTCTCAGATGTCGACGACGATGCCGATGACGATGATGATGAGCTGGGCAGTGGCGGGCACTACCAAGTCAAGAGCTCCAAGTCAGGTGCCGCTTCAGGAGAAGCTCCAGTGGGGGCAAAGGATACGCGACCCAACTTCGTCCGCCGGTGGCTCAACTTCCAAGCGCGGCAAGACTTCGTCCCGTACAACTTCGCATGGTAGGTCCAGTCCTGTTGATCTGCAGGTTCCAGTGTCTGACCAAGCGATTGACCCAGCTCGTACATTGGCTCCGCAGCAGATCTCAGCTCGCTCGAGTGGACGCTCTAAGGCAGGGCTCGCAGCGCGCCCAGATGATGGAGTTATTGAAGAACCGCAACCGGGCCAAGGTAGCTGGTTGCATTATGGCATCAGAGTCCAAGACCTTCCTCGGCAGACGTTTGGCTTCCCCAGATACGCGCCGTGCAAGAGCCATATTCAGCACCTGCACCAGCGCTGGGAGCCGGTCGAGTACTTGGAACTTCTCAAGACAAAGCCCTGGGATGTCATGTGGAATCAGCGAATCCAGACCCTGGTGTTCTTTCGATGTCACGACTTGGGCCCGGTTATGGTTCGCGCTCTGAAGCGTGTGGTCAACTTCATGAGCCTCTGGCGGCGAGCTTACTGGGAACGCTTGCACTGGGTCACGATGGATACACGTTTTGATTACGAAGCCATGGCTGCACTCCTGGGCATTCCTGAGCTTGTGGATCTCTACCGTGACCGCAAGGAGCGCAGTGCCGAGTTCGAGGTTCGACGTCGGGAGCTCATGGAGGATCTGGGACGCGTCAAGGGCTACACGGATGATATCTGGTACGAGCCTGGACTCTGGGTCGTCCCTCACGATCCTTGTCATTGGATCCTTCGCGACCCAAGTCGCCAGATCTCGCTCCCGGATCAACTCGAAACTTTGGACGATGCTGAGCCGGCTCGCACGCAATTCGCCACTCGCAGCTCGGACGACGCGTTTCTGGACGTGGCCCCTGTCGAGCTCCAAAGAGACCCACTGGACGATGAAGAGCGAGCCCAGAATCCAATCGACCCAAGCATCATCTACGATCAAGCTGAGTTGGAGAGAGTTTTGGAGAGCCTTCGGCGCCACCGAGGAGAGGAGGATGAGTAGTTCACAGAGATGTAGCGTTTTAACTTAATATGACGTCCTCACGATTTTGCATTGCGTGTGTCACTTGAGTTCTTATGCATCTCAGCTCGTTTTCACTTCCTCAGTTAGAAACCGCTTCGGCTCACTCCAGGCATATTCAGGATAGGGTAAACATGTAGAACTTCAACAAATTTCAAACACAAAGCAACATTAACACATGCACGGTTTAGGCTGAATACCTCTACTGAGCCTCAGGCTCAGGAGGTTCATCACCAGCCTGCATAGCTTTAAACCGTGCCTGCGCTCGCGTGCTCTTGTTGAATTCGTAAAGTAAAGCTCCACAGTTCAGCTGCGACATCGGCAGCCACTCCAACTCCGAATAACCCTTCCACTTTACCAAATACTCTCGGACTCTTCTCGACGTCCGGGTTCTCTTGACCCAGCGGACATCCCGGATGGCCTCAACCTCATAGACATCCTGAGTTTCATCGGGCTCGTCAATATCCTCGGGCAGTAAGGCTGCATCTAGATCATCTTCCTCAGACACTTCAATCTCAGCTGTGGGTCGGTCTGGGAACAGCGCTCGCGGCTTGAGTCGACTCACGTGGACCCACGGGTAGAGCTTGTAGCCAGTCCCCTCGATTTTCAGCTTGCACCGATAGTCATCTGAGACTTCCAAGATCCGGAACGGCCCATGCCAGAGATGAGCAAATTTCTTGCTCAGTCCAGGTTGCACTCGGGCCAGGTATAACCAAACAGCATCACCGACAGCAAACCCTGGCTTCAGCCTCTCAGAGAGTTCAGCCCAGACCTTAGTCTGAGCTTTCGAACGTTTCTCTTTGGCTTTAGCTTGGAGGTCCTTAGCCCAAGCTTGGGCGTACTCATATTGCCTCTGCACGTTCCGTCGCCACTCATAAGCAGTCCTTTGATCCAGCCCAGCGGGGGGAGATCCCAGCATAGCTGAGACTGTGCTTTTCGGGTCCCAACCGTGAACCAAATAAAATGGAGTGTCGAGACGAGTAGCGTCGAAGGACGTGTTCAGAGCCCACATCAACTTCTCCACTTGGTCGTCCCAGTCGCTTTGGTCAGGTTCGGAGACATAAGCTCGGATAGCTCGGACTACGGTTTGCACAGAGCGTTCTTGCTGGCCATTGGCCTGAGGGCGGTAGGCTAGGGTCGCACGCTGTCGACTTCCCAGCATTTCCCGGAACTTGGTGAAAACCTCACTCATAAACCGAGGATCTCGGTCATGACGCAGCATTTCACTCGCTCCAAACCTCTGAAAGACATATTCCATGTAAACCTCAGCCACATCCTGAGCTGTAGTAGAACTCATAGGCCGCCCAATAACATACCCTGAGAAAGCACACTGGAAAAGCAGCAGAAATACATTGCCACGGTCTGACTTAGGAAGATGTGTCACAAAGTCCATAGAGACCACCTCAAAGGGCCGAGACGCCAGAATATTTCCGGGTGAAGGCCCTGGGTTGGGCGGAGCTCCTTTAGCAGTGACACAATCCACACATTCCTTGACATAGCGTTCCACATCTGCATACATCCCAGGCCAATAGTATTCTTGGCGAAGTCTCTCGAAGGTGCGAGTAATTCCCTGATGGCCGCCTTGATAATCTTCATGGCTCAGCTGCAACAGGTCGTCCCTGAGAGCGGAAGGTACTACCAATCTCAGATTCCCAGCAGCGTCCCTGGGTCGACCTGGGGTAGGACGGCTCAGATAATACAGGATATCCCGAGAGTCTAGCACGTAACGATCCACAACCTTCGCCACATCTTCAGCTTCGGCCGCGGACATGTCTTCAAGTTCACCTTTAAGATAAGCTCTGAGCTGTTTTGTCCAGGGCTCAGCTTCTTGCTGCACGAGGATTCGTCGCCACCTTTCGGCTATTGATGCGGCGGGTGTCGTCATCTCAGGTACATACCTGGGTTCTGCTTCAGCCTGGATTTCTGAAGTCTCCGTTGGGGGTTCCCTGTCTGCATCAGCGCCCGCTTCTTGGCGCCGGGCTTGATTACGAGTGACCACAAAAATCTTTGCGTCAGGAGTCAATGGTTCAGCCGCAGCTTCGAGAGAGGTTGGTTCTGTCTTGGGTCCGGGCGCAGTTTTGTGACAACTAAGTGTTCCGCCGCGGAGTTAGCAGGTTCAGGTGCCTCAGATTTCACCAATTTCTCAGGGATTCGATTCATCTGTCTGAGCTGACTCAGCTCCACCGGGTCATCAACCACTACTGGGCCCTTAGCAAGGAGTGTCTTTGAGGTCAAATAATCTGCGGCAGCATTGAATTCTCGCTTGACATGTACTAGTCTCAGCGATTTAAACTTGAGGCGGGTAGACTCGAACTGAGCCAGCAATAATTGAAGCCCAGGGTTCAAACATTGAATCAAACCTTGTGCCTGCTGAATAGCAATTCGAGAATCTCCAACTACAACCAAATTTGATATTCCACGTTCTAAGGCCATGCGAGTGCTCTCGATTAGACCATGATACTCGGCTTCGTTCACCGTGACACCTTCGAAATGAAAACCTCGAGCTTCTACAACGTCCCAGGACGGCAACTTCCACAGGATGCATCCAGAACTGCCTCGCCGATCTGAAAGTTTAGCTGCTCCGTCAAAACTAAGCAGCCATCCCTCGTAATCAGCTTCAAGCATCTCCAGACTGATGGGTGGAGCTCGGACTACACGTCCCTTAGCCGGGATCAGGTTCTCAGCGATTTTATCAAGCTGCTCTCGGGGGTAATCCCAGCTCCCAGAATTGCAGCGAGTCCGTCTTCATCACGCTCTACTCTGTAAATCTCCAAGGGCCATGGAGCCAAGCGAGCAGCCCATTGCTCACAGCGACCTTCCAGGGACTGAGACCTAAACAACCACTTCAGAACTGAGTACCGGGTGTAGACTTTCAGCAATTTGCATCCAACCAGCATTGTGTAGAAAACTCTGAGAACCCTGAGTAGGGCTACGACCTCTTTCTCAGCTGGGTGGTATCTGAGCTCCTGATCATGAAGAACCCTTCCGGTGTAACGCTCCGGATGAATTACTCCATCGTATTCTTGTCCCAGCACGGCACAGACAGCCCAAGGATTAGCGTGAACTATGATCACAAACGGCTTTTCCCTGTCTGGGTGTCTGAGCAATGGCGTCGAAACAATTTTCTCTTTCAGGATCCCAAACGCCTCCTTAGCTCGACTGAGATCTCGGCCTTCCCGGACTTGATCGTCGGTCAACTCGTAGAGGACAGAGGCTACAACTGGGAGGTCTTCAATAAACTTATTGTAGTAATTGAGACTTCCCAGAAAAGACTGAACTCCCTTTAAAGTCGACGGGAACGGCAAATCTCGGACTCCCTTGGCGATCTTCGGCTTAGCTCGGATCCCCTCAGCCCCAATTTCGTGGGACAAATACGAGATCGTCTTTTAACCGAATTCATTCTTAGGTAGGCTCACAGAAATTCCCCAGTATCGCAGTCGGTACAACAATCGATTCAGGTCGATACACAGTTGATCCCAGGTTTCAGCACCATAGGCGATGTCATCGATGTACGAACTTCGTCCCAGAACTGGGTTCAGCTGAGGAGGGGCTGGTATGTTTCTCCGAAACACCGTCAGCTCTGCACACAACACCGGCAATTCATTCTCAACTCCATCTGAGCCCTTTGGCTCAATCCCCAGAAACCTCAACACATCTGGGTCCACCTGAGCCTCTTCCGAGGCTGGGAGGCGGACAAACCCCCACAGACAGTTGTCCAGCATTTGTTGGTAGATCAGCGGGGCATTTTTCAGTCCAAACGGCATGCGGGTCCACTGGTAATGGCCTAACGGGCAAATAAAAGCTGATATGAGCTTAGCCCTGATCGTCATAGGCACAGCCCAGAATCCACTAGCCATGTCCAAGCTGAGAAACCACATCGCACTCTCAAACCCGATCAATAAGTCATCGATCAAAGGCAGAGGGTAATGCATTAGCTTGATCAGCTGGTTCACCAGTCTGTAGTCAATGCAAAGTCGAATATCAACTCCATTCTTCTTCATCACAATGACAATGGGTGATGCCCAATCTGAGTGTGAAGTCTCGATCAGTCCAGTTTCCAGTAACTTCTTGAGAAGATCGTACACCTTCGGCAACAGATGCGGAGGAATCGATCTCGAGCGCTGAGCTATAGGCTTGGCGTCACCAACATCTAAGTCACAGACAACACATCGCGCAGGGGCTGGGACTGCATTCCCATCTCCCAGAAAACTTGCGTGATGTCTTTCCAAGATCTCCCGGATCTGGGAGTCCATCTCAGGTGTAGTTTCACCAACTTCGCCGATGTCAGCTGAGTTCAGGTCCGCTTTGGGGTTCAAGTCCTTCAGTTCAGGGAGAGCCGCTAGTTGATCTCGGAGATCGCTCAGCAGCGCGCTTCCTTCGTGATAAAACACCGTAGCTTCTTCATCTATTTCAGCCTCCATTCTCAGACATCGAGAAAACGTCTCGTCCAACTGAGATCTGGGGTTGCTCACAAAAGTCTCCGATTGTCTCGAAAAAACTCTCTTCAGTTCCTGATCAGCATTCTCAGAGGTCTCTGGCTCAGATTTTCGCGCAAATCTCGGGTTCGTTAGGATCTTCTTAGGCCAAGGATAAGAATGCTTCTCAACGGCAGGGGGTTCGTTCAACTCCCGAAGTTTCTCAGCTTCCTCTTCTCGCCTCAGAAAATCCTCAGAGGGCTCAGCTTCAAAAAATCAACTGTGCCCATTCTCGATACTTCCGAGATCGCGGCCGCACAAAAAAGTCTCCATGTGGCAGGTAATCCTTCTCCACCAAACAAGCAACCACAGTGTGTTGATATACTGGGGTCAACCGGTCTGAGACATTGACAATCTTGACTGCTTTCGGTTTCCGCCCAGCTCCATAGATGAATTGTGTCACCCATTGCTTGCCCCTCCCAGCCCATTCCTGGACTTTCTGAGGGTCGGCACGGTCATACTTCATAGGGCGAATCACAGATTCTCCTGGTTGTAGCCAGGCGGTCTCCAACATTCTGACTCCGATTTCCAAACCAATATGATCCACCTCAGGTCCTCCAACTAAGAAAAGACTTTCCTCATCTGGGAGTTGAACCATGCCTTCGCGTGCACAGAGGCGAACCCCAGCAGCAATCATGAAGTCCATTCCCAGAAGACAGTCGACACCTTCTCCAACATTACCAACCCAGATATCCATGATGTAAACAACCCGAGTTCCGAGCGTCAACTTGATCTTAGCTTGAGCTGAAACATAAGTGGGAACGTCCCCGACCCCAGTTACTTTGAGTCTGTAACCACGTCTGAGCTTGAGCCTTAACCTGCGTGCAAGGTCTAAGCTCATAAAACTCGTAGTAGCCCCAGAATCCAACATAATCTGTAATCTGTGATCGAAAATCGCTCCATGCACCTTTGCCACCGCCCGTTTTTCACCAAGTAAAGTGTGATTGCTCCACCAGCCATATCTCTGACCTGGGACTAGGGCAAACTCGAGATGGTTCTCAAGCTCAGCCTCAGAGTCTGGGTCTTCGAGGTCAGCTCCAACGGAATAGACACATCCTTGCTCAGATGAAGACATACATTTGGGGTTATTACTGCGCCAACATGGAAGGGCAGAGCCCACATATGCATATGCGCAGCATGCTTGGGACTTCGGCTCGTCACGCACTGGTTCCCAGACCAGCGAGCCTAGTGGTTTAACGGCATCCCAGACTCCGGGCCATCCAATAGAGCTTGGACTACCTCAGGAGCGAGGCCCTCGATGGAACCCCAGCACGGATGACATCCTGTACTGCTTTTAGAGCCGACCACATGTCGCATAAACCCCGGCGATGGTATTCGCCGCACTTGGAACATGGTTGGCGTCGACAGAACTGAGTCGGGTGACCCTCTTCGTGACAACGTCCACAGATGAGCTTGCTCCAGCATTTCTCCGTAGTATGGCGGCTGCTGCCGCATTCTCCACAAGTCTCAGCATGCTGGTACTCATCGCTTCTGGGCTGGGATCTGGGCTTCCAAGCCAATTTCTCAGCAACTCGGTAAATCTCCTCATCCAGCAGGGCTGTTGTACAGCTTAGCTCAGATGGTTCTGTGATCTCCTTCCCGGACATCTGTGCCTCTTTGGGGCTTAGATTCTCAGCTCCGGTCTCAGTTTCGGTCTCAGCTTTATTATCTGAGGGAATCTCCGAGTCATCCTTGAAATGGACATGTCGTCTCAGATCTGAGTCGAAATTTCCTCCATCAGCCAAGAACGCCCGGCCGTCAGCTCGTCGTTGCTGAGGCTTAAACCTGCCAAACTGCACAGTCTGGGATGGGCTTCGCTTTTGCTGAGCATCCCGGCTTTCATCTCGCTGCAGAGCTTCAATACGTTTCAAAGTCTCCTCCAACTCGCTCAGCGTGTCAAACTTCTGACCTTGCAGAGTGGTTCTCAGCCGAGAATCACCCACAGCTTTGATGAAGCGCCTAATATGCGCTTCACGGTCTGGGGTTGGCTTCAGATAAGCGATGTTGGCCTTCTTTGCAGCACGGTTGAGGCGGTAGAAGAACATTCTGGGGGTCTCTCGGTCTCGGATCCTCATCTCGTAGTACCGCTCAGCCTTGGAACCAATGCTTCGGCACCATTCCTTCTTGAAAACGTGTGAAAGCTGTTTCCAGTCTGAGCGGACATCATCTGAGAGCTGAGTACACCAGTCTTTCAGAGAACCTGAGAGTCTCATACGAAGCTGGACAATCCGAGTTCGTTCATCCCAGGGTGCCATGGTAGCATAGTACATGAAACGCTCCCACCAGTTGACTCGGTCCTCCAGGGGTGCATATTCATTGAACTTTTCCAGAGCATCATGGGGAATCATCGCTTGGACTACCACTCGAGTCCCAGAGCTGGGATCAGCACTCTTGGACTGGGCCACAGCTCCAAACTGATTTTCGAGCTCATCCTGAGAAGAGTCACTTGAGCTGGAATCGTCTGACTCAGATCCGCTATCATCTGGGCCTTCTGGCGGCGACGTCCGAGATTTCTGACTTCGGCGAGACGCTGAGCCTGACTTCATCTCAGACCTGGTCTCAGATTTGGTCTCAGAAGTCTTGGTCCTGGTTGAAGCCTGGGCTTTCCCAGCTGAACTTGGCTTGCTTTGACTGGCTTTTACCAATTGTTGCACAATACTCGTCAGCTGAGCAAGCTGGGCCGTCACAGAGTCTCCAGGAGTCTGAGATGTAACCGGGATGGCTGGGATAATCTGAGCTGGGGTCTCAGGCTGAGATCGAGAAACAGCAGTTTGGCGAAGTTGGTCTTGAGCCGCTTGGAAGCGGCGGATTTTCTCTTCTTGGATCGCCACTGCCTTCTTGTGGTCGATCTGAGCTTGGGCATATTTCTCATTCATCATTCTCAGCTCAGATTCGTATTCGGCTCGAATGCGGCTCGCTTCAGCTTCCTCAGCTCTCTTCCGCTCAGCCTGCCGAGCTCGATCCTCAGCTTCTCTGAGACTTTGTTGCACACCCAAGAGATACCGAGCTCGGGTTTCGTCTTCCTTGCGTTTCTGAGACTCCTCCTCAGCCCTCTGCTTGGCCAACCGTTCGAGTGCTTCCAACTGAAGTTGTTGCTCTGACTTCTGAGATCTGGGAGCTGAGTTTAAACTTGTTTGGGGAATGTACTGCTGAGAGCGGTGATCAATCGTCTCGGCTCCTTGCTTCACAAGTAAAGTTCTCAGCTCAGCCTCGAGCTCAGCTCGTCTTGCCTGAGCCGCAGCAATTCTGGCTTCCGCCTCAGCTCGGACTCGGGCTATCTCGCGTTGATACACACTCTCCAGTTCAGTGTCAGTCACAGGAGGCTGAGAAATTTTCGGAAAAACATATTGCGGGGTCTGACGAATTTCCCAGGTCGGCTTCACAGATGGGGTCACAGTTCTCTGAGGTTCCGCATCATTCATGCCGCTGAGAGCGTCCTTCTCAGATTCTGGTGTGCCAGGCAATGGCACTTGCGAGGGGTTCACGTCCCTGGCCGTCCCAGTCTCAGACCGAGCTGAGGCTGAAGTAGTCTGGGGTGTAACTGAGACCATTACAGCTGGGAAATTACTCCGCGCGGCTGAGGTCACAGATCCCATCATCACCGTTGCACCTGAAGTGGGTCCAAACGTTCCAGCTCCAACACCATAATCTGAGAAAGACATCAGAGACGATCCCGAGGAACTTAATCCAGACAGGTCCGTCCCTTGGTCATTCCCAGCCATGGAGGCATCAGAACCAGCTTTTGCACCAACCACACTTGGAACTGTGCCCGATCTTGCACTTCGCATAGCATCCGAATCACTCCCAGACCCGTGCCAGGATAGCAGAGATGTTGAGGGGATCGAAGGATCTGAGCGCGACGAGGGCAGCGGAATCTCAGCCGGTTCATGGCTCAGCTGGGGTTTCTTGCGAATTGGTTCTTCATCCAAGCTCGAAGCTGGGCTTCTCGGCCGAAGACCAGTCAGCTGAAGACGCATTACCACTTCTGGGCCAAGGAAAAGCTGGGCATCCTCACCCATAGCCACATCTCCATCTCGATCAATTGGGAATCCGAGTTGGGTCTCAGATCCCTGAGCAGCAGACTGGGTCTGAAGAGAATCTGAGGTTTGTCGAACATAGTATGCTGTAGTACCAACCACAGATTTCCAAGTCGCCAGCTCAATGCCGAGGAAATGAGCGATTCGCTCGATCTCAACTCGGACCCGAGAATCTGGGACCCCAGACACTTCATCCAAGCTGGGCCAAGCTGGGACTCGGTTCACAAATTCATACCCAGCTTCCCAGAGCATAGTCTGCAACAGCGCCACGCAGGCAATCGGTGGAAGCAATTTCAGCGAAACTTTCACAGCTCTCAGGTCTGAGATGACTGGGAGTCGACGTCGCTCAGCTCGAAACACGTTCAGCCACCTAGCGGCAGGCGACCGGGTCACAGAAAACAAGTGTCGACCGGTCGACTCAGCAGCTTTGATGAATCCCCACAGGTCGTAACCACCGTGACACGGGTTGTACGCGATGTCGACCGGGTGAACAGTCTCAGCTGGGACTCCCATCCACATCTCAAACTGGGATCGCGCATAGCTCAGCATTTCTTCGTCAATCATTTCTGGGAGTGGGGCTAGAGCCCAAGTCTCAGCTTCACCCTCAGGCACACCTTGCAATCTGCGAGTGGTTCTCTGCTCAGGCCACAGAGTACTTGACCAAGCACCGCCACCACTTGCATAGCTGGGAAGTGTGACACCAGGCGCATAACTCAGCCTTGTAGGGGTCGTCCCAGCCCCAGAAACACTTTTCGTTCTCAGATGTAGCTCGCGCTTACCCAAAAGGCTGAGCGCACCACCCTCGGCTTGGATACTGGGATTACTCTCAGTAGTTGGCTCTGGGCTGAGACTCGGCGCTTGAGCAGTGGTCATCTCAGCTGAAAAACTTCCTCGATGTGTCGAACTGTGACTCGCTGGTGGTAATCCCAGACTCGGACCATCATTTCTCGGAACATCTTGTCTTGGATCCGAATCTCGACCAGTCTTAGCTTGCTTCTTCACAGGCGAGCTGGGCGGCGGCTCGGCATCCTCAGTTTTGGGCGCAGCTTCAGGTTCAGCACTCATCTCAGCTTCTTCCTCAGCAGATACGCTCAGATCATCACTTTCTGGGACCCTTTCCGACTTCCTGGACCTGGGCGTCCCAGCATTTTCCGTCATCACTTCAGCCGGCAAACCAGCAACTCTGATACTTCGCCGAAGCGAAGACTCAGACATCTCACCACTTGTCTTGGAAACTTTCGAGTCGGGAGCAGTCGACATGACTTGCACACGTCCGTCACCAAAGTCGTTTCCTGATCCGGGCACGCGCACCAGCTGTGGCGATGCGGGCTCCAAAATCAGGGAATAGCCTCGCGGCTAGACCTCGATCTCAGACCACTCAACTCAGAATCTGAGATTAGATCTCAGATCCCAAGCTGGGTGAGGCGTGTGTTCCTCACTCTTGCAATCCCTTGACTTGGTTCGTCCTAAGGCTACGCTGTGGGTCCAGACTTGCGTCGGCCACACCAGCTGCCCCCAGACGAAGCTTGCTCCTTGCTTGGAAGGCCCTTGTACGCACGTGCTGAGTCCGCTGTGCCCCGTTTTCTTGAATATAAACACGTTCACTCCACACACACTTAGTCCACTTCTCTTCTCAGGCCCTTGGACTCTGGGCCTTAACAGCCTCCTCCTTGCTCAGCGACTCCGGCTTCGAGTCGCTTCCAGTCACGACACTTCCTCCGGCGGCTCAGACTGAGAGCCGCACAACGGTCTTCACTCGCCCCTCAGACCAGAGTGGCCCCGAGAGTTGGCTCGGTCTGATCCTGCCTTGATCCAGGGTTCTCGCTCTGCACCCTGGGACTTCCGCGCACCACGCCTTGATGTAGGCGACACAGCGAAGCTGGGAATCACTATCCCAGACTATTCGCGCCACACGGATACCACTAGCAACCCCAGAAACCACTATCCCAGGTGTTGCTCTGCCGAAACCTCAGAGCGGAGCACCTTCCGCCCGAAAATATGAAGCACCGCCAGGAAACCAGCCAACCAGCACGAAAACCAGCAAAACCAATGTCCCGCGTGTGGAAATACAACAACGAAGGCAAACCGGGCCGAAACACGAAAAGGCTTGGTTGTTGAACTTGAATTTATTTGGAGTTAGCTGAGCTTGACCGTAGAACACTCGTAGCGACTCCACTTGACCTTGCGCGCGCCGCCGGGGCCAGGGACTTGGTCCCTGTGTAGCAACACGCCCGTCGGCACAAGACGAACTCCGCAGCTTGCGGTCTTCGGGGCAAAACAAACTCTGATTATTATCATGCACATGCACATACAAAGGGCCTATCAAGTAAGGGTGCAAACATCTCCTGGGTACACCTTGAACAAGGGTGAGACACCCACTAAGCTACTGGCTTGGCGGCGCCCGTGAATGCGCGTCGGCCCTTCCATTGGCCTGTCTGTGTCAGTCATCACTTGATTACACTGATTACACCTGGGTGCAAATCAGTGATATCCTGATTACGCCAGGATCTTGTGGCCGGGATTGGGCGGACTTGGTCTGTCATCACCTGATTACACTGATTACTCTGGGTACAAATCAGTGTGTAATCAGGATGACGCCAAGATTCTGCGGCTCCCGTTGGCCCAAATCCATAGGCGACTGGTCAGGCCGAATCTTGTGTGCCCGACACCAGGGGCCGAAAAGCCACAACGGGGCGACCCTTCAGAGTGACCTTCCAAGCGGCAACCGCCAACTCCAAAGAGCAACTACCGCAGCTCCCAGACCGGCAATGTAGCCATCGCTGTGTACCCACTTCATAGGCGAGACCACGAAGTCGCACTTCAGGCCCTGCAGGCACGCCGTAGGCTTTTAGTCACGTCCTAGGCTTGGAGCGTCAGCTGTCTTTCACCAGTTGCCACTTATCCTCACGAACATCGTGCATCCAGACACCAACTTGCGCCCACAATCACCGTGTCTCAGTTTTGGCACAAGTTGAGGGACTGCCGGGCTGAAAACCTGAGCTGGGGGCAAAAATACGATGTTGATTCCATACCCCGGCTGTCCAACCGATTTGACATGTCTCAATTCTGGCTCGAATTCTGGGACTCTGAGGCCGGGAATCTGAGCTGGGGGCAAAATTACGATGTTGATTCCATACCCCGGCTGTCCAACCAATTTGACGAGTCTCAGTTTTGGTTCAACTTCTGGGACTCTGAGTCTGGGAATCTGAGCTGGGGGCAAAATTACGATGTTGACTCCATATCTCAGTCGTGGCACCCCAAAGCCGAGATGAAATCAGACGCCGCACGCCACGCCTTCTTCCCAGACCCCAGACTGCGCATCTCATGGTCTGGTCCACAGGCAAACCTCAGACCGAACTCCAAATCACCAAGTCTCAGACTTTTGCCACCACTCTCAGGTCTCAGAACTCCGGGCATTCCAAACTGTGAGATCACCAATCTGAGACCTGAGGTCTGAGACTTAAGCAACCATGGGACTTCAAATCACAGACCCAGAAGGCCAGGGCTCAATTCGTCACCCAGAGCCCGATCCAAGGCCTGGAACCTCAGATCTGTGGCCTCTAGAGCGATTCTCAGACCTCAGACTCCAGACCGAATTCAAATCTTAGACCTGGGGATCTGGGGTCGCCGCAACTCAACGTTCGCAGAGCTCAGTTTCCAGATGTAGCCAGCACAACTTGAAGTATGTACAAAAACCAGACTTGGATCAAGAAATATCCACGTTCCAAGTGACATGTGGCCGGTACGTGGTAGGGTTTGGGCCTCTGACTGATGGGTCCTGGCCAAGAATTGGCTCGGACCTCGTCACATGAGCATGTGCGGTAGATGATTTCCCCGCGTGTGTGAGTCTGTCGCTCTCGCGGGCCACATATCGCCGGAGTAATGCTTGCACGAATTTGATGTTGCAACACTCCCCCTCAAGCATGACTTGTGAGGCGGAGCATGCTGCACATTCGTCCGAAAATGGTGCGATCGGTGGCTTTCGTAAAAATATCGGCAAGCTGCTGCTGAGTGGGGCAATATTCCACTTGAATTTTCTTGTTGGCGATTGCGTCCCGGATGAAGTGATACTTGATCTGTAAGTGGCGGGTGCGTTGAGTGGTGACTGCGTTCTCCATCGATTTTATTGCTGACTGGTTATCCACGCGAAGTAGAATTGCATCAGTTAGCTGCATCAACCCGAGCTCTTGGAGAAGTTGGTGGGTTCCGATGCAGTCCTGGACAGCAGAGCACGCAGCGACGTATTCAGCCTCCATAGTTGACAAGGCCACGGTAGTTTGCTTCCGCGACGACCACGATATGGTCATGCCGTTGATCTGGAGCACTGAGCCGCTCGTTGACTTTGCGCTCGACGAATCACCGGCCCAGTTCGCGTCAGAATAGATGATCGGCTGTAGTTTTGTTGCGATGCCATTCCCAAACTTGTAAAACAGCCCGACGTCGGCCGTACCTTTCAGATACCGGAGAATCCTCTTTACCCCGTTCCAGTGTACCAGTGTTGGGCACGAAATAAAGCGAGAGAGGCAGTTGGTCGCGGTAGCGATGTCGGGACGCGTGCAATTTGATATCCATAGCAGGCTGCCAATCGCTTCACGGTAAAGTGTGGTGTCGTGGAACGGGTCCCCATTCTCCTCGAAGAAGCGATGGTTGACTTCCATAGGAGTTGAGGCCGCTTTGCACTGGTCCATACCCTTTTTGGCGAGCAGATCCAGCGTAGTCTGCTGCTGGTGAATAGTGATCCCATCCGTAGTGTAACCAATCCAGATCCCGAGGCACTTTTGAGCGTCGCCGAGGTCCTTGATATCAAATCGCTCGGTGAGTTTAGTCATCACTTGATCAGATAGCGTTGGGTTTTGACTCACAATAAGGATGTCATCCACGTAGAGCCCCAAAACACAGAGTGCGCCGTGTTGCCGGAGGAAGTAAAGGCACGGGTCCATGCGGGATCTCTGGAAGCCCTGCGCTTGTAAGAACGAGTCGATAAGGTCGTTCCACAGCTTGCCGCTCTGCTTCAAGCCGTAGAGCCCTTTTAGGAGTAGCCACACGCGATGGTCGTTGGTATCAGTTGTTCCAGTAGGTGGCTTGAGGTAGATCGGCTTGTCCAGGTCTGACTTTAAGTACGCGTTCGGGACATCACCTTGGCGGAGCTTGACTTTCCAGATCGCAGCTAGCATCACAATGAACCGTAAGCTGGAAATCTTTAAAACCGGCGAGAAGGTGGACTCGAAGTCGATGCCGTACCTCTGGGTGAATCCGCGTGCCACCAAGCGGGCTTTGAACCGCTCTAGCTCGCCGTTGCTGCTGAATTTCATCTTGTAAACCCATTTGGACGTGACAATGTTGGCTCCGTCGGGTGCTTCGACCAGCTCCCAGGTGCCATTGGCGTCCAGCTCAGCAAGCTCCTTGTCCATGGCAGCTTTCCACTCGGCCCAGTGCTTGCTCCTCTTTGCTTCTGCCACCGACTGGGGTTCTTTTTCATGGTCCGCTGCTTTGATGGTCATCATGGCGTACGCAGGTCCCGCAAAGGCGTCAATAAATGACTGTGGTAGCTCAAAGTCAGTGGGTTCACTGTACTCGCGTCTTCCAAAGACGCGTCGGAGGACTCCAGCGGGGATTGGCCGTCCAAAATCGTCAGGAACTCCGGCTTCTTCATCTTCTTCATTCTGGTCGTTGCATTCTAGCGTGCCTTCTTGCTCTGTAGCTCGGGCTGGAGTGTCAGTGTTGGTGGCGCTTGCGTCGGAGTGCTCGTCATGAAGCTCACGGAGTACCTCTGCTGTAAGAGGGTCCTGTATGTCCAGTTTGTCAATGTTTTGGACGTCAGGGCTGGTGATGAACCGCTTGGTTCTTGGGAGCAGGAGCCTGTAGCCTTTTTGGGTGGTCGAGATGCCGAGCACAATAGCCTTTTCAGCACGTTTCTGCAGACTGCGGTCGGTCTTGCGGGGCACGAATACGGTGCACTTAGACCCAAACTTGAGAATATGAGAGACACGGGGGTGTTTACCTGTCAGCACATCGATTGGAGACTTGTAGTCGGCGTTTGCTCTGGTTGGGACCCTGTTGCGGATGTAGGCGGCGTAGAGTACAGCATCTCCCCAGTACCGCTGAGGTAGTGACGACGCCCAGAGCATGGCACGTGCGGAGTTCATCACAGTCCTGTGGAAGCGCTCAGCTTTCCCGTTGGATGCGGACGTGTCCGGGTGCGTGTTCTGCAGCCGGATCCCATTCCGAGCGGCATATTCCTGAAACGGCGTGTTCAGGAACTCTCCCCCGCCATCGGTACGTAGGACCTTGATCTTGAGGTCGTACTGCCGCTGGAACTCATTTGCAAAGATTAAAAATTTGTCGAATGTTTCGTCCTTTGTGTGCAGCAGGAAGACTTGGTTGTAGTTAGACGCATGATCCACGATGGTTAGTACGTGACGATTACCGTTGCGGTCGGGCTTCAAGTCCACCTTCAGGTCCATGCATATCACCGCGCCAGGTTCATCCGTAGGAGCCGAGTTTGAGGTGTCCTGGGTGGGCTGCGCGTTTCGAGACTGTTTCCCTTCCGCGCAGGCCATGCAAAACGTGATCTTCTTGTTTGCGAGCTCGACGCCATTGGCCAGATTGTTGTTCACCATCCGCAACAGGTCCTGGAAGTTCACGTGGCCGAGCCTCTCGTGCCACTGCTGCAGCGAGTTCTTCTTCACATTTACAAAGAGAGCCTGCGCGTCAGAGCCGGGAGCGCCCATCGTAGTTGCATTAACGACCCAGAGACCTCCTCGTTCGATGGCTTCACCGACGACGGTCCCATCCGGCGAGAGGAATGTACACGACTCCGCAAACATGAACCGGAGTCCTCGGGATCGGAGCTGCGACAGCGATAGTAGGTTTCGTCCGACTTGCTCACAGTAGTATACATTCGTAAGTAGGATGCTGCGTTTAATCGAGCCGACCATAGTCTGGAGAAGACAGCTCCCCTTGAGGGAAGACACAATTGTTTCAGAGTTCGCGACCTTGATAGCCAATTTCGCAGGCTCCACACCGAATAGCAGGCTTCGGTCGGTGCAGAGGTGGTGCGTTGCACCCGAGTCGAGAATCCACTCGGGAGCCGGGGGCGACCGGCCATTTGGGTTGCTCGAGGCTGCAAGCCATAAGTGACCTTCTTCCGCATTATTGCTGATGGTTTGGGCAGTTTCGACGGTCGTTGTAGTAGCGCTATGAGCTTGACCTTGGCGTTTTACTGCAGCCTTAACCTTCTTTAGGTCGGGACACGCTGGCCCGCGGTGGCCTTCCTCGTCACAGACGTAGCACACGAGTTTGCCAGCGAGCCTTGCAGACGCGGCGTGAGCTTGGCCATTGCTGCTACGCGGATTCTGTCTGTGCTGGCTGACTCCGCGCGGCTGGTTCTGCTGGTAGTGCCCATCATTTCGTTTCTTATCCGGCTGCTCGGAGGAGGATTGAGCTCGAGCTGGCTGACCACGCTTCCGCCCGTCACCGCGGAGGTCCACTAAGAGCGACAGCATACGATCAGCTTCCAACAGGTAGTTGAGGTTGGAGCGGTCAATTTGGGCGGTTAGGGTATTGGATAGTTCCGGACAAGCGTTTGCGCAGAACGTTTCCAACAGTAAAAGACTGTGATCACCTGTCATGAGACGGTTCACATACTTCAAGTAGTCCAGGTATTCGGTCCACGAGTCTTGTGGACGCTTGGAGGACGTCAAGCGCTTGTAGAGTTGCACTTGGTTCAACTTACACCCAAACTCAGCACAGAGCTTAGCCTTGAAGTCGATGTAGTTGAAGTCCGACTTTTCTACGCGCCACTGCGTCACGTTTGAGTGGAAAAAGCGCGCGGCTTTGTCCATCAGAAAGTTTACCAGCACAGATGCCTTGATCTGTGAGGTCCAAGTCGAGTGGTTGAGGAGCGACTCAGTAGAGATCGCTTGCTCGTATTCAAGGATAAAATCCTCGAACCCGGAACCGAGGCCAGGGTACACCTCGTTTCCACCAAATTTGCGGCACAGCAGGTCCTTGATTTTGGGTGTTGTGCGTGTAGGTGCCTGCTGGCCAGGTAGCGCTGCGGTCGCACCGGTTCTGAATGCTTCCAGCCTGGATTTGAGCTGGGAAATCTCGGCATACAGCTCGGGCGTGGTCTTAGCATGGGCCCTGAGCTCAGCTAGCTCTGCCTGGAGCTTCGGCTGCGCAGCAGCCTGTCGGCTCATCATCAGAGCAAAGTCTGCCCTCAGTTTCTCGAGGTCTGCGGCCACACGAGTTGCTGCAGCGGCTTGCTGGCGCAGTTCGGCGACTTCTGCTCGCAGGTACGCGACCTCAGCGCTCCCTTGGTAATGTGGGGGCTCCGGTTTCACCGGGGTTTCAAAAACAGCCTCCTCTAGCTCTTGCTGAAGGTTCCGCTGGATGGGGCGCTTCATTTCTTCGTCTGGATTCATATCTCCAGGTGGGTAGCCTGGACGCTTGTACGGCTGCAACAGGTTGAAGTTGTCACACGTCGCAGATTCTCACACGTCGCAGGAATCAGGGTATCAGGTATCCCGGTATCAGGAAACGCAGGTATTCGGTTTCAGGGGGGGTAGTCTTCAATACAGCCGGGTCGTAGGACTTGTTCACTCTTTAGTGCGAGTTGTGTTTTGGGCTCATAACCTGATGGAAGGCTAGGAAGTCGACTGAAGAGCGCGGCGATGTAGGAGACTCAAGTTGTTTGTTGGTTAGCAGGTAAAAGTGAGAATGAGAAAGAACTAGAGCTCGAAGCTCGGACTACATGTAGGGCTATCCCCTTTGTCTCCTCTGTGGTGCTGTGAAGCTGTGGTAGCTGGCTGGAGGTCAATGTCGCACTCGTTGCCTGTCCTCTCAGCTGAATTGAAATGAGCATGTGCGGTAGATGATTTCCCCGCGTGTGTGAGTCTGTCGCTCTCGCGGGCCACATATCGCCGGAGTAATGCTTGCACGAATTTGATGTTGCAACAGTATCAAGCACCTCAACCGGCCATGAGGACCTGGTGATCACTCCACACTTGACTCGACCAGAGAAGCGCGTGATCAACTGGTACAATGAGACGATGGCATCCAATGGAGGAAAGTCTCCAGACAATATTGCCGACATGGAGCGCCAAGTGTGCATGTTTCAAGAACAATGTCTTGGCGGTATCGTCGAATATACCGAGGAATTCAAGGCTCTTTGGGGAGTCGGGGAGCCGCGCTGCAGAACCATCGTCAATGCCATCAACAGCGGCGAACAGAAAATATCAGATTCGTCCTGGAAGAAGAAGATGGAAGCCCATTTCGGTTGTCCACATCCGGCAAATGGGACCATTGCTAGCTAAGGACCGGGCAATGAGTCGTGAGCGTTGTAGGCTGTAGTTGGCTACAGCGAAATGTCCACGTAGATATGTGTACATGTAGTAAAATGTCAGTAGTCAGTACGATAAATGTCAAGTCACGCTGCAAAAGCGATCTGATGGTATCGTGTACTTACATGGCAGATCACAACGAAAATCAGGCTGGAAGTCAAGCGCATTCACGTTGTCGGCTGAAAATGCCATGTAGTTTGCAGGTTTGAGCGCTCTGACCGCGCGCTGATGACGTTTCCGTGTCAACGACTGTTAACTCTTGGCACCCGACGTGCACAGACTGATTCAGACTCAACGGCAAGGCACACCAGGAGTGTCTCCTGATGTAAATTTGGGCGTCAGTGTTGCTGTTTGCACATAAATGTCATTGTGTCCATACTGCTATCTTGTTCATCGTCGATCTAGCAAAAAAGTGTCATCACTGCACAACACAGAATCATCAGTACTTCAATGCAGCAGCCACCAGCACCTCCCATGCGACAAAAAACTACCCACCGCTACTTCTAGACTGCACGCTCCGCTCCCCCCTCTCTTTCTCTCCTCTCCATTTCCCACCACCCAGCAGCACCCCGTCACTGGATCTTCATCATGAAGTTGGGGTCGCGGCGGTACTTGGCCTCGAACCGCTCCATCCACCTGTCGAGCAGGTTGGTGGGGATGGTCAAGTAGCTCTGGTTGGTGCTGGTGGAGAAGGAGCTGAGGTAGTTAAATAGGTCCTGCGCGATCTTGAGCGCGAACGCCTTGCGCTCCTCCAGGCCGCTGGCCTCGATGCCCAGGTTCTTGACGTTGTCCAGGCTCTCGATGGACACGCCCAGCTGCAGCACGGGCTGCCCCGCCACGTCCGGGTGTGTGGGCCACGACGTGCGGAAGATGGCGCTGGGCTTCTCGGCGAACACGGTGCCCAGCAGCTGCCAGTTCTGCAGGGCGGGCACGGCGAAGTACAGCACGGCTGCGGCAGGGAAGCAAAAAGTTACACTTTGTTTACCACATGGCTACATTTTCGGATGCGCGCACCTCCGAAGCCCAGGGGCACGGGCGAGCCCGGCAGCAGGAAGAACGTGAGGTCCGTCACCTGCGTGGGCTCCACGATGTCCACCACGTAGTGCGCCGGCCCGATCTCCCTGCGAGCGAGGCAACCGCGAGATTAGAGCGGAGGTAAACTAAACTCCTGTTGCAAGCTGCTGTAGCTGCTCCAGCGCCGTCCTGATTGGCAGCGAGCGGGGAGCAAACGCACCGGAAGTCGGTGATCACGGGGCGGCCTGCGATCACGAGGCCGAACTGCGCGATGCCCGGGGCCGCGTTCATGGCGACCGGTAAAGTCAAGTGTACACTTTCGCTGATCCGTGTAACTTTTCGTGAAGGTTCTGGAACCTGTGTGCGGCACACAATGTTGTGTAAAGGACTCGAATTTTAGATAGCAGCGCTATACTGTGTAGCGTACACAGAATCAACTTGAAGTTGCTTCGGTGCGTTATCATGTAGAAAGTGCTCTGGCCTCAACGAATGGGTAAGCGAGTCCGTTAGATCGCTAAGCTTGCAGACAGCCGCGTACCAAAACTCCTACGCTGAACGGACGGGGGCAACGGGCAATACTCATTCAGCCCTTGGCAACACCAAACGCTTGCGATGCTGGCCATCGTCAAAGTAAAAAGAGAACAAAGCCGATCGAGTCCAGTGCGAGCAGTTTTGCGTGCGTCTCGTGGCGCAAGTTCGGCGAAGACGCAGCGACAAAAGTCAAACCGCCGAAACCACGTCCAACGTAAAATGGCCGAGTCTCGTGGTTTTGTGTCGTCAGCTGCCCTACGCTACTGGGACTTCTTTACAGCAGCCTTAAACCTTTTCAACTTCAACACTGCAAATTCCAAGTTCAATACTGCAAATGTAAGATCAAAATAGTACTTTTATACACAAGTCATTGGCTGATTTGCAATACTGTGCCAAATGTTGTTTCAAGCAAAAGGAAGTTCCGATTCAATAGGCAAATCGCACGCTTCAACACTATGTACCGAGATACAGTTTATTATGCATGTGTATATAAACACAATCATAGGGCTGCCTTTTTGAACCCGGTCCCTCGGCCTCATTCAGCGAGGATGCAGCGCGTGCACACGTTCGGCTATCAGCAGTATTCATACTTCGAAGTAAATATGAATGGGTCGCCAAATAAATTTTATTCGAGTTTAATCGCCACCCTTCTACGACTCCCTACGAACTGCGCCTTTTCAACTTCAAAACTGCAAATTCCAAGTTCAACAGCGCGAAAATGTAATATCAAAACAGGCGTTCTCACGAAACGCCTCGCTTGAATAAGGCCTCGACTACGCGCGTGACTCGGCTGATTCAGACAGCACCACCAACTTCTTATGGAAATGTAGCTGTTGCCATCGAATCACGGTACTGCTCGACGACGACCAACGACGCGATCACGCCAGGTGGGATGGGATAGCCACAGTGCGGTGATTCATCAATAACGCGCCGCCAGCAGCCTCAGGCTGCCAGCCTGGGCTTCGGACTCTGAGCCACTCGATATGGACATGCTCCCAGTGCCAGCTGCCGGCATCTACCCACGATGACACAGCCCGCGTCTCCAGCTTTGTGGAGCCTTCGATGTCAAGATGATTATCCTGCTCTGCGTTTAGGACAAAGCTCGTAATCGCAGCCGGATGTTTCCTCGTATCATGGCGATTTGTTCTTATCTGGTGCTTGCTCAGAGCTGAGCTCGCGGGCTCACGCTCGTGCGACGATCGTAATCCAGTTGCTGGGTTGACCAGCATTGGACATGAACCTACCGTACCATGATAAATCTATCAGCACGTGAACCTGCTGTTGGTCGTCGCTTGTTGCTACGCGCCGGAAACCTAACGTAGACACACGTGAAAGCAAGCGTTTGCATGGCGAACGAGAAACGTAGATTAATACGGAATGAATTTATAATTGGTTGTAGCGGTTGGACATGGCGAAGCCCTCGGAGAAGACCCGCAGCACGCTCAGCGTGCACTCGGGTGCGCTCTGGTCCTGCGCGGCCATGATACCGCCGATGAGGTCCACCTCAGACGTGATGCGGGAAACCACCTGATCGTCGGCCTCGAACTCGAACATCTGCAGAAAGGGGCACGTGATCGTGCCGTAGCCTCGGCTCTCTGGGCCCTGGTGGTCGGCGTCGTAGTAGACGTCGAGCTGGAGCTGGCCCGTGATCTTGATGACCACGTGCTCGCCCGCCTCGACGCGTTCGCACGACGCGATCGAGAGCTGGAAGACCCGGAACTGCTCGCGGTACCAGAGCCAGTGGAGCTTGAGAGACTCGACCGAGTCGAACTCTTCCCTCTGCAGGTCCAGGAGGCACTGCAGTGCCGGGGAGCTGCCGTCCGCGAGGCGGAAGTTGTGCACATTGACACGCTGCTGCTGGCCGTCCACGCCCACGGCGTAGTAGAAGTCGCCGATGACCTTGACGGGGTTCTGCAGGCCGCCCTGCGCGGCGGCGGCGCGGTGCGCCTCGAGCTGCTTGATGTTCTGCTCCAGCACCTTGATCTCGCCCGACACTTTCTGCTCGTGCTGGCGCTTGCGCTTCCTGTAGTTGGCCTGGTTGATGCGGCACTGCTCCTTCCGGCGCGCCTTCTTCCAGTCCTCATTGGCCTCGGCGGAGGCGGCGGGGCCGGCGCCAGAGGATAGCGAGCGCCACGCAGTCTGCGTCTGCGCCTGCATCCAGCTGCTGGGCACGGGGGGCGACGCGTAGCCCGTCTCCTCGCGCGCGATGGCGAGCGCCGCGGCCTGGTCGGGCGTGAGCTTGGCGCGCCACGTGGGCTCGGGCGTGCTCTGGGGCGACGCGTCGACGGCCTCGTGGCGCTGGCTGAGAGGCTTGCTGAACACAGGGAGCTGCCGCACGGGCTGCAGCAACGAGGTCGTCGGGCGCGGCTCGTAGCGCAGCGGGGGCAGCGGCACGGGCGTCATGACTTGGGCGGGCGCTGCTCTGCTGGACTGTTGTCGGTCGTCGCTCCTTTTGGGGAATGATCAAGACAATTGCGATACTCAACACAGTGGCCGCGTCCAAAACCGCCGATCGACGAGGAGTTCGTATGTCATCAACCCTAGTCCACGTAGACACCAGCTGGTAGTCGAACCTATTTTTAGATCTCCCCGGCGATTGGTCGAAATTTTGGATAGAGTTTACGCGCGGAGAGACCGCTGAGCACACCCCATAATCGGTTACGCACCATCGCACCACCGATGATGTGACAAAGGCGGTCCGTCATGCCAAAGTTGCCGGGCGGCGGTGGTGGCGGAGATAGGAGCACTAGCGTGTGAGCGTGCTTCTCCAAGACGCCGGGGCTTTTGTGTGTACGACGGTTTCTGCTCACAAGGCGGCGGTTATCAACGGGTGACGAAGTATTTTTCGACCCCTCCTTATTGTACCGGCCAATAAAGTTTGTACCGCAGAGAGGGATCATTTTACACATGGAAGATGGTGACTTTCCATATACAATAGTTAGAAATAAGGGTAATTTTCGCCCGTAGATTCCGATTTTGGGCTCAGATTTGACGATTTCGGCGTCGTTATCGAGATATAGCCGCTAGAAAAAACGCTCTCAGCTGGCCAAAAGTTTTGGGAAAGGGCTCCAGTAGGGTTAGCCTATCATCGGTCAAAATACGAGCACACCATTGGCTCTATCCGTGAATCATACGGCAAAACATCTGGATGCGTGGGACAGGCAATCACGTTGACAGGTTTGATTATTTTAACAGATCAGGACAAATTCAAATCCCCGCTATAACATCTAACAGGTTATTTTGTTAATTTCGTAGTTCCCCATCCTGTACCCATGTATCGAACATAACATCTTACAGTGTTAACGGCACCTATTGATAACAAGACTCCGAAGCAAAGTCTTGGCAGGCTAGAAGCTCTCCTGGTGCCAATACTCGCCCAACTTCAGCCTACGTGCGCTCATTACGAAGCTGAAACGCTGTAGTTTCATGCTGCGTTGCTGTTTCTTTTTAGACTTGGCTTCTAGCTTCAGTTATGGTACCATTTTGTTGGTGATGCATTGAAGGCTGGATTTGCTGGCAATATTGTCCGGGAACTATACGTCGCTAGACAAACGTGTTTGCGATGAAATGTAGTATGCTAGAACGACAAGAACCGTGGGGTCATTGTGTGGTCGGTAGTGGTTTCGGTCGACAAATATTGATAAAGTTATGACCCAGAAACCGCTCATGTTACAAATTCTGGTACAAACTTTATCAGCCGGTACAATAACCATGCTCACATCATCGCAAATCCGTCCCATCGCGCCAGGTGGTCCCAGCCAGCCGTCTCGTCATCAACCCCGTCGAGCATTGGCCGTGATCTTTCTGCAACCTGGGCGGCGCGCAGTACTGTACTGTATGTACGCGCGCAGCGGTGACCAACCACACACCGGAGCATTAGGCGAGTCGGTGATAACATACAGTAGCACCTCTATCGTGGCGCGGTCTAACTGCGCACTCAACCGATCCCCGTGGGCCAGTGGTCGCACCCTGTCGCGGAGACCAGGACGTACCGGGATCATCCCCGCCGAGTGCGGAACTTTACACGGATAGGCAATACTGTATCTTGGACGAGCAGCCACTTTGTGAAGTGATCCGCCCTGCCAACCCACACCCCGGTGTAGGATAGTTGGGTGGGCTGGAGGCCCCAAGCGCCGAAAATGCCCCATAGTGTAATGAGGGGTATCGGAACCCGGTCCCGCAATGGGTCAGATAGGCACAGGCATCCCCACCAGACCAAGCCTCAAGCCTGGTGTGGGGGTTCCCGCGGCATAAATCTCTAACTGCGTACTCAACGGTTCGTTTGGCCGTCGAAACCGACGTGCGCCGTTCAGTGAACGCGTCGCCTTTGTGAACAAACACGTCTGTTGCTCACAGGTTTGCCAAATCAACTCCCCGCACTCCGGCGCAATCTTTGCTCGCGTGCAAGACCATCAATTGTGTGAGAAAGCTGGCTACATGTACACTTTCACTGCACACCGTGACGACACCATGACGGCATCTGCACATCGACCAGGCGACTGTGTCGCCTATTTCCTGCTCTCTCACACAAATACTGTAATTGATGGTCTTCGCGCCTCGTTCTCAACGCCTTATAAAGTATATATCAAATCCACCAATCAAAATTGTACTCCCGTGCTTATGTCGTATAGGAAAATTGCTACTGTAATAAGCAAAGTTGGCTACGCGAAAGTTGAAGTGCAGTACACAACCATTTGGAACACGACTGCAGGCCATGCAACGCATGCGGTCGCTCGCGTCACCTCTCCGTGCTCCCCCACACGTCCACGCAGCCTCCCGATCGCTGCCACATCTTCCCCAGTTCTTCAAGTTTATTCCGAGCCGCTCATCGCTCTCCACCGCTGCCCAGAAGCCTCAGAATCGTCGCTTCAAGTCGACGTCTGGAATGTCCGGCACTCCCGCTTCTTCCACCGGGTACGAGGCCTTCGGCTCGTTTCACACGCCGTCCACCGCCGCGCTGTTCGCCAAGGAGGATGACGAATCAGACCCCGCAATGGTGTTCGCGTCCGACGTGGCGTCGCAACGTTTACAGCTCCAGAGCAATTCTTCGCCCAGCGCCGCGAACCGCTCGCTGTTCGCCCTGGACCTGGAGACGTGGACGTACCTCAACCACGGGGCGTTCGGGGCCCCCACCAAGGTGGCAACTGAGGCGGCAGACCTTTGGAGGGCGCGGGCGGACGCGCAGCCGCTGAATTTCAACGACCGAGAGCTGTTCCCTCTTGTGGTGAGGGCCATCAAGTCGCTCGCGGGGTTTGTGGGCGTTGCAAGGCCAGAGAAGCTGCTGCTGCTGCCTAACGCAACGGCGGGGCTGCATTCCGTGCTGGCCTCGGTGTTGTTGGGGGACGAGGATGCAGGGGAGAAAACGGTGGTGCTCTTTAGCACGAGATACGGCGCCGTGAGAAAGATGCTGCAAGCTGTCGAGGACTCTAGCACCGGAAAGGTGCATGTTCACGAGGAACCGCTGTCTTTGGAGGAGTCATACGAAGACCAGAAGGTGATGGAGAGGCTCGAGCGGGCGCTGGATGCGGTCGAAGATGCCGGACGCTGCGTCGATCTCGTGGTGGTGGACCACATTACGTCCAACACGGCGGTGACGATGCCTGTGAAAGACATTGTACAGCGTTGCCACTCCCGAGGTGCCGGCGTCCCGGTGCTGGTGGATGGAGCGCATGGTCTCCTGAACCTGCCGCTGGATCTCGACGAGGTGGGCGCCGACTACTACGTTGGCAACTGCCACAAGTGGTTCTGCTCCACCCGTGGCGCCGCCTTCTTGCACGTTGCGAAGGAGAACGGACCACCTATTGAGCCCCGCGTGATTTCACACGGATTCTTCGACGGCATGCAGAGTGCCTTTATGTGGACGGGCCTGCAGGATTACAGCTCGTGGCTCGCGCTGCCGCAGTGTCTCGCCTTCTGGCGGCGTCAAGGTGTAGATGAAACGCGCGAATACATGCACACGCTGGTCCAAGAGGCTGCGGAGCTACTGTACTCCCGGTGGGATATGCCTGACCACCTCGCTCGAGAGCACAAGTTTCCGCAACACAAGCGGCACGGCATGCGTCTCGTGCAGCTTCCAACGTCGCGGCGACTCTGCGGTGGTGTGGTGGTGGACGAGAAGGACCCCAACGCCACCTCGACGGATGCGAAACGTGTTCAGGACGGACTCCACTACATCCACCACATTGAAGTTCCTGTCAAATGCGTGGATGGCCGACTTTACGTACGCCTCTCGGCGCACGTTTACAACTGTCTCGAGGACTTTGAGAAACTCGCTGTCGCTGCCGTGGAGGAGAGTTAGATGATGAAGGTAGAGGAAGTGGAATCAATTAAAGAAAGTGATACGTGCCAGGCCCACCTGATCACCGAAGTGACAATTGATAGCAGGATCTTTGGCAAGAGTCGCGCGTGGCGAATCGGCGTGTTTGATTGACGTGGGCAATGCAAGCTCCATGGCTGCTTGTTTGGCTGCTGTCGACATTTGTCACGACTCTGATCGATGCACAGGCCTCGCTGGTGCTGGTGGATCGTCAAGTATCAGCTGAGCTGCTACAGGTGATCCCTGGAAATCCAGGATCCGCCGCTGCCTTAGTGACCTGGACACCTTTTGATAATGCGCTTGAGGCTACTGGTGGCACTGCACGCGTCGAAGCGTACGAGGTGCAGTACGCGGTGTCTGGTTCTGGGGCCTGGGACTCGTTGGGTGATTCGTTTACGGGTCTTCCAATGGATTCGGAAGCCCAAGCCACGGAGCCTGTGCCCAAGCAGCGCGTTTTTACGCGAGCAAATACCGGGGAGATCATTAGCGATGGATACTTCAGACTAGCACTGTCGTACGAGGGCTCGAGTCCAAGCCCACTGGGTGGGCGTGCGACAACTGGAGTACTGACACCACCGATCGCCTTTGATGCGAGCGCAGACACTATGAAAGCCGCGATTGAGTTGCTGGAACATATCACGAAAGTGCAGGTATTCCGGAATACACTGGGCGTGAATGGAGCTTTCGAGTGGGTCATTTTGTTCGATGAAGTCAACTACACCACGGATGACCCACTACCGCTACTTTCACTGTACACTGAGACGATATCCGCTCAGTGGACCGGAGATGGAGACCAAGTGGCGATTCAGTATGTACGAGTTGCTCCGAGTTATCCAAGTCAGCATCGTCGCATTTGCTCCGATATGTGCAGCTATGAGGTTACTTCATTGCAGACAGGTAAAAGGCTCACGTTTCGCGTGCGTGCTCAGTACTCGTACAACATTGGCTGGAGTTCTTGGAGTGCAAGCAGCGAGCCATTGGAGATTCCTGCTACACGACTACCCCGAGCACCTTCAGCCCCAGAATTGCTAGGCACAACAACATCCCGGCTTACGATTACGTGGCGTATGCGGCGCGATCTGGAGCAAAACAATGGCATTTTTGCCACCGAGTTATTTCCTGTTGTTAGCTTTCATGCGCAGCAGCAGTGTGACGCCGAAGTTGGCTGGACCACGATCAGTGAGCGTATCGTGCCGGGATTTACCAGAAACAAGGATACATTTTCCACCGTTGCAGCCTCACTAGAGCGCCCACCTGGATCTACGTGCATCTTTCGAGTAGCAGCGACGACAGCCAATGGACAGGGGCCGTTTAGTTTGGCTTCAGCTCCGTTCACTACTTTCCAAACAGCCCCAGGACCTGTTGTGAATTTACGCGTGGTTCGAGATCCGCTGACTATAATTTGGGAAGTTCCTGCAGTACTGGGAGGGCATACGGAGGGCTCGTTGACGTACGAGGTTGAGTATCGTATTTCTCGCAGTTCGACGTGGACTCGACTGCCAGAGTCGCTGGTTGACAACAGCAAACGCACCGCTAACATTTCGATGGTGGCGCTTGAAGGATACACCTCTTATATTTCACGTGTTAGAGGGATTGGCCTTGACGGGAACCAAGTTGGTAGCTACTCGGAGTCTCCAGAATTCCTGACAGATTACGCTGTCAACGAGGACGAACCGGAGCCTGTGGATTCCAGCCTCGGAATAAGGCAGGTCGTCTTAGCTGCTTTGCGGCAGCAAAGCGCGAACAAACAGGACTGGTACTACATTCAAATGACTGGTAACGGCGGCAGTGGAGGCTCTGCTGTTACTGGCGCCCAAGCGGAACCCGGCGAAAACGGAGCCGTACTCATATTTCTTGTGACCTGGTCGGGGGAGAGGCTTTCCGAACGTACATTCTTCTTCACCGGCGGGCTCGAAGCGTATCGAGTTCCAAATGATCAGCAAAATCTGCCACAAGCCAGACAACTAGCTCTCCGCATTGTTGCGCTCGACATTTACGCGTGGGGCGCCGGCGGGGCTGGTGCTCGATCGTCGAGTGGTGCGTCAAACGGTTTGAGCAACGGTGGAGGCGGTGCATTCGCGCGCGGATTGTTTCGAGTAAACGCAGGAGACACTATTCACATTTTAGTCGGCGGTGGGGGGCATGAGGATGGTCGTGGCGGCTTCAACGGGGGCGGCAATGGAGGAACGGGGGATTTTCCCGGGGGAGGTGGCGGTGGGTCTTCCGAAGTGCGAATCAATGGCCGAACGATCCTCGTAGCTGCTGGAGGTGGTGGTGCCGGGTCTACTGACTATTGTTGTGCACACGGAGGTGCCGGTGGTGGACTAGAACAAGCGGAATCCGGTCTTGCTGCTGATGCCACGACCATTCCACTCGATTTGGCTGTTACGGGACAGGCACTTCGCGACGAGTATCATTCCTCAAACGTGGCAGGTGACGACCGAGACTTCGTGGGACTTCCAGCGCGCCACCAGAATTTGGACTGGGGCTTTGCGGCCAGCAGCGCAGACTATTCTGTTCTCGCAACGGGTGGTCTGGGGGCTTCTCCAACTGCACCAGGTCTTGCAGGAACACCGGGCTCGTACCAATACTCTTTGGAAGGCGAGTGTCTGATGAATCCGCGGACACAAGTGATGGAGGTCGTGGTGACTCCGTTTATGGCAGCTCGATGGCCTTCGCAGGGTCAACGCGGCCGCGGAGGAAGCGGTCAAAGTGGGATGCAAGCAGGAGGGGGAGGCGGTAGTGGATTTTACGGCGGTGGAGGCGGTGGTGCGGGTGTCGACGGAGCAGGTGGTGGCGGTGGAAGCAGCTACGTCTCCTTTGGAGACCTATTCAATTCATCGAAGGCTGGCCTGAGTGATGCCGGGCTTCGACCACAGACGACTGGCGAAGGAGTTCGACAACTTAACGTGTCCCCGTTGACATCATCGACCGTCAGTGTGACCTGGGAGGCACCTCCCTACGGATTTTCGCAGCTTGTGGAAGGCTTCGTGGTAGAAATGGCTAATCGCTCGTCGAACGAGGACTTTCGCGTCGTGCGCTTGATCACTCTGCCCAACCAGGCGATCACAGCAAATAGCGGCAATTTAACGATCGACGGGCTGTCACCTGCGGCCGCGTATCGTTTTCGAGTGAGACCACTGCTGCTCGACGGTCATGGCGTCTACAGCGACGTGATCACACTCATTATGCCCCCGAAGCCGTTAAATACGTGGCGGCGCTGCGTCACCCGAAATTTGGATGAGGAGTCCACCCGAGCTGGAATGCGAATCACCAATACTCCTCCGCTGCTACGGTTGCCGTCCGCGCGGCGAGGACATTCACTTACAGCTATGGACAATTATCTGTATCTCTTTGGCGGGCTAGCTAAGAGCTATGAGTGCAATCGAGCACTCAAGGTACCGTGTTTACTGCAGCAGCGACCACGTGCAGTGTCGAACGAGCTCTGGCGGTATGATTTACTCACTGAGACCTGGTGGCAAGTCCCCCAGCCAGCGTTGTTGCCTCCTCCACGTGAAAAGCATTCGATGGCCGTGGTGAATGGCCGACTACTGCTCTTCGGAGGACGACAAAATGATGCTTCTGATCCCATCGATGCCACAACGTGGGGTCCGCAAGCTCTGAACGATCTATGGGAGCTGTCGGTGTCATCAACGACGGCCAAGCAAGTATCCGTGTCGCTGGATACCCACCAACCAGATAGCACCGCTATTCCCGATGGAGGTGAGATTTTTGCTGTTGGCACAAAGAGCGTTAGCTCCAGTGGCGAGCAGCTTTGCGTCACGAACGTGTCAGTGACCGTGCAAGTCACGCATGGATGTCCTCACAAGCTCCGGATGCAGCTATTTGGGCCCGGACCAGCTACGTTCCCGGGACGGCAGCAGAGTGTCCACTACCCTGTGGATTCACAGGCTCGAGAGACGACGTGGAGCGATAGTCAGGGTCTAGCGAGTTTTCAAGGAGACCACCGAACCACAGGCACCGCCCCTAACACGAGAACGTTTCCGGTGCTATTGCTGAGTCCAGAAGAGGCTGCTGATAACACCGCGTGCTCGTCGGGGACCAATAAGCTGAAGTTCGTGTCGCCCGCCAGTAGCTCTACAGTGGCGGGGACACCACTAGAAGCACTTTCAGTTTTCTATCAGCTACCAGTTGCTGGCAATTGGACACTCGAGTTGGCTGACACAGCGATGGATGGCTTTGTCGGCACACTTGACTCCTGGGATGTTGTTTTTGATCTAGAACCATGCGTCCCAGCGTTCACATGGACCAATCTATCCGCGCTATCGACAGGATCAGCGCCAGCACCACGGTTCCAGCACTCTGTTGTCGTGTTCGAGAACAGCATGTTTGTCTTTGGAGGCACTCGAGGAGGGACCGGTCTGGACCTGAACGATTTGTATCGCGTAGATTACACCCCGAGTGTGGCCTTTGGTGTCGCCCCCACTGCGAAGTGGACACAAATTGCATCATTAACCGACAGTGACAGCCCGAGCATCGCAGAGAGGCGTGTCCACGTTGGACGCGCAGCTCTGCTTACTCCATACCAACTAATGGCTGTTGGTCGCGGCTTAAAGCCACCTCGACGGGCATCACTAGGATCGAGCACGCCGCTATCAGCTTCTCGCTTTGAAGCGCAGCTCGAGGTTCGCTTGAAGCAACTCGAAGACATGATTGACGGGTGGCGTCAAGTTAACGCGAGTTCTGCTGAGAGTGTGGCCTCTGTCAATGAGCAACTACCCGTGCCGCGCTATTGGGGAGCTAGCTCTTTCGTTTTCTCTCCACCAGGCAACAGTGTGCCGCGGGTGTTCCTCTTTGGTGGGCAAGATGATACGACACTGCTAGATGATATGTGGAGTCTGGAGTTGTCACAGCTGGATGAAGACTTTCCACGAGACCGCCTGAAGGCACAACGGCTAAGGTCTTGTGCTTGGCGGCAAGAAAATTCAGTGTGCAAGGCGCAGTGGTCGTCATCTTGCGGTGCAGGTACTACTGCCACCGCAGTAAACAAGTGTACGCTAGAAATGCTGCTGTTGTACGCATGGTGCGAGGAGTATTACCAGTCTGTATATCTCTAACCAGTTGATTCCTACTCGGCTACAGTTTTCTCCTCTTCGTCCTCGTCATCGACAGGCTCATATTCCACAAACTTTGTCGATAGCTCACCAAACACTCTCTCGAGCATCTTCAACACACTTGAAAGTACTTCATCCAATTGATGCGGCGGCAAATATTCATCTCCTGTAGACTTGGCGATCGTCACAATTGCAGGAGGATTGCTTGCATCCAGAGCATGTGAGTGAAGGAAGTGTTCCAGTTCAGTCACAATGCGCTCTATCTCTTCCGAGGAGCTTTCATGGTGCGGAAGACCCAAAAAGGGCCCAGCAGCCCAAATCTCATTCCGTGTAGCTTCGTCATCGTGATACCGGTCCAGCACTTCAGCGAACTTGCCAAATAGTTCCTCGACTTCAATACTGTCTGCATACAAGAACGCGAGTTCACTCACAAGTTGCGTCCATTCTAGCTTGGCACTCGCGCTGTTTCCTTGCATATTGATAGCCTTGAAACGCTCCATAAACTCACAAAATGACCTCCTCTCTGAGTTTCGCTGAATTGCCGTCATGTTCTCGAGAGGAGCTCGCTTAAAGCGCACACATGCAAACACTTGGGCCACCACCTGCACAGCCGATTCTCCTATTCGTGCCTCCAAGTCTGCCAAAAGGTATCAACTCTGCATCAACTGCACGCACTATAGTAGTATCATCTGAAACCAGCGCGTACTCACCTCTACAAAACGGATTCCATGTGGAGAAGTAGTCGAGGTCGATATCTAGGACGTAACCTTTAGACTTTCGCCGAGCGCAGTCGACCGCTTCCGTAGATACCGCAGCAGCCTCAGCTGACGAACTCGTCTCCGTAGCAAACAGATCCCAGTGCCTAGCAATTATACATGCAACAATGTTTAGCCACGCCTGGAACACTTACCATACCCGTAAACCACTCGCACCGAACTGAAGTCGCTTCCATGTCATCCACTGGGCAAAACAGTTCGTCCTCCATGAAGTGAGGCAGCTCACTCGCCACCCCCAGCGCAGCTATGCCATCACAAAAGCGCGTTACCGATTAAGACCCACTACACTTCGGCTAACGTCAACGACGCAAACGAACCGTTCGACTTCCTCTTTCCGATCGCAAGTTGCTTGAACGCCCCCGTCGGCATCTGCACCCCAAACTTCGTCAGCCAGCCCAGACCCACCTAGAGCCGCAAATTAAGGGCCCACCTAGAGCCGCAAATTAAGGGCCCACCTGCGTCGCCCACGAAGGTTTCACCCACGTGATCTGGTTCACATGTCCTGCGAACACAAGCGGCAGCAGGAACTCGGCGATGCCTGCACGACGGAATGGGTCATTCCGCTGGAATTCGCTTTCAGAGTCTCACGTCGGGCCCGAACCTGCGACCGAGTCATCCAGCGAGTCGTAGAGCGTCTCCGGCTGGAAAACCACCTCGGTGCTCATTGCAGCGGGGAAGGACAGATCCGGGTGCGCGTCCACGTGCAGCACGTGGATGTCGGCGAAGGGCAGGCGGCGCTGGCGGATGGCCTGGCAGCAGTATACCCGCGTTAATTGACGGATTCGAGCTGCGCGCCTATATTATTGAGCTGGAACAGTATCCATGTACCAGGTGGATGTCCGGCAGACAGTGGTGGTGGTCGTCCACGATCACCACGGGCAGCGCCAACATGATCAACACGAAAAAGGGCAAGTGTCGTAACGGTCGCGCTGTGTGGTGTGCGCCACCCCAGCGAAAACTTTTCGAATTTCTTTCATTTGGGTTCAGTATGGTCCAGAAAACCGCAAAGTCTGTCCCAGAAGGCGAAATTTGAAAATTCGCGCCCACAGCCGTGCTCGAAAGATAGCACCCTAATATCGTTCAGATGGGTAATGAGATGCAACAGTCAATCGCGAGCGGTTACGAAGGTTACCTACGCCCCCATATTATTCGTTCAATTGACTTTTACGGCGCTCCATGGCAGTCCGCAGGCCGCTGCAGTCGCTGGAGGCCGACGCCGCCATGATGCAGGCGGAGGAGCAGGAGGTGCAGCAGAAGCTGGAGATCATGGACGAGCTGCGCGGCGCCGCCGAGGACGAGGACTGCGACGCGACCGGCGCCAAGCGGCGGCTCTTCCGCTTCAAGCCGGCCTTCGACGTGGTGCTGGTGCGCGAGGTCATCCGCTGCTTCCCGTGGGCCGCGGGCTACGGGCGCACGCGCTCAGCCTGGATGTCGGTGGCCACGCGCGTGCAGAGCACGTTGGAGAGCATGAAGGGCGTGGCCTTCACGCGCGGCAGCGCGCTGGACCACGCCATCGTCAAGCGGCGCGTGGACATGCTGCTGGAGGCCTTCCGCAAGAACGAGATGGCGGGGCTGCGCGGCTCCGGCACGCCCGAGGAGTTCGACATGCGCAACAAGCTGCTGGCGATCCTGGCCAGAGTGGTAGGCCGCCGCCGTCGCGCGAGTTTGGGCGGAATCGCAGCAGAACTGACCGACTTGTGTGTGTCATTGGTGCTGCGCTGCAGGTGGACGAGCAGACGCTCAACAAGGGAGCTATGCGCGAGAAGCGCGTGCAGTCGGCGCTCCAGGTGGCGCTGCGCAGTCTCGCAGAGCTGGAGGGCACCACCGCCATGGCGCTGCCGCCGTCCGTGGGGCTCACGCCGCCCCCTGCCGCTGCGACGCCGCCGCCACCGTCAGCGCCGCTGATGCCGATCGCCCCGGCGCCCGTGGCGGTGGCGGCCGTGCCCGCTCGCGCTAGTCCGAGCCCCAGTCCAGTGCCGCAGAACGTTCAGCCGAACGTGCAGCAAAGTGTACAGCAGAACGGCGGCAATAAGCGGCCGCTGCGGGCCCCAGCAGTAGCGGTCTCTGCCCCCGTGCAGGACGCGAAGCGTGCTCGAGTCGAGCGGGCGACGGACGCGACGCTGAGCATCGAGGAGCGGAAACTGCGGCTCGAGGAGCGGCGCGTGGCGCTGGAGGAGGAGAGGCTGGCCTGGGAGAAGCAGAAGGCCCAGCAGGACGGCAAGGAGCGCCAGGCGCTGCTAGACGTGCTGAGCGCGCAGGGGTCCCTCGTGACAGAGCTGCTCGCGCACTTGCGCAGCTCCAAGATGGCGATGAACACGCACGGAGTGTAACGTCGCCGCCGCCGGACCGATCGATATAAGAGATGAAGAAGTTCCACGTGAATCAGCAGCGGCGGCGGCAGCGGCATTAGCAGCAGCGCCCGCAGCAAGAAGCGCGCTATCAGTTCCAAGTGTCCAAAGTTAATTACCATTTGCACAGAGGGGGAAAAGTAAGCTAGCGTCGATGCATTCCATTAGTACACGCAGTGTGTTGCAGTTGAAGTACATGGCTACATGTTTTCGAACCCATTTCTTTTCTTCAGTTAGAAACGTTTCTATCAATTGTCGCAGGTGTTATCTTTCGTGTGCAGCACACCAGCCAGCGCCACCAGTAATTCCTGCGCTCCAACGGCCATCACTCTCGATTCCGCACTCGACGCGCCATCGGCCATGGCTCCGTCCGCCGGGCCGCCGCGCGTGGCGTCCGCCGCGTCCCTGGAGGAGCTGGAGAAGCCCGTGAGCAGCGTGCAGGACAAGTGGAAGCTGCTGCCGTACTTCCTGCAGCTGCGCGGGCTCGTGAAGCAGCACATCGACTCGTTCGACTACTTCACGTCCGTCGACATGCGCAACATCGTGCGCGCGCAGGCCAACAACGTGGTGCGCAGCGACGCCGACCCCAAGTTCTTCCTGCAGTACACGGACATCCAGCTGGGCGCGCCCTCCATCGACGAGGAGGCCTTCGTGAGCGCCAGCGTCACGCCGCACCAGTGCCGCCTGCGCGACCGCACGTACGCCGCGCCCGTCTACGTGAGCGTGCGCTACCGTCGCGGCAACAAGATCGTGACCAACAACAAGGTGCTGATCGGCCGCATCCCCATCATGCTACGCAGCTCGCGCTGCGTGCTGGCGGGCAAGAGCGAGGCCGCGCTGGCCAAGCTCAAGGAGTGCCCATACGACCCGGGTGGCTACTTCATCGTGCGCGGCGTGGAGAAGGTGGTGCTGATCCACGAGCAGCTGTCCAAGAACCGCGTGATCATCGAGGAGGACGGCAAGCGCAACGTCTGCGCCAGCATCACGAGCTCCACGCACGAGCGCAAGTCCAGGACCAACATCTTCCTCAACAAGGGCCGCGTGTACCTCAAGTCCAACTCGTTCGGCAGCGACATCCCCATCGTCATCGTGTTCCGCGGCATGGGCGTCGAGAGCGACCAGGAGATCGTCAGCCTCGTGGGCAGCGAGCCCGACATCTGCGACGCCATGTCCGCGTCCTTCGAGGAGGCCTCGGACCTCAAGGTGTTCACGCAGCAGCAGGCGCTCGAGTACATCGGCTCCAAGATGAACGCGCTCACCAAGATGGGCACCATGGGAGGCCGCCACCGCGGCGCAGGACGCCCGCAGCAGGACCGCAACCTCGTCGACGCGGCGCGCTCGGCGCTGGCCAACTTGGTGCTGAACCACGTGCCGTGCGAAAACTTCAACTTCCGTCTCAAGAGCATCTACGTGGCGCACATTGTGCGTCGCATCCTCTTCACTGACAAGGACCGCACGCGCCTGGATGACAAGGACTACTACGGAAACAAGCGTCTGGAGCTCGCAGGTCAGCTGCTGTCGCTGCTTTTCGAGGATCTGTTCAAGCGCTTCAACAGCGACTTGAAGCGCCAGGCCGACATGGTACTCAGCAAGCCGAACCGCGCTTCGGTGTTCGACATTATCAAGTGTGTTCGCACAGATACAATCACCCAGGGTTTCTACCACGCGCTGTCCACCGGTAACTGGACGCTGAAGCGTTTCCGAATGGACCGCGCTGGTGTCACTCACGTGCTGTCGCGACTCTCGTACATGTCGGCCCTCGGCATGATGACGCGTATCTCGTCCCAGTTCGAGAAGACCCGCAAGGTTTCTGGGCCTCGTTCGCTACAGCCTTCGCAGTGGGGTATGCTTTGTCCGGCCGATACGCCTGAAGGTGAGGCTTGCGGTCTTGTCAAGAATCTGGCGTTGCTGTGTCATGTGACTTCTGATGAGGAACCGGCTCCGATTAAGCGGTTATGCTTCGACCTGGGTGTGACGGACGTGTCGTTGAGCTCTGGTGAGGAGATCAACCACGCATCGAACTACCTGGTGATGCTGAATGGTGTGATTATCGGCACTCACGTGAACCCTCGTGCCTTCGTCACCCGTCTCCGTCGTATTCGACGTGCTGGTCTCATTGGTGAGTTCGTGTCTGTCATGATCCACGACGTGCAGCGTGTTGTGTACATCGCTTCCGATGGTGGTCGCGTGTGCCGTCCACTGCTTCTGATTGACCCTGTGACCCACCGTACTCGGTTAACTCAGCGCCACCTGGACGAGCTGCGAGCTGGAGTTCGCGATCTCAGCAGTCTTATTGTCGAAGGTTGCGTGGAGTATGTGGACGTGAACGAGGAGAACAACTGTCTTGTGGCTCTGCACGAAAGTGAGATCGGAGACCGCACGACTCACTTGGAGATTGACCCCGTTACGATCTTGGGTGTGGTGTCAGGTCTTATCCCGTACCCGCACCACAACCAGTCGCCGCGTAACACGTACCAGTGTGCTATGGGTAAGCAGGCCATTGGCACGATAGCCATGAACCAGTTCGAGCGAATCGACACGCTGTTGTACACGATGGTCTATCCGCAAATGCCTATGGTCAAGACCCGTGTGTTGGATCTTGTGAACTTTGACCGTGTGCCGGCAGGACAGAACGCCATTGTGGCTGTTATGAGTTACTCTGGTTATGATATTGAAGATGCTATCGTCCTCAACAAGGCCTCGCTGGACCGTGGTTTCGGACGTTGCATGGTGTTTAAGAAGTACCAAACCATGATCAAGAAGTACGCAAATGGCTCTTACGATCGTATCGTTGGGCCGCCGGATTTCGACAGCCTGGCCGCCTCCGGTGGTGCTGGCATGGGCTTCCGGAATGCCAAGTACTCGTCGCTTGACGCGGATGGTATCAGCCGCGTTGGTGGCATTGTTCAGAACGGTGCAATTATGATCAATAAGGAGCAGCCCACACAGTTCAATGACTCAGTCGATGGGCGTGACCCGCTTGACGTGACGTACTCGCCTTCACCGACGACTTACAAGGGACCCATTCCGGCCTATGTCGATAAGGTACTACTGACTTCATCAGAAGCTAACCACTTCTTGGTGAAGGTGCTGATTCGTCAGACACGCCGTCCTGAAATTGGTGACAAGTTCAGTAGTCGCCACGGTCAAAAGGGTGTGTGCGGTACGATTCGCAACCAGGAGGACATGCCGTTCAACGACCAGGGTATCTGCCCCGACCTGATCATGAACCCTCACGGTTTCCCCAGTCGTATGACTGTCGGTAAGATGATCGAGCTGATTGCCGGAAAGGCGGGTGTGCTCACGGGCCGTCGTGCTTATGGTACGGCCTTCGGTGAGAAGTATGGTTCGGCTGACCATGTCCTCGATTGCTCGCGTGAACTCGTAAAAAACGGATTCAATTACGCCGGTAAGGACTACCTTACTTCTGGTATTACGGGTGAGCCGATTGAGTGCTACATCTTCATGGGACCAATCTACTACCAGAAGCTGAAGCATATGGTGATGGACAAGATGCATGCTCGTGCGCGTGGTCCTCGCGCCGTTCTAACACGACAGCCCACTGAAGGTCGCTCGCGCGATGGTGGTCTGCGTCTTGGTGAAATGGAACGCGATTGTCTCATCGGTTATGGTGCCAGTATGCTGCTTATGGAGCGCCTCATGCTGTCCAGTGACGCATTCAGCGCGGACGTGTGTCAGGGCTGCCGTATGCTGGGCTACGAAGGCTGGTGCCAGCACTGCAAGTCGGAAGAGAAGGTGGTTAGTATTCGCATTCCCTACGCCTGCAAGTTGCTGTTCCAAGAGTTGCAGGCCATGAACATCGTGCCGAGACTGACGCTCAAGGAGTACTAGCAAGCTGTCGATTATATTATCGCAAGTAAGTGACCACTCCGTTGCGCGTTTCGGCGCCTCGTTTGTACTACTACACTGGTGCTGTGTTAGACCGTGTTTGCTTTATAGGACAGTGAACGATGAGATTAATAACACGCTTTGCAGCCTGTACACGACTTTCCCCCTCTCTTTGCTTGAACAGCGTCAAATTCAAGGGGATTCACTGCTGCTGCTGCTGCTGCTGCTGGTGCTGCTGCTGCTGCTGCTGCTGCCGCTGTTATTGTTGGCGAAGTGTTCACTCATGATGTCACGCCAGTTTTCGATGAGGATCTCCGCCTTCCCAGTCTGCATCAGGTGAATCAACTGCCAGCATCGCGTGTGGTCATTGCGGCTCAGGCCGTAGTTTCTGCGGAAGACAGGTGAGTAGTCCTCCACTGGGGCGATGTTGTCGTTGTAGTACTGGCATTCGATGAGCTCGGCCTGGGAGAATGCTGTCGCTGGAGTTCCGTCGACAGCGAGGGTCGCATTTAGGGTGGTTTCCAGGAGGTCGATCGCTTGTTGCTGGATGTACGCCCGCTCTTGTTCCGGCGCGAGCGTGTCGGCCTCAGTGCTCCCCGACTCAGCAAGCTTGCGGACGGCACTTGGTGTTGCGGTGTCCTCGGTCGAGGTTGTTGCTGCATCCAAGGTTGTTGTCGTTTCAACAGCCCCGAATACGAAGTCTGCCTGGATGGGTGTTGTGCGCTTCGGACACACGAAACCGTTGCTCTGCATGTTCCGGATCAGATCGTCGCGTTGGTACTGGTACGAGAATTGGCCGAGTTGGTTGATGTTAACAAATTCCCAGTACTTGGAAGGCAGGGGCTTGAAGAACTGGCCGAGCTTGGGGTGGTCTTCCGCGCGGATGGCAGTTGTGGAGGACGGGTACGTAGTATCGACCATCCACTGCTGCAGCACGCTTGACGTTGCGGTAGGGCTTACTGCGTCCGGGTACAACGTGCAGCTCTGGAACGCCCACCGCGATACACTCGTGCTGGTCGGGACAACGTTGTCACCAAGCTGGCACTCAAGGTAGATCTGGTGAAGCAGGTCGACGGTCGCACTGGACCGGACGCAACCAAGTTACAGTCAGACACTGGAGTTGATGTGAAGGAAAGAAGCCAACACGTACTGGATGCTGAAGAAGATTGGGTCGGCAGGGCTCACGTATGTGGCGAGCACGGACGACAACGCGTTGTGAATGGCATCTGCACACAACCAAGACGTCCAAGTTAGTCATCTATCTTCCACCCAAGCATATGCAGCCGCAACTTACTATGCGTTCCATTCTGGATCTTGATGCTCACGTCTCGGAAGCCGCTGGCCCCGCTCAGCGTCACCCCCAGGCCAGCGTAGCCGAAGCCGGACGGGAACGTCGTGCTGGCCCAATTGGAGCGTGGAATGCAGTGAGAACATTGATTCGGGTCCGTGATGGTGGAGCTCTCGCAGAACGAGTTGGCTGGTGCGTTGGTCACGCAGTTCCCCGAGATGGTTCTTCCGTTAATGTTCACGGCTCGAGCAGCACCTTGCGAACCGCCCAGTCCGCGCAAAATCGACGAGCACGCTTCCAGCGAGGTGCCACCGTTGTCACACAAGCCCTCCAGGAACCTTGCGTAGTCGGCGAAGTAGTCCCAGTACGGGATCGTGAGGCACGCGTACTTGGGGTCCAGACTGCGCAGCATGTTCTCGTAGGCGAGCACGAAGCGGCGATTCCAGTACAGGAAGCCGCAGGTGCGCAGGAACTCCGACGACGACGCCTTCTCGGACGCCAACTCAGCGAACAGGATATGGTATCCCTGCTGCATCCCGACACCGAGAGCTTCGACGTACAAGCTCTGCTCCGTAGCAGTCATGGCTCCCCAAGGTTTACGGATGCGATTGGCGCAAGTGGCTTGAGCACCGACCGGACGGCCGAAGCGAACGAGGTCAGTCAGCACCAAACAAGCCAAGAGCAGCAGCTCCAGCACGGAGAAACGCATGGTTTCTCGAAGAAAAGACCCGCGCGTGGGAATGCGCCTTTGGAGATGGCCAACGCTCACAATCGACGAAGTTGAGAAGTGAGCTCGCTCCATCGCCGCAAAATCTTCTTGAAATCTAGTGCTAGACAGCGTGCGGCGCTGCTACGCTGGCACCAGTCGCGTCGTGCCGGTTCAAGACCGTTCGCTGCGGATTCATCGTGCATTTGAAATGTGGCGCGAAACCGAGGCCGGGATTGCTGGTCGACCACCCCGAAACAAGCGGTATGGCTCCTTTACCACAGGCTAGTCGAAGCTGGTTCGTTCAAGCACAAACAACAACCTACCGGTATGTTCGAGTCACTTGCAATGCTGCGACCTGAAGCAAGCCAACTGCCGCCACGACAAAGCGACAACTGGACTTGCTCAGGACAGGCGCTACGTTGTCTTCTTCCGCCGATCCGTGACTCACGTGAAGCAACCCACGAGGCCAGAAGAAGTCGCGGCTAGCGAAACGCGAGTCCGTTGTGACCAGACGACGTGACGAGTGGCAAGCTACGTCAAGTCCTGATCCGAGTAATACCAACCTTTGTCGGCCACTGGTGGTAGGCATCGGTGGAGAGTCGAGCTACCTACCACACGTGACCCGTTGACAGAGTGCAGGCAACCGTCTACAGTTTTCGTGTGTCACGGTGGACTTTACTGGTTATGTTGCAGTGCTGCGCAGGGTCTACAGAACTCAGCACGCGCCACTCTTGTTTGGGAGATCCGCACACGCGTGATCGTTTATGGTTTCAAAACAGTGATGGCTCGGAAACGTTGCCGACTCCTAACACCAACAACATCGAGCTCAGCTCATCGACCGAGCTGCTGATTTTTAGATATGTACGAACGGAAAAAGAGGGCTAGAGCGGGTGCCGGATGGCGCTGGAATTGTTCCCAGGTTTGCTCGAGCGTGACTTCGATCATTTAAGCTGACCATTTGACCGCGGTCGAGCCTAGCAACTGAAACGCGATGGCGTGCATACTACGCTGCGAAAGCAAGAACCCCAGGATTAAATTGCGGCCAGCAACAAGAGCTATCGCGCAGTGATCTTAGATGTTGATCATCACAAGAGATGAGAAAACTTCACTGGGGCAAGGATAAGGTCTTCATGATGGATCTGAGCCGCGTTGTCCAGTTGGTTTCGACCACGGAGGTGACGGACATCCTTTAATCTGGAGTTTGAGCCAGAAGTTTTGATCACCACTCTCGGGGAGGAGGCGCCAAGACTGAATTGTGTCGCCAGCCGCCTGTGCGGTGCCGCAACAGTCCCCAAACGCGTTGCAAACCATTTCAAGTCGGCAGTAATTTGCTGAGTGACCCCGTTTTTCGATGTATGGACTTGCTCTCTGGTACCATGACTGCTTTCCATCCGAAACGAGTTCGCCTTTCCGCTCCTTGTCTTCGCGCGCACATCGACCCAGAGGCATTCAGAGACCCCACCTGGCGCTTTGTCCGAGGACTCTGTGGAAGTTACAACCAGTTGGGGGCATCTTCGGCGAAACCTATGGTGCTTTTCTACCGTTTTCGGTCTCCGCTCGCTTTCTACGATTCAAAGGCGTGCGTGTGACTGCATGTTGAGCCGGTGAACCGACTACCCGTCGCCTTGGCCGCATCCATGGCGACGAACACCTGGTGGGTTCGAGCTCATTTCCAAACACCATGGCTCCTCGCCAAGCTAAGTCTCAGTTCCTCGCGCTCCTGGTCTCCATTTCGCTGCTGGTAACACCCACCAGCGCAGATGTGTGGCCAACTACTGGAGTCTGCGGCTCCCGCGTCCGATACTCGTGGGACTCGCTGACGTCCAACGACAAACAGCTCTACCGGGATGCCATCTCCACCGCCATGAGCACGGGTTACCACGCGCTGTTTGTGGAGGTGCACTCAGACCTCACGTCTTTCAGGGAGGCCCACAACACGTGCGGGATGATGTTTTGGCACCGCCGCTACCTGCTCGCCTACGAACAAATGCTACGCAGCCTCGGCACGAGGTTTGCGTGCATCACGATTCCGTACTGGGACTACTTCGCTGACTACGCCAAGTTCTTGGCCAACACGTGTACTACCTTTGAGAACTGCTCAACGTTCTTGAGGGATATGGGTGGTAGCTCTGGTCCGTCCGTATCGCTCTCGATAAATGGATTCACCGTCAACGGCAACTGTGTCAACGGGTTGTCATCTTCGTACGCCGACTTCACGAACTTCTGCGAGAAGTCAAACATGAACGGGTCCGCCTGCGCTGGTTGCATCCCTCGAGGCTCGTGGTCGACAACAAATTTCCCGTCAGGCTTTTGCTACTCCTCCCTCGCAAAATATTTGAGTCTTCAGTACGGCTACGCTTGGTTCTCTCAAAACATTCACTGGGGAGTGCACCAATCGATCCACAACGCAGCCTTGGGTGCCCTGGTTACCTACCCAACGTCCGCAGACCCAGTCTTCTACAGCCACCAGTACGTTACTCGATCCATCTACCTAAGTGATCAGGGCCGCCTGCGCTAACCTCGTTCTTTTCGTATGAACAGCGCCACTGTCGACTTGATCCAACAGCTCTACTTTAACTGCCAGATTGGGCGTGTGTTAAGCGATTCGGACAAGCAGACAGGAGCCTATGCGTACCAAACATGTTCGGTCGCCAACTACCCCGGTACGCCTCCGACTTCTATGTCAACCATGACAATGTTTTGGAATGCAACCGGGCAGACGCGAATTCCAGTCGAAAGCCACCCAATACTTGGGCAGTTCTTCGCCTACCAGCCGAAGGAGTACTGGCACTACGTCAGCGCTACCGACATGGGAAACATGTCGTACTCGTATGCATCGGACGACCTCTTCGCGCTTCTGCAAAGCGAAGGACTATCGTGCCCCCAGGACAACACCAGGAAGTTGTTCGATGCCAGCTACGTGGACGTGCCCGTCACTGCTAGTTCGAAGGCGAAGGCTATCGGGAGAAGCTACAACCTGTACCAGGACATCATCGACGCCGCTTCCGCCAACACCAGCACTGAGTCAGATGCCATCGACCAGGGCGAGACTTTGGATTGCCTTTGGTACGACGAGAACTTTGGCGTGGACGACTTCACCGCGGAGTTCCGAGAGAACTGGAAGCTCCCGAGCACGGCCCACACCGTGTGCTACAACCGATGCCAGGACGTCAAGTACGGTCGGCGGCAAGTCAAGGTGAGCGACTGGAAGGACAAATACATGTTCCACTACTTCGAGATGACCGACACCGAGTTGGCAAGTGCATCGGACATCACGCCAACTGTCGAAGCGGCAATGATCGGCTCTGGCTCGACTGCCTCGACGCCGACAGCCACCAACTCCACTACCGTGACTACAGCACCAACCGTGACTTCGTCTACCCCGACTACAGCACCAACTACCGTGACTTCGTCCCCAACCACGAGTCCAACTACGTCGACATCAACAACCTCGACGACCACCACAACACCGTAGAGCGTTGGCACATCAAAGAGCTTTATTGATGTCCTTTCCATTTTGACCCGAAGAACAGTTTGGCAAATCGACGAGTAGCGATGAGCGTCAGCAGACTATGAATGTGAAAGCTCTTTCCATCTACATCAATACTAGGCATCCTTTCATCCTGCGTCTTCTTCTTTCACGTCATGCACAGACCGCCGGAATGGACACATTCGAATTGTTCCGCGCTCCACCATGCAGTTCTTGACGACACTAGCTGCTTTGATCTTGTCGGTGTCGTCGGTCGGCGCAGGGGATTGCAGTGCGCGAGCAGTCAACGACGTTCTCCAGCCACTTACAACCGAACCCAGCTACGCCGTCTGCCAAAGCGACAGCAACTACACGCTGCTGTCCCTCGAGACCCCGATACTCGCTCAGACTAGACAGTTTTGTTCAAGTTCCGCTTGTCACGCGTTGCTGAATTCCGCGCTGTCGTCAGGTCTGCTCCCCGACTGCAACGTGATTGTCGAGACTCGATCGTTCAACCTGTCGGACGTTATGCGCGCCGTGGCCTCCAAGTGCGCACCAGCCCCGAAGAAATTTCGGTCAGAGCACGCCGTCGACAAAAACAAACGCCAAAACTCGGCGCAGCGGACATCGGACCACATCACGTCCATAATCGGTCACTCAGCGCCCATGGACGAGGTCGGGGGCGTTGCGGGCGCGCTGCTGTCGCTGCTGCGGCCGTGATACTCAGACAGCCAAGTTGAAGTTGTGTCGTACCCATGTATCCTCGAAACTGTTCACCCCTCCCTTCGCAAGTTGCTTTCGTCAGCTATTTTATCGTCGTGCCAATACTTCCGTATCTCCCTCCATCCAATCTCTTCCAATCACAATCCAGAATTTCAATATCAGCCAATCCTCTCCTCCCTCTCACCTAACCGCAGAACGCATGGCTGCTGATCATCCTGAGTCGAAGAGCTCCGCTAAAACATCAACTGTACCAGCAGCCTGACCAACTCTACCAGCATGGCGCCGCACCAGACCCCCGTGGCCGACGAGGCCTCGGCCTCGGCCTCCAGACAGCGCGTGGACCTCGTCATCTTCGCGGCGCACGTGGTGCCCGTGGTGCCGCGCGACGTGGTGCTGTCGGACCACGCCATCGTGGTGGACAACGCGCGCATCGTGGCGCTGCTGCCGCGCGACGAGGCCGAGCGGCTGTACGAGGGCGCGCAGGAGCGCCACCTGCCCGCGCACATCGTGGCGCCGGGCCTCGTGAACCTGCACACGCACTCGCCCATGACGCTGCTGCGCGGCCTGGCGGACGACAAGCCGCTGTGCGACTGGCTGACGCAGGATATCTGGCCCACCGAGGGCAGGTTCGTGAGCCCGCAGTTCATCCGCGACGGCATGACGCACGCCGTGGCCGAGATGCTGCGCGGCGGCACCACGTGCTGCAACGACATGTACTTCTTCCCGGACGACGCCTGCGCCGTGCTGGAGCGCACGGGCTTCCGCGCCGCCGTGGGGCAGATCGTCATGGAGTTCCCGGGCGTCTACGGCTCGGGCCCCGACGACTACCTGGCCAAGGCCGCGCCCAACCTCGAGAAGTATGCACCCGGCTGCCACGACCTCATCACGGCCACCGTGGCCCCGCACGCGCCCTACACCGTCTCGGACAAGAGCCTGCAGCGCGCCGACGCGCTCGCGCGCGAGCACAAGGCGCGCGTGCACATCCACCTGCACGAGACGGCCAGCGAGTGCTGCGACAGCGAGAGCCTCAACCGCGCGTCCATGAGCTGCCACCAGAGCGACCAGAAGCTGCGCCCGCTCGCCAACCTCAAGCGCCTCGGCCTGCTCTCGGACCACCTCATCTGCGCGCACATGACGCAGCTCACGCCGGCCGAGATCGACGACGTGGCGGCCGCCGGCGCGCACGTCGCGCACTGCCCGTCGTCCAACCTCAAGCTGGCGTCGGGCATCGCCCCCGTGACGGAGATGCTCAAGCGCGGCGTGAACGTCGGCATTGGCACGGACGGCGCCGCCAGCAACAACTCGCTCGACATGTTCGCCGAGATGAAGCTGGCCGCCATCCTGGCCAAGGCGCAGACGCTGCGCAGCTCCAGCGTGCCCGCGGTGGACGCGCTGCAGATGGCCACGCTCAACGGCGCGCGCGCTCTGGGCCTGGACAAGGACATCGGCTCCATCGAGGTGGGCAAGCGCGCGGACGTCATCGCCGTCGAGTGCGACAGCATCGAGATGATCCCCATGTACAGCGCCATCAGCCACCTCGTGTACGTCGCCAGCCGCGAGCACGTCTCGGACGTCTGGATCAACGGCAAGCACTTGCTCGACAACCACCAGCTCACGACCATCGACGAGACGCAGGTCAAGCAGACTGTGCGCGAGTGGGCCGCCCAGATCAGCGCCCACCGCTCGGAGCAGAAGGCGGAGCAGTAAACGACGGTAACGTGTTAATACAGGCTTCGGACACATCCACACACTGCACTAACTAGTGAACTACATGCAGACTGTGAAGGCTACAGCTCAGGCCAGCAGCGACAATGCCGCGTCCAGGTCGTCCATGGGCACCGAGTGGCCCAATATGGTGACCACATTGTCCGTGGTGTGGCCGAGCGTGTCTTCACTCTCGCCCTTGGCCATTGCTCGCTCCTTCAGACTCGTTGAGCACCTCGTGGCGATAGTGATCACACTCGTGAGGTTGAGCGTGTGCGCTCCGATGACCACCTTACAGTTGGGCAGCAGCCCCGACGACAGCGTCGAGTTGAGCAGAGTCTGGCAGGCGGAGCTGGCGCAGAACGCTTCGCTCTGATTCAGTGACGGAGGCGTGAATGACAACAAGGTGTAGTTGCTGTCGGACTGGCAGGTGGCGAAGTTGGTGTCGGACGCAACAGGCTCCAGAGCGGTGTACACCTGGTGCACCGTGCAGTTCTCAGCGTTGACCACGAATGACGCGACGAACAGCACAGCAGCGAGGAAGATGCTCACGCTCTGCATCGTCGATGAAGTTGAAGCCTGAAGTCGGATTCAAGAGTGACAGAGCCAAAGGTGGCACAACAACAACAGCATGGGGTGTACAGCTCGATTCCGTGGTCATTCCCTTTGCTGCGATGATCACAATCCAGATGTGATGGAAGTCCCGAACGACGACACCAGCGTTCCACCGAGTTGACACCATGTTCGGATATCCCGCTCACCCGACATGACACGGTCTCTAGTACCTGGAACCTGCACGCCAGCGCTGCCAAGTGCTGCGCAGGACTCACTTATTCCTTGATCGACCTCGCACTACACACCCACGATGCGAACTTCAGTCGCGACGATCATCTGCCTCATGGTTGTGGCCTGCTGCGTTGCGATGGCCGAGTTCACGGTCCTCATGTACCGGGACAGCAGCTTCGAAGATTACGCTGGCCAAGTGCGCTTCGATTCCGCAGATCGCTGCTACCCGCTGTGCACCGACAGCGAGGCTGTGGCCGCTTTCGTCTGGGACGCCGAGCCACAAGGCACACAACTCGTGATCTTTGACGACGTCGAATGTCAGGGCAGATCTGTCGTGGGGGACAAGACGCGAGGTGCCGAGTTTGCCGCTGTCGCGTCGAGCCGCAAAGTGCAGTCATTCATCCTGTCGACAACGGGCAGTCATGAGCCCACTCGAGGAATTGTGCACTCGTGCGACGAGAAGAGCGACGTCGTCTACAAACCTTTCAACGATTCCGCAGCATGGATGTAAATGCCAGTAGAGAACCAAAGTCACAGTCAACCAATTCATGACGTCGAATACATTTTCCTTTGACACATGTGCTCTTGGTCGGGTCGTTGCCCTTACTCGTCTTCGTCGTCGCTGAGAATGTCGAGCAGCACTTCCGTGAATTTGGCCAGGTCGGGGAAGTGTGGAACTTGCCATCTAAACGATGCATCTCCTTCACAACGTTGCGGCGAGAGATTCTCGGAGTTGTCTCTGTTGTGTAGCGTCTTGGGCTCACAACCTTCCTCAGATGGTGCTTGTGGTTGCTCGCTGTTGTTGCAGAGACCATCTTCTTCGAAGTCTGCAAGCTCCGGTGGCAGGAAGAAGTCCATTTTAAATGGCTGGGCAAGTAGGCTCTCTGAGATTTCTGTGGAGTGACGAGAGATCGCCGCATCGCTATCGCTATCGCTGTCGTTGTTGTTGCTGCTCCTTGCTGCGGATGAAGATACACTCATAGGCTGGCGGGGTTCGTATCGATACGACTGCATCATCTTTCGCTGCTTAGCAGAGTGTGCTTCCACCCGCTTGCTGGCTTTCGCTCGTGCTTCAGCGGCAACTTGAGACCTCGCCTTCTCCTCCTCCATCATTTTACTCCATTCTTCCTCCCGTAGACGTATCTGCAACGCTCTCTCTGCTTCGCGCTGCCGCCTTATTCGCTCCTTCTCGTCAGCAAGCTCGAGCTCTCGACGTTGTTGACGTGTTTGGGCAGCTTCTTCCAAAACCGCGGCGAGTTCCATTTCAAGAGAAGCTTTCATAGCTGACAGTCGAGCCACTTTGGACCGCTGGACAACATTTTGTTCAAGAACCTTGTAGAGCTTCACACGCACACGCTCGCGCTGCTTGTGCTTTTCAATGTAGTTCTGCTTAACGTGCATCTCTAAAGACATCTGACAAATGAATGGTCAGCTCTTCACATAACTCGCGCGGAATAGCAATGCGTCTTACTTTGTCTCGTAGCCGAGCTTCCAGCTGAACCATAAAGTCACTCGGTGCCTTGTGATGCCCCATGATATCGTTGGTATCAGCGGTCCATACTGCTTCTGTGTCCTGACTCGGCTCGTCGTTGGATAGTGACGAGCGTGCAGTCGTCATTGTCGATGTCGATTGCTGTCTGAACGATCTTGCTCGAACTGCTTCAATTTTCAACATCTGCTCCTGCAGTCTCAGCGCTGCTTCCTGGCGTTCAGTCTCCCGTTCCCGATCTAGCTGGAGCTTCTCTTGTTGAATACGCTTTGCGCGCTCTTGAGCAAGGGCCAGCGCTGCTGCGACCTTCTCGGCATTTTCCTTGGCTAGTTGTTTGGGATCGGGTTGGTCGTCTTCCTGGTTACCTGAACGCTTGAGCAAACCACTTTTCTTGCGCAGACGCTTGCGATACTTTTGCTGTGGCGGCCGCGGTTTCCTCTGTCTTTCAGGTGTGTCCTCATCCTTGACTCCCAAGCTTTTGGTACTGTCTGTGGATGCTGGAGATGGCGTGGAGGCCCAAGAAACCACTTCGCCACTCAACTGATGACTCCAGATATCTTCTCGGGGCAGCACATGCTTTGCTGGTCGCACTGGTATGGTACATAACGACGACGAGACTTCATGGGCCTCGCTCTGGCGTTGAAGTTCGTCAAGTAGCTGGTCGATACCTTCTTCCGAGCTTGGAGGAAACAGTGGCGCTGGGGTAGGCTCCGCAGCAGGCTTAAAAGACAGACGTCGCCGAACCAGTGAATAATTCCGTGGCGGTCTTTGTGCCGTGTTTGAAGCCGGGGATCCGTGGCCGAAATCTGGCGGGTGCGCATACGGTTGGGGCACCTTGTGCAAAGGAGGCGGGGGCTTGGATAACAGTGGAGGCACTCGAGCTGGACCCTGAACGGCCTGCGTGAACGACTCCTGTATCTGCGCCTCCTGTTCAGCGAAAAAGCGGCCAATCTTCTCGATGAGGTTCGCCATCGCTCTTGCTCTCGAGCTTGTTCCCTCTCCTTGGCCTTAGTCTTGTGATGCAACCGACGGTTCGTTCACCACCTCCACCATAGATAGACCGACTCCGAAGGCGACGTACCTTGTCAGCATGCTAACGCACATATTTGCCTTGTGCGATATCTCAACTTCCGAATCAAACGTAATACATTACCAAAAACTACTCGACCACCCGCAGTGCCAGCGCTGCTCGTATTTTCACCAGAGATCTCGTCTAGTGGATCCCCGCGACGCGCTGCTCCATGGCCCTCACCTCCTCCAGTATCTTCTTCTGCGCCAGCAGCGTCTCCTGCGCCACCCTGAGCATCAAGTCCAGCTTGGACCTCGACACCACCACGTCATCGTTCCCGCCTCCGGGCGCGCCAGCCATCACGGACGAGTACGTCTCGGCCGTGGACAGGTCCCCCGCCGACACGCCTCCGTCCGTGCCTGCGTCGCCCATAATGGACGACGAGTCCGACAGGATCGGCACGGACGCGTCCGTCGCCACGCCGTGCAGTGGTTCCCCGGGCGCCCCCGTCCCGAGGGCGTCGTACTCGAGCGCGCCTCGTGGCTGGCCGTGTCGGACGTGCTCCAGCTCGTCGATCAGCGCTCGGATCTCCATCTGCTCCTTCTGGTAGCGTCTCGTTCCTCCTCTAAATAATAAAAAAAACGCCGTCAATTCTTGTCTCTAGAAGCCCCAAAGCCCCGCAAATTGCAGCGCTCACCGCTGCGAAATGGGCGCGGCGCCTCTCGTCTGCCGCACCACCTCGCTGCGTCGGTTGCGCACCAGCTTGAGGAAGGCCGCGTAGCCGAGCCGCGGCTCGCTGAGGCTGCCGCCCTGGTAGTAGAACTCGTCGTAGCCCTGCTCCAGCAGCTGCTCCGTGGTCGCGCGGTCCGGCAGGCGGCTGAACTGCTTGGCGCACTGCACGAACTTGCGCAGCAGGATGAGCTGCAGCCCCTTGCCGATCTTGCGGCGGCGGCGCGCGCCCGTCGCGCGGCGGCCCAGCGTCGAGGCGGAGGGAGAGCTGTCGGGGGGCTGTGCGGCGCCGTACGCGGCGTCGTCCTCGCCCAGGCCGGCGCCGTCGTCGCTGCCGCTCTGCACGTGCAGCCGCAGCAGCGCGTGGTCGTCGCCGCCCTCGTCGTCGCCGTCGTGGCCCGGCGGCGGCAGCACGTCCAGCACGTCCATTATTGCCTCTTTTTAATAATTATTATTGTTGTTTTTAATTGAGACGGGATGAATTGGTCGTGCTCTTTTTTGTTGTTGGCTTATTTGGACGGACTATTATCAGATTTGGGTGGCTGGGGGCTTGGTGTCCACAGTAGTCCTTCGGGCGTGTATTGATTTAGCGCATGAGCTGGAGAATGGTCCACAGCATGTTGGCGGCGGATGCAGTGGATTGTTGCTGCTGCTGCTGCTGGCAGGAGGCGGAGGAGAGCGAGCGCAGCGCCGCCGTGTTGAACGCGACGCCCTTGAGCGAGAGCTGGCAGAGCGGCAGGTCGAGCGCGGCCAGTGGCGCCATGAGCGATTGGCACGCGGCACTGACGCAGATGGCAGCGGCTTGGGCGTCCACCTGGCACGTGTTGTAGCTGGCGTCGGATCGCAGCGGCTGCAGCGCAGACAGAAACTCGGCGGTGTTGCACGAAGCCGAGCTGCTGGCGGCGACGCCGAAGAGGAAGCTGAGGCCGACTAGCGCGCGGAGCAGCAGCGGCATGCTTTGACCAGACGTGAGAGTCCACGGAAGACGAAATCAACACTCATCGCGATCGTTCTGCGCGGAACTGATGGTGCTGTTAGCCTCCGAAGGTGCTGGAGGCATCAGAGGATCGATGCCATGTTGCGCCGTGGCTTTCGCCAGCACCGATGACAGCAACGTTATCACCCTTGAACATGTGTACGAAGTAGGAAACACGCTGGTCAACCGAGGGTCGCTAACGCCGTCTCGGTGTGGTCGGGTCGCCACCCCACCGCAACCAGGAGCGTGCCAACTGTCCGGACCAGGAGTCCAAAGTCGTGGCTCGAGAGTCCGCTTCCTGCATGTGTAGAAGCACTGCGCCTAGATGGCTATCTCCCCGGCTGCAGCCCCTGCATGGATATGTACCTACCAGCAATACATGCACTGCAGTAGCTGCACGCCCGCCGATCTTAGCTGGCGCCGTCGGTCCGCCCCGCCTATTTGCGCCCGCAAATCCATACATAGGCACCTCGGCCGACGCTCATAATCCTGTCTGTAAAAGCTCGACAGTTTCGGCATAAGAGAGCGGGGCAGCAGCCCTGTTGACAGCGAGCTGCACTCGCACTCTGGCGCAATGGAGACCTCCGTCGTCGCGCCCGTCGCCTCTGCCCCCGCCGCCGACATGGCGTCGCCCGCGTCGTCCTCGCCCGCCTCGAGCTCCGGGGGTGAGGAGCCGCCGAGCCACAAGCTGCCGCCCGCCGCGCCGGTGCTCAAGCCGCTGGACCCGGCGAGCGACGAGGACGCGGGCGACGCCCCCACGGCCACCGGCAGCGGCGCCGCGGCTCACAGCCTGGCCGGCGCCTTCGGCCTCATGAAAGATCGCGCGGCCACGGCCAAGAAGACGCTCGGGCCGCAGCTGCTCAACATGAAGGACATGACGAGCAAAAAGTGAGCTCGGAGGACCCTTTTGGGCTGAAAACGCGGACATTGGTCCTAAATGGGTACACTTTTTTTTGTCTGCCAGGTTGGAGAAGTACCAGCCCACGATCGTCAAGGCCAAGACGTCCGCCACTGCAGGTTTGTGTCCCTTTTTCTTCTTTTTTACAGCAAAAAGATCTTCGAGACTATTTTTTGTGTTTTTGGCTCTTTTTTTTAGGTTTGACAACGGCGGCGAGCAGGATGAAGGAGGGCTCGACCCAGGGCTGGAGCATGCTCAAGACCAAGTTGGCGGCGGCGGGGCCTGTGGCCGAGAGGATCCACACCATGGGGCTCAACGTCATGACGGACATTTATCTGGGAGATACCACAGTGGAGGGTCTCGTCGGTGTGGAGGACCCCAGGAGTGCCAGCTGTCTCTTTTTGGAGAAGTACAGGGCTGCACATCTACCGGCGGACTCGCCCTCGCGAGCCAAAGGGCTATTGAGAATGAGTAGGTTTTGAGTGTTGTTGTGTTGATAGCTCATACATCTGCACTGATCTGACTGGAATTTCTGTACTTGTTGGGATGCAGCGCGAGCGATCAGCAACTCCAGCACCCACTCGGTTGAGAATGAGACAGCGCCCGCCACTGCAGCGGACCAGTGCTTTGCCACGCCTTACGTGCTGGGCAACATCCTGCTCTTCTGCGGAGACCTACCAGTGCTGGCACGAGTGTCTTGCGTGAATAAAGCGTGCAGAGACTTCATCGCCTCGGAGCGACGTCTGGAGAAGTTCTGCGTGCGTTATGGACACCTCCCTCCCAGTATCCGCTTCGCCTACTGGGAGAAAACTACCAGGGTCCGAAAGACGCGCGAGGCTTCCGAGCTGGACTACGACACGTACCTGCAGATGGCGCTGTCGAAGGGCGACGCGACGGAGCTCATCATGACGGACGTGCGTCGCACGTACGGCCGAGTGGCACCTCACAAGCGTGCAGCTAACCACAAGGACGAAGTGTCCGAGGAAGACTTGACCACTCAACTTAGCGAGATTCTGCACGCGCTGGCCGGTCGATTCCCAGCGGTGGGTTACTGTCAAGGCATGGATTATATCGCTGCTCACGTGCTGAACAAGGTGAAGAAGAGCGGCTCCGCGGCTGATACCAAGGCGGAGGCGGAGAGCACGTTCTGGTTGTTGGTGACGCTGTTCGAGCGCTATGGATTGCACGATATGTTCGCCCCCGGACTGCACACGTTGCACGTGCATTGTTTCCAGACGCAGAGGCTTCTCGAGCTGACGGAACCCGCTCTCGCCGAGCATTTCGCGCACGAGAAGGTTCCTATCGAGATGTTCGCGGTCGGGTGGTTCCAGACGCTGTATCTGTATCTGAACGTGCTGCCCGCAGACTCGCTGGATCGAATCTGGGATATATTCCTCTACGAAAGAAACTGGAAGATAATGCTCCGGGTGGCAGTGGCGATACTGCAGCTCTCAAGCGAATTCGTCATGGAGAAGCCGATCGACGAGATCATGCAGTTCTTCAACACATTCGCAGATCAGGCAGACGAGCTGCTCGCTGAAACCCCACTGACTCAGCGTGCACTGCGTCTCAAGGTGACAAATACAGTGCTCACCAAATTGCAGAAGCAGCATATCAAGGCCAAGCGCGCGTCTCCTACCAAGACGCAAACCTTCAGCTAACCACGCCACGGAAGAGATATGAATAATACACTGCACTTGTAGGTAGTTAGGTGATCTAATGGGTATAACTCCCTCCCCCCAAAACATCGATTCACGTTTGACGCGTAGCCTTAGGAGTTCCCAGCAGGAAATCATCGAGCAGCCCCGGGATAATTAACTGCGCCTCGCACTCGCGACTGCCAACCTTCTCAGCGCGACGCCTGCCTAAGACTATCAAGTCCTCCATGAATTGGGCCAAAGTCTTCTTGCACCTGTCGGTGCCCGCAAAAAGCTTGACGACCCCGCGCGGCTGGGTCAGGCTAAAGCGGACGTAGATCAACAGCTCCAAGCAGTACTCGCACGTGCACGGGGGCGTGGCGCTCACCGTGCTTTTCACTCCGTCACGCAGCTCGGAGAAGTCCGAAAAGCTCCGAACTACCACGAACACCAAGCCGTTGGTGGTGGGTAACCGTGACGAGGGGCGCTTCAGATGCACCTCCAGTTCGTAAAGCACAGCTCGGTCCTCGGTGGTGCGGGAGTTGATGATGTCGATGTGCTTGACGTTGGTTAGGAATTCCACGGAAGTGTTCGCCCTCCAGCGTCGATGGGCGATCGGGTTCAGGCGCTGGAGGGGCTCAGGCAGCGGCGGAGCAATTGTCGCCTCGAGGACCTCGCCGCTTTGAGCTACCACCGCAGGAGGCGACATGGGCGACAGCGGCGCCAGATTGGCGGTGCTAGCGGACACTGTCTCCATCACGTTGACTTGGACTTTGACATGCTTGAAGAAGGTGAGGGAGGTACCGCCCGCTCTGTGGGGATGCTCACCATCTCCTATACGTTACCTTATGCGTGGACTTCCACTGTGATAATCTGTAGTACAGAATATCATAGCTCTTGTTGCAGCCTGCATCATGCAGGTATGCATAGAATTGAGCGAACAACTCTTGCCATCGGGTCCCGATGCGATCTGGTCTGTACTAACTTACATGTAGAAACTTGAACACTGAGCACTTGACAGGAAATCGCAAACTGAGTAGGATATTCGCGGGGAGCAAAAGCCTTCGCCTGCTTGTTTGCACACTTTTTATCAGGGACTGGATACGCAAAGAAATTGCTCGCATGTACTCCGCTCTCGCAAATTACGTACCTAACTTTAGCGTAGACACAGATGCAGTTGCAAGCTTGTGAACAAACAAGTCGTGACATCACATTTTGCGACTGTTTTGTACTCGAACAACCCAGGACTCGTCCAGACTCATCCTTCCAGAAACTCCGGGGTGTGGTGCACCTTAACGGTACCATGTACCATCTCCGACACGTCACTCCATCATCTCTATCCAGGCCCAGGAAGGAAGGCCCCATTCACTTCACTCACCCTGCCAGGCAGCGGAGGCTCTGGGCCATGAACTGCGTCAAGGGCGAGATCCACAATGTGCTGTCCATGATGCGCGTGAACGCTCGCTGGGCCAGCGCGTCCCGCTTCACGCAGGAGATCCCGGCGTCCACGCAGTCGCCCATGATGCGCGCCTTCAAGCAGCTGCACTACGAGCTGCAGTCGGCCACGGACCTGGCGGACGTGGACACGGTGGCGTACCTGCTGCCGTTCGTGGTGGTCATCGAGTCGGAGCGCACGAGCGGCTTCATCACGGGCGCCGCGCTCTCGGCCGTCAACAAGTTCCTGCTCTACGGGCTCATCACGGCCGAGTCGCTGCGCGCCGACGTGGCCGTGAACCGCATCGCCGTGTGCGCGGCGCGCTGCCGCTTCGAGGAGACGCACCGCGCGGACGACGAGGCCGTGCTCATGAAGCTGCTGGAGCTCGTCGAGTTCTGCGTGCGCTGCGACGCCGGCCGCCTCGTGTCGGGCGAGAACCTCTGGAAGATGCTGCAGCTCTGCTACAGCATCCGCTGCCAGCCGCGCTCCTCCATGCACCTGCGCCGCTCGGCGGACAACACGCTGTCGCACTTGGTGCTCACGGTCTTCGACCGCATCGACGAGCTCGAGCCGCAGCGCAAGGGCCGCGGCGACGGCGACGAGGTTGACAACGACAACGACAACGACAACGACGACGAGCCGCTGTCGCCCACGAACGAGGCCAAGTCTCCCAGCCGGGAAGAGAAGCCGCTGCTGCAATTGCAGCTGGACGAGAGTCTGGATATTGACGAGCAGGCGGTGGTGGCGCCGGTGCCGCCGGCCCAAGTGGAACCGACGGCGGCGGACAAGCCCTACGGCGTCCCGCTGCTAGAGCGGATCCTGCACTTCATCTCGGGCCTGATCTCCCCGACGGAGAACGAGGAAGCCACGTGTGTGCTCGGGCTCAGGCTGATCAACGTCGTGCTGGAGACGGCGGGCACGGGACTGGGCAACCACCCGTGCCTCGTGTCGGTGCTGCAGGGAGACCTGTCCAAGTTCTTACTGCAGAACTCCGAGACGGAGGAGCTCGGGATCTTGTCGCTGACGCTGCGCGTGGTGTTCAACCTGTTCAACTCGATCAAGGACCACCTCAAGGTGCAGCTGGAGGTGTTTTTCACCAGCGTCCACATGCGCATCATCGACTCGCCGTCGTGCTCCGATGAGCAGAAGGAGCTCGCGTTGGAGTCGCTGCTCGAGTTCTGCCGAGAACCGGCGCTAATGCTGGACCTGTACATCAACTACGACTGCGATGTGCACTGCACGAATCTGTTCGAGGTGCTGTGCAAGTCGCTGGCGAAGAATTGCCAGTCCATGTCTGGCGCCGACGGCAGCCTGAACGCTCTCACACTGTTATGTCTCGAGGGTCTACTGGCAGTTATCGAGTCTATCGCTCGACGTTGCCCGTTGAACGCACCCGCGAAAACGTCGGGATCCAGAACCTTCGGAAGCAATTCAGGTGTGTTAAGTCTGAAGGGGTCCGATCTTGCCAGATTCACGGCCGGAGCTTCTCCTGTCACTGAAAGCTCATCTGGCGAGTTCCCAATGGAGGACATTTCTCCCATGTCGTCGGTACGAGATCTTATGCATCTTGTGATGTCAGGGAGTGAAAGTGATTCGGACTCGGAGCAGAGCGAGCCTGACAATCCAGCGGACCAACTGGCTTGGCTACACACTGCGCGAGAGCGAACGGCCGAAGTGTTGCAGCAGCGCAAGCGTGTTAAGAAGCGCTACTCATTGGCCGCCGAAAAGTTCAATAATGACCAGAAGAATTGGATGGCGTTCTCGCAGCAAATTGGACTTCTGCCGGAGAAGTTGACCCCTGAATCCGTTGCTTCATTCCTCCTGCACACCCCTGGGCTAAACAAGACGCTTATTGGCGACTACATCGGCGATGGACCGATTGAAAAATACCCATTTAATGCTGCGGTGCGAGACGCGTACGTCGCGATGTTTGACTTCAGATCGGCGCCATCTCTGGATGAAGCGCTGCGAATGTTTTTGGCGAAATTTCGCCTGCCAGGCGAAGCACAGAAGATTGATCGCATGATGGAAGCTTTCTCGAAGCAGTTTTATTTGCAGGCGGGATCATCTGGACCACTGGCAGACGCTGACGCGGCTTACGTACTGGCGTTCAGTATCATTATGTTGAACACGGACTTGCACTCGGACCATATCGCAAAGAAAATGACTGTGGAGGAATTCATCCGCAACAACCGCGGCATTAACGCGGGTGAAGACCTACCATCGGAGTATCTGAGCAATTTGTACTACAACATCCTCGAGAAGGAGATCCAAATGCAGCACGATGTCTCGGACTTTATGGAGTCTCCCTCTTCAACAGTCGATCGGTACTCGATGCAGTGGGATGGCGTTCTCAAGCGCTCTGAGAATGTGGTCGGAGCAAGCTTTACTTCGAATTCGAGTATTTTGAAACTGCGAGCTGGTCTATACGAGAAGGACATGTTTAACCTGATTTACGAGAGCACCATCAAGAGCGTCCTGCTGGCGTTTGAGAAAACGTGCGATTTGAACAACATGGAGCGCTCGCTGGAAGGACTGAGCAACTGTGCCAAGATCATGCTCTACTACGACATGGCCGACGAGTTCAACAAAATTATGGGAGCTCTATCGTCGTACTTCCTCACTTTCGCTCACGGGATTTTGAGCGGTGAAAAGGTGTACGTGCCTCCACGCTCTGGCAATGTGCTGAAGAATTCGGCGTCCTCCCCCCTGCCCTCCGCGTCCGAGCATGGATCGACGGAATCTATCGGAGAGCGGATTGTTCGTCGTCAGGACGATGGATCGGAGGTTGAGGTCTTGGCCGCTCCGCAGCAGCCTGGTGGTTCGATTGATGAGGACCTGGTTCAGGGCGCAAAGACTCGGCGCGCATTGCTTTCATTGAAATTACTTTTCCAGTTTGTTCAGAACAAGAGCGAATACTTCCGCAAGGGCTGGGCGAACGTGGTGGAGTGTATGCTAATGTTCAATGAGCTAGACGCGGTCCCTACGTCGTTGGTGGAGATTGATGATTTTGTGGATTCGCGCGGCGTGCCACTGCCTCCGATGCAGGGCGGTGCTTCGACCCACACACCATCGCCGCCTAAGTTGTCCCCAGGCCGTGGTCAGGGTGGAACTGGTCTTTCGGGAAAGACCCGCGAGCGCTCTCGACGACAGGCTGAGCGCCAAGCGGCCATTCGCAGTCGCATGAAGAGCATGACACAAGCAAACAACGGCGCATCTTACGGAAGCCATGGTCAAAGCGCGAACAGTGGGTCCTTATGGAACTCTCTTTCATATTATCTCTGGGCCGAGGAGGAGAAGGTAGACGAAAGCTTTTCGCTTGTCAACCAGATGCTTCGTGAAGAGGTGCTGAAGCTTGGCGGCGGAATTCTTGAAAAGGAGAATTGGCTGCGTTTGACCCGTAAGCTGCAAGAGAAGTCACTGACGAGTTTACTGGAGACGCTGATATCGTGCCGTGACCCGTTCAAGTGCATCATGCAACCGTCGGACTCAGGCGTTGACGCAATGATGCAGGAAAATGCCATTCTGGTGCTGGAGATGAGTGTGGACATTATCTTGGTCAACGCGCAGCGCATCTTGGCGCTTAATCTGTGGGACTCGTTCCACCTGTATGCAAAGCGCATTCTCTCGACCCCGCTCAATGAGTTGCACATGCAAGGACTTGTTGAACGCGTGGTTGTGCATATTTTACGTGTAAGTATCCGCCTCTTCCACGACGAGAAGGTTCGGCCGAAGCTGATGGCGACGATCGAGCTGCTTTTGACGATGGACAGGGATATGTACAAGGCCCTGAGTGATCGATTAGCATCCGGCATGACAATGCTGCTTAAGGCGAATCTCGTGTATATGCACGACTTTGACGACTGGACGGTTCTTTTGGGCATTTTGGAGAATGTTGTCGAGTACATCAACAGTCGGTCGGCCTGCTGGGAAAGCGTCATGGTGCTTGCCGAGGGAGGACACTTGAATGACGACAACTTTGCGCCATGGATGTCTCTGTGCTGCGCGTTTGTTCGCCACCGGACGTCATACGCTGTGGATGCACTGAAGCTCTTGCAAGGGCTGGCCAACAGTGACAACACGTACAAAATGAATGGCAGTTCGTGGCTGCAAGTTATGCGTGTGATGCTCAAATACCTTGATGACGATCGACCGCCGGTGGCGAAGACCGCTTGGGATTGTTTGCGCAACTCGCTGCTGCTACCTGGAGTGCCAATTGCCAAGGACACGTGGAAGCAGTGTTTTGACGACGTTATTTTTGCGTTCGATGATCAGGTGAACGATGGCACTGTCAGGAAGGCGCGCGAAGCCCCACTGTACAGCGTCACCCTACTGTCGAAGACGTTCCTTCACAACTTGAACGTGCTGATGGAGCTGCAAGACTTTCCCGAGCTGTGGTTGAAGGTTCTGCGCCGGCTGGCAAACAAGCTCGTCCCCTCGAGCTCCCCGACCATGCGCTCGCAGCAGTCGAGTGTTGTGTTCGAAACGACACTGCAGTCGCTGTACAATCTGCTGCTCGTGCTGAAGGCCGAAGACATCCTCGAGCGCGTTAGCACCGAGAACAGCAGCGAGACGTTGTTCGACGAGACGTGCGCGGTTATCGATGCCGTGTGTCCGCACCTGAAGGAGCAGCTCGGCCTAATGCCGGAAGAAGTCGCCATCGAGGTGCCCACCACACCCACCAACGGAAGTGAACACGGTGGCGAGCAGCCCACGGCCGAGTCCACCACCGACGAAAGCCACGAAGACGCAGCAGCAGCTCCGATCGAGACTGATGAGGCTGAACAGGAAGAGCACTCGGAGCACCAAGCGACTCACGAAGAAGAGACGGAGATCGCTTCCACCGCTGAAGGAGCAGTCGATACTGAAGACACTGCGGCGGACGAGGAGACGCTGGCCAGGCTGATCCCCGAGGCGGCGGAGGGTCAAGTTGAAGTTGCTGCACCTGTAGACGAACAGCAGTCAGCTCCGTCCTCTCCCGTCCAAGCCGAGGCCCAGCCAATCCAAGCGCCGACCACAGCCCCAAGTGGACCTCCCTCGTCCACCACGACGCTCGAGACTGTCATCATCGGCGACGGCACGTTCGGCATCAAGGTGGACGAGGTCATCGTGGACGAGATCACCGAGGCCGTCTGAAATGTTGCATTTTGTGTACACCACGCTGTTTTTCTATAGACCTTACGTTGCTGTTTGTGTGCGCCACACCATCTTTCCATAACGCAGGATTTGCCCCTCATTTCTCGAAACGCGTCCAAGTCGCGACCCCCGAGCCCGGAGTCGCCCCCTTGCCGCCGCCGTCCTGCAGCCCACAGAGCACCATGGCCAGCGCCACGCCCAGCGTCGAGAAGAGCGAGTCCGCGGCTGTCGCTGCGTCCTTGTCCGCGTCCCCGGCGGCCTCTGTGAAGGGCGCTAGGCCCAAGAAGAGCGGCAAGGTGAAGGCGGCGGCCGCGGTCGTTGCGGCAACTCAAGCGCTGGAGGAGGCCGAGTTGCTGAGCAACTTAACGCTGGACCACCCGTACCTCAGCGTGCTGTACAAGCGGCTGCGCTCGCACCGCAAGAAGCTGGAGAAGATCAAGGGCCTGGAGGCGGCGCAGGCCGCGGGCGACAAGCGCCTCAACGCGCAGCAGCTGGAGCTCATGGGCAGCAAGGCCGCGCTGGAGAAGCTGGTGGCGGAGCTGGAGCTGCTGCGCGAGCAGTTCGTGGGCGTGTTCAGCCAGGAGCTGGCGCAGAAGCAGCAGCAGGAGGAGAAAGCCGGGAAAGAAGAGGACGTTGCGCCTTCTGCAGAGCAGATTGAGGCTGCGCAGCAGGTGCAGGAGACAGAGCAGAGCGAGCAGGTTGCAGAGCAGCAAGAAGCAGCGCTGGAGGAGCCCCAGGAGCCCCAGGAGTCGCAGGAGAAGACGGAGGAGGACTTCGCCCACGTCTACGAGCTGCTCAAGACGCTGCACGTGGTGAACCTGCACCAGGCGCTGGGCAAGGAGGTGCCCATGGTGCTGGACTTCTTCTCCAAGGTGCTGCTGGGCAACACGCGCCCACCCGCCGAGCTGTCGTACGAGGAGAACCTGATGGAGTCGCTGGACGAGGCCAAGAAGTACCTCACGGACAGCGACAAGGTCTTCGCGTGCGATACCACGTACAGCGGCTTGAGGGCCTTTGTGGACCAGCTGGCGAACGTGTCGTCGGGGAAGCCGGAAGAGGATCAAAAGGAGGTCGCTGAGGAGGAGGGCGAGGAGGCAGTGGAGGAGCCTGTTGAGGAGGAAGTTGTCGCGGTCGAGGAGGCGTCGGATGTCCCAGTTGTGCCTGCGGAGATCAACACAATGCCTGAGATCAGCTTCTTCACTGAGTCGCAGCTGGAGTCGGAGCAGGGGGACGAGGTCGTGGACGAAGTGGAGCGCAGTGAGGTGATTGTTGCCCAGGAGGAAGTCGACGAAGCTGTGTCTACTGACATCCAGGTCGAAGTGGAGGAAGAAATCATCGAGCAAAATGGTGTTGAGATTGGAGAGCAGGTTGAAGTCGCGGTGGAGGCTGCGCCTGCGCCGGAGTCCGTTCCTGCGCCCCCGCTGTCGTTCGCGGCGGTTGCTGCTGGCCTGTCGAGCGAGCGCACGCCGTCTCCGTCGGGTTCTTCCGGCTCATCTGGTCAAGAAAAGAAAGAGGCTGGTTCTGAAGACAACAGCCCGCGGGGCAAGAACCCTCAGCGTCGTCGCGGCCAGAACAGGCGCTGGAAGGAGAAGGGGGAGAAGGGTAGTAATAGTAATAGTGGCAACAAGCCCGCTGATGGGTCTCCGACGAATGGAGCCAAGCCGCGCCGTCCTCGCGCACCGCGTACAAATGACGAGAACAGCGGTGCTCAGGGTGCCAAGAACAACAAGTCCAAGGAAGGCAGACGCCCGCGTGTTGACCGCGGCTTGCGGAAGCAAGGCAACAACTCGCAGCAGCACGCGGCCCCGATGATCGCTCCGCACGCATGAGAGACTCGTTGATCTGCGGGAGCTGGGCGCTTGAAAAGGGGCCGGCCAGCGTGTATGCAAGCCAATGGGCAAATGCTGGTTCCATGGGGTGCGTGGAACTAAGTAGTGACGTAATATTGGAGCACCCGCAGATCCTAGCCGTTAAAAAAATGGTAAAACATGTCCATGCTACTGGACTAGGTTGTTATGTCAGTGCCACGGCTAGTGTTAACCCTTAACTACGTCTATTGCCGTGTAAGTAGTGGCTCAATCCTTACACCGCGTTACACATAAATAGCTATAATAGGGATTACCTCGACTGAGCTGTTGCCCGGGTCCGTCCGATACATAATGTCAAGCATCCCACGAGCAGAGGCCCCAGCGACCTCAGTTTGCGAGCTCTCGCTGATCAAGTGAGCACATTGATTAAGGTTTTAGATCTCCCCCTACTGGGAGCACCGCTCGGAGTGCGCTCTGCTCTATTTTAACGAATCCCGGTTCAGTAATTTATTTTTATCCAATAAATAATGCTATGTGTTGAGCGGGGTATTGGCGCTCACCTGTCGAATCGAATTCATAGGGAGCGCTGAAATCCCGACGAACGCGCTCGTAGGCTTTTTGCTGCTCGTGTTCGTTCCCGCGAGCAGCGCTCCCGCTCAGCTCGTGGGATGTTTGCATAATGTCATCTTACTAATCGCCGGTGCCAAATCTTTCACCAGGTTCTGTATCCGGGTTCTTCAGATCCTGAGGAATTTCCATAAATCAGTGATTTTCACTGAGATTCGTCAAAAAGATTGTGAAAAAGGCAAACTACTGACTCAGTGATTAAGGATGTAGTACTATTAATACAGTAGTACTGTATCGGTACTATCTTATTCTTGATCATCAAATGTGGATCGCTGGTGTACATCATTACTCTGCTCCATGCAGGGGTAATAGTGTAGTTGGCTCCTAGCACCCAACCTAGTCCCTACGTCCTAATCAATGTAGTGATGCACAGTACGTAAGGTACCGCGCTGACAAGTTTGTGCCTTTAATATACGTGCTTGCAATGTGCTTGCCTGTTTGCCATCCTATTGGCAAATTCGTTACTCGGATTTACTGCTGCTTAACCGAATCCGTTTCCCCCAAGTTAGTACTGACGGTAAATGACCCATGGTGGGCTGCACCAAATACATTCACGTCAGCGATACCAGTAGTGTAAATCGTGAAATACAAATCCACAGCCCAGCCTGTCAAGCATTGCGAGGGCTTCACGATGGTACTATACGAACACTCACATACCACAAAGCATATTCTAGCAAACAGTTTGCAAACGCTAGTATCTACCGCACACCCTAAACTAAAACTAAGTGTCGACAAATTCTCAAATGGTTGTGCGAATACTAACTACAATCCGGTTATCGATATTTTGCTTGTACTAAGCTGGCCAACTGCACCAGCTGATAGTTCTTGTCTTATTTCTCTTTATGAGTCAGTACCCCTTGTGGGCCCCCTGTGTATCCTGTGTATCCGTGATTCTAAAGCCAAAGATCCAAGCTGCTATCATTCTCTAGTAGAGAGCACGCTGCGATGTGGCTGGTTCCCACGATCGAACTATCGTGCCAGAGGTCTCTCTTCTCGTCCTGTTAATCGCCAGCAGCGAACATTCTGGCGAGCTCTAGGCACACGTCAGGCAAGGACGGAAGCGTAAAATGGCGAACTATAGGCGCCCGTTAAGGGATTAATAAGTCGAGTCCAGGTAGCGTCAGGAGGGGGGGGGGGGGCTTTACTGATAAGTCACGTACGGACACGGAATTTGCTGATTCCAGCACAAAACCTAAGTGGTCCGGGTTTCACTAGTTTTTTTTTTAAACCAAGCTCACAATATGTCATTACTACAGTAGTATAATTTGCAAAACCAAGAACCAACTTACTATTTTTGGTGAACAATACTACTGAATTGGCTTAACTTAAAATTTGTATGTGAGTCCAATACTAAGGTTAATCTAGTACACATCAGTAGTTCCAGACAATTATCACCATCTTTTTGACGAATCTCAGCGAAAATCACTGATTTATGGAAATTCCTCGATCCTTGTAGCCTATCCATGGTATACATGTATTCATGTACATGTATGCATGCATAATATTGTGGTTTGCAGATATTTTGTTGCTCGGATTTAGGGCTTAGATCGAACTCTGAGATAAAATAATTCGACGACATAAAAATGCGAGATGGTAGTAAATCGACCTCCAGGTGTAGGTAAGTCGCACCACCTCTTCCTACTTAATATAACGAGCACATCGTTGGTTCTCAGGACACCGAGGTAACGTCGCCGGCTACTGCTGCTCCGGTACGGCTCTGTTGGACGTGTTTAACGGCTCGTTAGCTTCGTCTGTGAGTGTACTAGCGGCTCCTGTATCGCTTGTCTGTGGCGCGAGCAGCTCCCCGCCATGTAAGACCACATGTTGATACTACGCTACCATTTTACTGTAGGAAAAGCGTTTCGTATGAACTGCTGTAGCTCCTCTAAATAAAATGTAGGGTGGGCTTTCACGTACTTTCGAACACGGGTTACCACGTCGTTCGGCCAACGCGACGAGCGGTTAGTTCGATCTCCTTCATCAACCACACCATCGGTCAAAAACAACTTGTACCAACGTTGCAGTGTTCGCACGTTAGGCCCAAATATATCGCTAACATACTGCATACAGATTCCACACACATGCATAAGAAAAACGGCTCGCCAACGGTAGTCGAGAGAGTACATTCTGCACTTGTGCAAGGTGAAGGTTTTCGGAAACTGCGGTGCTTCGACAGATCAGCAGCGCGATCTGCCGACCACTCGTCAAGTGTCCAGATGTAAGTGTCCAATTGCATATGTTATATATAAAAAGCGCGGCATTATTATCCGTACACAGCCATCGCGATTTAAAATAAATCGGCCCGAATTGCGTTTTTGGATCGGCAATTCGACCACAGATAGCGTAAATCGAGATCGATATCGAGGCTGGTGAAAATAACTTGGAGGATTTAATGGCCATCTGTTTTTATATCGGGCGCCAGATATTATAACTCGGGCAAATCACAAGGTGAAAACGACAAACGCATTGCAAAGCATAATACATATCGTACTTATGTATGTGCTGACACCTTGCCAAGACCAGTGGCTCGGCACTGGTGTTGGCAACAAGCACGGACAATCGTTACCGGTCCGCACGATGCGGATTAATTCCAACACAACAGCCATTCCTCGTCATCTATACTGTATTTCAATAGCGACCCAAGCACATGCTCGTCGTGCGCTGGATGATAGGTAGCCCCGCCGCCCTCTACTACTAGTATTAACTTCACTTGCTGCGTGAAACATACTACTACTAGTACGTAGTACAACGCCCAGTGCATATAACGCCATAATCATCCTCAAAAGCGTTCACTCTTTCAGAAGTCGCCCCAGTACATGCAGTCGCACACGAACGAGTGTCTCCAGCTCGACTAGCGCAAAGCGCCACGCATACGTATTGTACATCGCCACCGGTTCACCGCTCCTCATCAAGTCCAGGTGACCACGACACCGGTCGCGAACAACAAAATGGTTGCGAAAATGAAGAACTTCTGCACCTTGGAGCTGTTGGCCGAAAGCCTCGCAAAATACGCGCGCAACTTGCTCGAACTCTTCTCTGTGAGCGTCGCCTTCTCTAACGACTTGACGATGGCAGGGTTCTTCTGCACATTCTCGACTTGCCTGGACAGACTCGGATTCCTCTTGAACATGCTGGTCACTCGCTCCGCCAAAGTCTCCAGCGCTCTCTCTTCATCTTCCACGGCCGCCCCCCTGAGATTGCGACGTCTGGATCCGATGCGGGTCTTGATCGAGTCCGTGTGGGTAGTGCTCACCTTGACGGCTCTCTCGGCGCTGGCGATTCCATTGCAGCACACAAGCAGCGCGAGCAGGACGAAGACGACGCTAGCACGCATTGGATATTAAAGTCGAGGTCTGCTCGCTAGTGCGCTACTTGTGAAATGGAGGGAACTACCCGAGAGACGCTGGCCGCATCAGAAAGCGTTGAACGGTATGAAAACCCAGCTCTGCATTTGCTGACTGCAATTTGCTGACTGCAACTTTTCTGACAAGAGCAGATCACACATTTTATCTTGCAACGCATAGCATCAAGCAGTGAAAGTGATGGGCCCGTCCGGCTTGTTGTGCTGTGCGGCACTGTCGGGGGCAGTCGAGCACGAATGGAAAGATGCTTCAAGGTGTTCAGGTGGTGACGCCAAGCGCGTGATGTATCCATATGTGCTCTACGGACGTATCAATTGGATCCACTTGGGTAGTTACCGTTAGGTACGCAATGCGAAGTCTGCAAATCGTTGCGAACTTAGCTAGTCGCGATGCATACCACGTCTTGCAGCCATACAAACCGTACTTTTGGATGCCCTTGCTGCTGCTGCAGTCAGTCTACCCCTCCGATATTAACTGTACGTCGACGCCACCCCCATGATACCGTGATGTCTGGGCTTCGCCGTCGCCGAATTCTTCTGCATTTGCTTCTAGATATAGGGGAGGTGCGCGCACAACGAAATCACTATAACACAAACTTGGTTTTGCGAATGTGAATTGCGGGTCGGAGTCAGTCGACACGGATGTCTATTTCCAGTAGCGACAAGATTCCAGGAAACAACTTACTTACTCCGTTTCAGATTACTTGACTAGATCCTTGTGAGTTTTGAATTACTTGACCAAAATAAAATCATTGGTGGAAATTTTGTATGCTTAATTTTATTAGTTAAGAACCTCCAATTAGAGCCCAAGTAGAAACCCTTAAAAACAGATGCTAGTGTGCTGCTCACCGAATTAGCGCAGGCAGAGTGCGGTTTTAGCGCGGACAGGATATCATCTTAGGTCGCCATGCAGTTAGCATCGACCCAGTTCAGAAATGGCCGAAAGCCAACAAAGTCCAACAAAGACGTGACCCTCGATACGAAGCTCAGCATAGCTGCGTTTCTCCTGGAGTTCTCTGTAGACCGGAAGGTGCGGCATCACTTCATTCGACAGGCTGCTGAGCACTTCGGCTGCAGTGAGTGCTCGGTGGCTCGCACTCGGAAAGCGACGGTTTAGCTTCGTCGGGAAGGTAGCGGGTTGCCCTCGTTTAAAAGCAGAAGACAAAGAAACTGAGGCAGAGAGAAGCAGCACAAAGGGTTGAGGGCGTTACCATTGCCAAAGCGACGTACCATGCGTGCTACAGCGAAGGACATAGATGGTTCACCGTCAACAGTGTAGCGCGGGCTTGATGCCGGCGAGATCGTGCGCCACACTAACTCCATCAAGCCTCGCCTGACAGAAGCCCAAGTGATAATGTAACTACACTAAATCCTTGCTACTGTTCGGCACCAACAACACACGCTTTCCCGGTAGGATCAGCGATTACTGGATCAATACCTGAAGACCAGGAACGATCGCTTACACCGGGTCTGTTGCAAGCACTTCTGTGCGGCAAGGTTATCTTCAGTCAACCCAAAATCTGCACCACTTAGCCACGACCTAGGGCTATGTTGCTATTTTGCGCTCTCGCGCATCCCCCTGCAGTCCCTCAGAATAAAAGGGTACCAGCTGGTAAGACCTAGTACAGGGGTGCAGCGGGGCTGCCGTAGCTCCGTGCACAGAGGAAGGTTTAACTGTAACGGGGTTACACGCACAAGTGGCTGCAAGCCACTTGTGAATTTAACAGATAGGTTATCTGTTAAAAGTTTTAGATACTTCCTCACCTTGGTGTAAGACACACCAATGGATACATTGAAGTGGGCCACCACAGTGAGTGGTCCACACATACCCAAAGATCCTATTGGTAGAAAGCAGCATCTTTCTACCAATTAGAGACGTGCATATTGGCGGGGCTCTGACAGCCTGCCGCTGTCAACCCTTTCATAGATGATAAACAGTTTTAGCAGATTTAGGAGGAATATCAATTCACAAACAATACAGTTCTCATTTTACCTAATCTAAGTCACTTGGGGTCTTATCTGATTTAAATTATATTTGTGTATTCAAATATAATTAACTCAAGTAATTACTAAGTACTTACGCTTCCTCATACACGTAGCGCAACGTGTAAGCTAAAGTAGTGAGTCAAGTTAGACCCACTACACCTGGTAGCACTTTGTAGTCCGTCCAACGACCGACTACTTGACGTTCGTACGAGGAGTACGAACGCGGAGCTGAGAACCACATGAGCACGGAGGTGCCCATGGAGAGCTCCAATACGCCTGCAACGCATGTTGCAGGCGCTGATTGCCCCCACCTGTCTGACCCAGAGTGGCAAGCCCTCCAACGACTGTCAACAGTCATTGGAGAAGCGGCGATAGCTACGATGCTGCGTACACTATCGCCGATGGAGCAACATGGTGTAGCTCTGGGATTCATCATGAAGGAGCATCACGCTGCTCCTTCCTCAGTGACGGCGTCGTCAGGGACGACACCGCGTGCTCAACCATTAAAGTTGAGCGTAAGCAATTACGTGGGAAGAGAGGGCGAGCCTCTCCTCCGATGGCTTGTCGAGCTCGACACAGCCATAGCGGCTCGACGCATCGTCGACCCGCTGTCGAAGGTCGCGTTCGCCATGTCCTGCCTTGGCGGACGCGCAAGGAGTTGGGCGTATGGGCGCCGACTCTCCGATCCTACGTGCTTCAGCACGTACGAAGTATTCAAAGAGGAGCTCAAACAAGCGTTTGAGCCCCCGCAAAACGAGTTCCGGTCGAGGGCGGAGTTCCTCGACCTTCAGCAGGGTAAGCACGACGTCCATACTTACGCGCAGCGCGCACGATATTTGGTATCAAATATCGTGACTAACCCGATTGACGAGGCGACCAAGGTCGTCACGTTCATGAAAGGACTTAGAGATGGGCCCGTGAAGACCTATCTCTTCTGAGAGTACCCGAGTACTCTCGAAGCTGCAATCACCCTTGCCATGCAAGAAGAGTTTAGCCTGCGGCAGGCTAAACTCCATGTAAACGTACCGAGGCCGCAATCGCGCCCGGTATCGAGGACGGGAGGTCCGGAGCCAATGGACCTCTCGAACGCAACAACTGCTGGTTACCAGCAGCAGGGAGGTAACGTGCGATGCTTCCGTTGCGGAAGGACCGGTCACTTTGCACGGGAGTGCACAGCTCCCATGCCCCCTGGAGGTGGCCGTCGTGGCGATGCTAGGCATCGCCGCGGACCAACAAAAAACGCGAACATCCAGTAGGCGCGGGGCGCCCTACTGGTAATGCAGTCGCGCGTGCCGACATCGGGCACGCGACACTGAGGACTGCAGCCCCCAGTGAGACCAGCTCTCACTGCAAGAAACAAGATGACAGGCCAAACCTAGTCATCTTGAAGGTTTACTCGAAGAGAGCGAGTGACTCTCTTCGAGCTTTGGTAGATTCAGGCGCGTCGAACAACTTTGTTCGACTACGAAGCCTACCGAGACTTGACTTCGAGGAGGTAGATACACCTCGAAGTCTTCTGGAAGTACGACTGACAACAGGTGCCATCGTAAAGACCGAGAAGCGCGTCGTGAACGTGCGCTTCTCGTACAAACAACGAGTGTTTGTCGAACACTTTATCGTCCTGGACCTGGACGATAAGGTCGACGTGGTAATGGGCATGCCGTGGCTTGCACGGCATGATCCGGTGATAAATTAGAAAAAGCGCACGCTCGTGCGCTTCGGCCGCGACAGCGGAACAGAGAGCGATGGCCCTGTTACCGCAGCGCACGCACCAACAGGTGCGCGCGGCTCACCAGTCGAGACAGCGCTTAATGCTGCTGTCCCGGAGTGCCCAGGAAGTGCGCGAGGGCGCGCACAAGTGAAACCCACGTCGGCAATGCTGCCGACGTCGGAAGAAAAAGATGTGTTGGTTCCGGGAACCAACACCCACGTTCAAGCGTGTAAGGGACAGTCCCTGACCCGAAGAGGTCAGGTCGACAACGACGCGTCGGCTCCGGGAGCCGACGCACCCTCGGTCATGAGGGGCTCCGCCAATGAATGGCGTCGAGGTGACGAAGGCGTGTCAACTCCGGGAGTTGACGCTGCAAACAGTGCGGACGGTTGCAAACGTACCGCACTGACGCAATTTGTATGCTGTCGTGCAGCCGGGCTGCACGACGAAGCGCCATGCGATCAAGCCGGGCTTGATATCGCGCGCCCGCAGACAGGGTCTGCCGGCGATGGAACACATTACCGTGCAGCCGGGCTTGATACCGCGCGCCCGCGGACAGGGTCCGCCGGCGAACAACTGTCCACGGCCGGGCCTGGACCAGAAGAACAACTGTGCGGAGCCGGGCTCCGCACAACAAGAAGACGGCGCAAGCGGAGAACGCTGCGCAAGTCTCGGTCCGGGACCGAGACGCAACAAGAACAGTCTGCTGGGCAGACTGTGGCGGTGACGCCGAACGTCAAGACGCTTAGCGTCTTGACGCGCACCGATACTGGATTCCAGTATCGCGACATGGAACTCGCTAGTCCTCCGACGACGGCGTCGGAGTTGACTTCGCTTCCAGCCATGAGCTGGAAGCGCTTCACACGCGACTTGCACGATGGACGCATCGAGCAGGTCTGCGTTCTTTCGAACAGCGAAAGAACGGAAAGCGAGAGCGAAGAGCTGAGTCAGCTCTTCATGGGGAGTACCACTGAGAGTGAATACACTCTCAGTGCGAAGACGAAGCGAGAGCGCTTCGAGGAACAAGGTTGGGACTCGCTGAAGTCGAGTCCCTATTACGAATTACTGAGGGAGTACAAAGACGTACTCCCGGAAGAGATTCCTGCGGAGCTTCCGCAGGATAAAGGCATTCAGCACGAGACTGATCTCGTGCCGGGCACGAAGTACTGTGTTACGCGGCAGTGGCCACTGCCGCGAGAGCAAGTAAAAGCAATCGACGACTTCTTTGAAAGTCGTCGCAAAGCAGGACAAGTGTGGGAATCAAAGTCCCCGCACAGTGCTCCGACGTTCTGCACAGGGCGGATGGCGCATCGTTCATGTGTATAACAAGCTGAACGATGCGACGGTACCGGCGCAGACGCCGATACCGCGAAAAGATGTTATCATCGATTCGATGGCCGGGAGCACCGTTTACAGTGCTCTCGACTTGCGAGATGGATTTTATCAAATCCTAAATCGTGAGAGCGATATCCCTCTCACGGCAGTGAGCACGCCAAGCGGCATGCTCTGGGAATGGCTAGTAATGCCACAGGGGCTTAAGAACGCCCCTGCGACTTTCAACAGGTGCGTGACGCACTTGTTGCGCTCGGTGCGCGACTTCGCACCGAGCTACTTCGATGATGTATTCATCCACAGCCGGGCTGTGGACGGGAAGACCGACGTAGAGATGCACAGGGTGCATCTCCGGCAGCTACTTGAGCTTATGCGAAAGCATAAGCTCTACGCGAACCTGAAGAAGTGTATCTTCGGGGCGAGCGAGATACCCGTCCTCGGGTGTCTCGTAGGAAAGAATGGTGTTCGCCCTGACCCGGAAAAGGTCAGAGTGATCAATGAATGGCCAACGCCTTCAAGTGTCAAGGAACTGAGGCAGTTCCTTGGCTTGGCCACGTACTTGTGCAAGTACGTGGAGGACTATGCGGGCAAGATCCGCCCGCTGTCACAGCTTCTTAAGAAAGAAGCTGTGTGGAATTGGACACCCGATTGCCAAAAGGCATTCGATGCAGTCAAGCGGGGCTTGACTGAGGCGCCGATCTTGGCAGTGGCTGACCAAGATCGCCCATTTCACGTAGTGTGTGACGCATCCGATTTCGCGATCGGATGCGCGTTGATGCAGCACGATCACGAGGGCCGTGATCGTGTCGTCTACTACCAATCGCGTCAGCTGAAGCCAGCTGAGCGCAACTATCCGGTGCATGACAAGGAACTCCTTGCCATGAAATATGCACTCGCAAAGTTCCGAGTGTATTTGCTTGGAAGTAGACCATTTGTGGTCTACACCGACCACGCTTCATTGCGCACCGCAGTGAAGTCACCACACATATCACAAAGAATGGAGAGATGGCTCTCATTCTTTGCGGAGTATAACTTCCGGGTCGAATACAAACCCGGAATATTGAATGTAGTGGCCGACGCGTTATCACGTCGGTCGGACTACGCAGAAGCTGCTGACGTCAATGTCATTGACACCATGCGATCGAGCAAACCCACATCATCCCTGTTGGACGATGTGAAGGCCGCGTACGCGCACGACGCGGACGCGAAGCTCTTGCTGGCCTATGGCACAGCGCCTTCTGACAAGTCCCGTCAGAAGCTGCCCAAGCACCTTCGTGCGCGTGCACACCGATATCGGGTGCACGAAGGACTGCTTCTTTATAATGCAGTCAACGACAACGCGGATCGCGTTGTCGTGCCGAATGACCATGACCTGCGACTCAGGATCATGTACGAATACCATGATGCCCCGACTGCGGGACATCTCGGACGTGAGAAGACATACGTCCTTCTCACGCGCGACTTCTACTGGCACCACCAGTATAAATGGGTGCGCAAGTACGTCCGTGCTTGCGAGGTGTGCCAACGCGTAAAGCCTGCGCCATTCGCTCAGGCTCCATTGCAATCACTACCGACTCCGTCGGAGTGTTGGAAAACCATGTCTTTGGACTTCATCTTTGGTCTTCCCCCGGACAGCGGAGGGAATACCGGTGTTGTGGTCTTCGTCGACCGCTTCAGCAAGATGGTACATCTTGCTGCGGTGCCGGCAGAGGTGACCGCAAAGCAGACGGCCCGTCTGTTCGTTGACATGGTGTTCAAACACCATGGCATGCCGACCGACATCGTGTCGGACAGAGACCCGCGCTTCACAGCGCACCTGTGGCAAGAAGTATTTACACTTCATGGGAGCCAGCTTTCCATGTCGACTGCGGATCATCCGCAGACGGACGGTCAAACCGAGCGCGTGAATCGCGTGCTCGTCGATATGTTGAAGAGCTACGCTCACTCGTTCCAATACTGGAGCGACCGCAGCAATGGTACTGTGTGAGAGAGAGTCGATCGCCGCGATGGGCGACTCAGCTGACGTATCCGCCGAGTTCGAAACCACCGGAGCTGAGATAGATTTGATTGACTACGCACACGAGCTGGCGTTCCTGCCGGATATCACTGACTCGGCACCGACGACTTTGGCTTATGAGGGAAAGAACGTGGTGTGCACGGCCCACTCGGCGAGTCAGCGGGAGAAGCTAATCGCTACACTCAGGTCCCATGAAGGTATCATGATAGCCAGTGGCAATGCTTTGCCACCTCCGGCGTATGGGGCGATTTGCGATATCGATGTGCAAGGACACCTGCCCATTAAACATCGGGCTCGCCGAGTTCCGTTTGAAGCACCTGAAGAAATTATACGAGTTGTTGAAGGGCTGCTCACAGCTGGGCTCATCGCGTTCTCAAAGAGTCAATGGGCTTCGCCCATTGTGATAGTGCTGAAGAAGAACGGGGTCGACATAAGGCTGTGCATTGACTATAAAATGGTCAACGCCATCACAGTGTTGATGGGATATGCGATGCCTTTGGTCGACGACCTGCTCACCGCGTTGGAGAGCTAACTGTGTTTTTGCTCACTCGATGCAGCAAGCGGGTTCTGGGCAGTTATGATGTCTCAGCGAGCTCGCAAGATCTCACCCGGCTTTTGTCTGTGCCTTGGGGCATTTTGAGTGGCTCCGAATGCCATGGATTGTTGAGCGGATTACCATTGACAACGCCCTCTGGGGTTTTGTACAGCCCCGAGCGGGTGTAATGCACATGCGGAACGCGTCTGCCGAGCCGAAGTGAGCGTACTACAACTCAGCGCTCGGTGCAGCGTGAACTTGTAATCACGCTGCGATCATCGAGGCCGATCTACAAGCCTCCGTCGAGTCGGGCACACTGCAAGACCTAGTCAACGGACCGGACGGAGATATGCACTTCTCACTGGCCCTCGGGCAGTCAGGCACATCTGCGCTGACTCCGCCAACGGCGGTTGCCTTTGTCCACGACATCTCGGGGAACGACTTTCGACGAGTGCCTGGAGACGCTAAATCGATTGCTGACTCGGTTTGCTGAGTTTTCAACAAGCTCCAGCTTTGACAAGAGTGCCTGCCATTCGGGCACTTTGCTGCGAAGAGGTCTTCTTGCTTTGAAACTCACGGAGCTCAGAAAGAGTCTCGCTGAATGCGTTTCCGCATCAGAAGTGCAACCCAGCCAAAATGGCAGCGATCGCCGAGCTGCCGTTCCCAAAGTCAAAGAAGGGAATTCGGAGGTGTTCCTCGGTGCTCTGAACCATTACAACCGGTTTATCCAGAACATGGCCGTCTACGGAGCAGCTTTGAGTACATCAGCTGACGGACGCTGACCCCAGCGAGTGGGGTGACCTCACAGCCGATGAGTCCGCCTTCGCCGAGTTGAAGAAGAGGGCTGCACAAGCTCCGATACTCCGACATTTCACTCGGGCGCGTGAAGTACATATCATGCTTTTCGCCACTGAGTGGGCGCCCAGTCCTCTGCTCGCAACCTCCACGTCGTCGTCGAAGCTCCACGTCGCCGTTCGGTTCTGTGGGTGCGTGCTCAAGGAGAATGAACTTGGCTATCATCCCACCGAGAAGGAAGTGTTGGCTTTGCTGCACCTACTGAAGATATGTCATCCTCTCCTCGCCGGGAAGACCCTCCATGTCTACACGAGATTCTCTACCCTGGAGTGGGTCTTTGTAACGGTTACACGCACAAGTGGCTGCAAGCCACTTGTGAATTTAACAGATAGGTTATCTGTTAAAAGTTTTAGATACTTCCTCACCTTGGTGTAAGACACACCAATGGATACATTGAAGTGGACCACCACAAGGAGTGGTCCACACATACCCAAAAGTCCTATTGGTAGAAAGCAGCATCTTTCTACCAATCAGAGTCATGCATATTAGCGGGGCTCTGACAGCCAGCCGCTGTCAACCCTTTCATAGATGATAAACAGTTTTAGCAGATTTTAGAGGAAGATCAATTTACAAGCAATACAGTTCTCATTTTACCTTAAACTAGCTACTTGGGGTCTTATCTGATTTAAATTATATTTGTGTATTCAAATATAATTAACTCAAGTAATTACTAAGTACTTACGCTTCCTCATACACGTAGCGCAACGTGTAAGCTAAAGTAGTGAGCCAAGTTAGACCCACTACACCTGGTAGCACTTTGTAGTCCGTCCAACGACCGACTACTTGACGTTCGTACGAGGAGTACGAACGCGGAGCCGAGAACCCCATGAGCACGGAGGTGCCCATGGAGAGCTCCAATACGCCTGCAACGCATGTTGCACGCGCTGATTGCCCCCACCTGTCTGACCCAGAGTGGCAAGCCCTCCAACGACTGTCAACAGTCATTGGAGAAGCGGCGATAGCTACGATGCTGCGTACACTATCGCCGATGGAGCAACATGGTGTAGCTCTGGGATTCATCATGAAGGAGCATCACGCTGCTCCTTCCTCAGTGACGGCGTCGTCAGGGACGACACCGCGTGCTCAACCATTAAAGTTGAGCGTAAGCAATTACGTGGGAAGAGAGGGCGAGCCTCTCCTCCGATGGCTTGTCGAGCTCGACACAGCCATAGCGGCTCGACGCATCGTCGACCCGCTGTCGAAGGTCGCGTTCGCCATGTCCTGCCTTGGCGGACGCGCAAGGAGTTGGGCGTATGGGCGCCGACTCTCCGATCCTACGTGCTTCAGCACGTACGAAATATTAAAGAGGAGCTCAAACAAGCGTTTGAGCCCCCGCAAAACGAGTTCCGGTCGAGGGCGGAGTTCCTCGACCTTCAGCAGGGTAAGCACGACGTCCATACTTACGCGCAGCGCGCACGATATTTGGTATCAAATATCGTGACTAACCCGATTGACGAGGCGACCAAGGTCGTCACGTTCATGAAAGGACTTAGAGATGGGCCCGTGAAGACCTATCTCTTCTGAGAGTACCCGAGTACTCTCGAAGCTGCAATCACCCTTGCCATGCAAGAAGAGTTTAGCCTGCGGCAGGCTAAACTCCATGTAAACGTACCGAGGCCGCAATCGCGCCCGGTATCGAGGACGGGAGGTCCGGAGCCAATGGACCTCTCGAACGCAACAACTGCTGGTTACCAGCAGCAGGGAGGTAACGTGCGATGCTTCCGTTGCGGAAGGACCGGTCACTTTGCACGGGAGTGCACAGCTCCCATGCCCCTGGAGGTGGCCGTCGTGGCGATGCTAGGCATCGCCGCGGACCAACAAAAACGCGAACATCCAGTAGGCGCGGGGCGCCCTACTGGTAATGCAGTCGCGCGTGCCGACATCGGGCACGCGACACTGAGACTGCAGCCCCAGTGAGACCAGCTCTCACTGCAAGAAACAAGATGACAGGCCAAACCTAGTCATCTTGAAGGTTTACTCGAAGAGAGCGAGTGACTCTCTTCGAGCTTTGGTAGATTCAGGCGCGTCGAACAACTTCGTTCGACTACGAAGCCTACCGAGACTTGACTTCGAGGAGGTAGATACACCTCGAAGTCTTCTGGAAGTACGACTGGCAACAGGTGCCATCGTAAAGACCGAGAAGCGCGTCGTGAACGTGCGCTTCTCGTACAAACAACGAGTGTTTGTCGAACACTTTATCGTCCTGGACCTGGACGATAAGGTCGACGTGGTAATGGGCATGCCGTGGCTTGCACGCCATGATCCGGTGATAAATTAGAAAAAAGCGCACGCTCGTGCGCTTCGGCCGCGACAGCGGAACAGAGAGCGATGGCCCTGTTACCGCAGCGCACGCACCAACAGGTGCGCGCGGCTCACCAGTCGAGACAGCGCTTAATGCTGCTGTCCCGGAGTGCCAGGAAGTGCGCGAGGGCGCGCACAGTAAACCCACGTCGGCAATGCTGCCGACGTCGGAAGACAAAAGATGTGTTGGTTCCGGGAACCAACACCCACGTTCAAGCGTGTAGGGACAGTCCCTGACCCGAAGCGGTCAGGTCGACAACGACGCGTCGGCTCCGGGAGCCGACGCACCCTCGGTCATGAGGGGCTCCGCCAATGAATGGCGTCGAGGTGACGAAGGCGTGTCAACTCCGGGAGTTGACGCTGCAAACAGTGCGGACGGTTGCAAACGTACCGCACTGACGCAATTACATGCTGTCGTGCAGCCGGGCTGCACGACGAAGCGCCATGCGATCAAGCCGGGCTTGATATCGCGCGCCCGCAGACAGGGTCTGCCGGCGAAGGACACATTACCGTGCAGCCGGGCTGCACGAAGGAAAATGCGGTCAAGCCGGGCTTGATACCGCGCGCCCGCGGACAGGGTCCGCCGGCGAACAACTGTCCACGGCCGGGCCTGGACCAGAAGAACAACTGTGCGGAGCCGGGCTCCGCACAACAAGAAGACGGCGCAAGCGGAGAACGCTGCGCAAGTCTCGGTCCATGACCGAGACGCAACAAGAACAGTCTGCTGGGCAGACTGGGACGGTGACGCCGAACGTCAAGACGCTAAGCGTCTTGACGCGCACCGATACTGGATTCCAGTATCGCGGCATGGAACTCGCTGGTCCTCCGACAACGGCGTCGGAGTTGACTTCGCTTCCAGCCATGAGCTGGAAGCGCTTCACACGCGACTTGCACGATGGACGCATCGAGCAGGTCTGCGTTCTTTCGAACAGCGAAAGAACGGAGAGCGAGAGCGAAGAGCTGAGGCAGCTCTTCATGGGAAGTACCACTGAGAGTGAATACACTCTCAGTGCGAAGACGAAGCGAGAGCGCTTCGAGGAACAAGGCTGGGACTCGCTGAAGTCGAGTCCCTATTACGAATTACTGAGGGAGTACAAAGACGTACTCCCGGAAGAGATTCCTGCGGAGCTTCCGCAGGATAAAGGCATTCAGCACGAGACTGATCTCGTGCCGGGCACGAAGTACTGTGTTACGCGGCAGTGGCCACTGCCGCGAGAGCAAGTAAAAGCAATCGACGACTTCTTTGAAAGTCGTCGCAAAGCAGGACAAGTGTGGGAATCAAAGTCCCCGCACAGTGCTCCGACGTTCTGTGTCAAGAAGTCACAGGGCGGATGGCGCATCGTTCATGTGTATAACAAGCTGAACGATGCGACGGTACCGGCGCAGACGCCGATACCGCGAAAAGATGTTATCATCGATTCGATGGCCGGGAGCACCGTTTACAGTGCTCTCGACTTGCGAGATGGATTTTATCAAATCCTAAATCGTGAGAGCGATATCCCTCTCACGGCAGTGAGCACGCCAAGCGGCATGCTCTGGGAATGGCTAGTAATGCCACAGGGGCTTAAGAACGCCCCTGCGACTTTCAACAGGTGCGTGACGCACTTGTTGCGCTCGGTGCGCGACTTCGCACCGAGCTACTTCGATGATGTATTCATCCACAGCCGGACTGTGGACGGGAAGACCGACGTAGAGATGCACAGGGTGCATCTCCGGCAGCTACTTGAGCTTATGCGAAAGCATAAGCTCTACGCGAACCTGAAGAAGTGTATCTTCGGGGCGAGCGAGATACCCGTCCTCGGGTGTCTCGTAGGAAAGAATGGTGTTCGCCCTGACCCGGAAAAGGTCAGAGTGATCAATGAATGGCCAACGCCTTCAAGTGTCAAGGAACTGAGGCAGTTCCTTGGCTTGGCCACGTACTTGTGCAAGTACGTGGAGGACTATGCGGGCAAGATCCGCCCGCTGTCACAGCTTCTTAAGAAAGAAGCTGTGTGGAATTGGACACCCGATTGCCAAAAGGCATTCGATGCAGTCAAGCGGGGCTTGACTGAGGCGCCGATCTTGTCAGTGGCTGACCAAGATCGCCCATTTCACGTAGTGTGTGACGCATCCGATTTCGCGATCGGATGCGCGTTGATGCAGCACGATCACGAGGGCCGTGATCGTGTCGTCTACTACCAATCGCGTCAGCTGAAGCAAGCTGAGCGCAACTATCCGGTGCATGACAAGGAACCCCTTGCCATGAAATATGCACTCGCAAAGTTCCCAGTGTATTTGCTTGGAAGTAGACCATTTGTGGTCTACACCGACCACGCTTCATTGCGCACCGCAGTGAAGTCACCACACATATCACAAAGAATGGAGAGATGGCTCTCATTCTTTGCGGAGTATAACTTCCGGGTCGAATACAAACCCGGAATATTGAATGTAGTGGCCGACGCGTTATCACGTCGGTCGGACTACGCAGAAGCTGCTGACGTCAATGTCATTGACACCATGCGATCGAGCAAACCTACCTCGTCTCTGTTGGACGATGTGAAGGCCGCGTACGCGCACGACGCGGACGCGAAACTCTTGTTGGCCTGTGGCACAACACCTTCTGACAAGGCTCGTCAGAAGTTGCCCAAACACCTTCGTGCGCGTGCACACCGATATCGGGTGCACGAAGGACTGCTTCTTTATAATGCAGTCAACGACAACGTGGATCGCGTTGTCGTGCCGAATGACCATGACCTGCGACTCAGGATCATGTACGAATACCATGATGCCCCGACTGCGGGACATCTCGGACGTGAGAAGACATACGTCCTTCTCACGCGCGACTTCTACTGGCACCACCAGTATAAATGGGTGCGCAAGTACGTCCGTGCTTGCGAGGTGTGCCAACGCGTAAAGCGTGCGCCATTCGCTCAGGCTCCATTGCAATCACTACCGACTCCGTCGGAGTGTTGGAAAACCATGTCTTTGGACTTCATCTTTGGTCTTCCCCTGGACAGCGGAGGGAATACCGGTGTTGTGGTCTTCGTCGACCGCTTCAGCAAGATGGTACATCTTGCTGCGGTGCCGGCAGAGGTGACCGCAAAGCAGACGGCCCGTCTGTTCGTTGACATGGTGTTCAAACACCATGGCATGCCGACCGACATCGTGTCGGACAGAGACCCGCGCTTCACAGCGCACCTGTGGCAAGAAGTATTTACACTTCATGGGAGCCAGCTTTCCATGTCGACTGCGGATCATCCGCAGACGGACGGTCAAACCGAGCGCGTGAATCGCGTGCTCGTCGATATGTTGAAGAGCTACGCTCACTCGTTCCAATACTGGAGCGACCGCAGCAATGGTACTGTGTGAGAGAGAGTCGATCGCCGCGATGGGCGACTCAGCTGACGTATCCGCCGAGTTCGAAACCACCAGAGCTGAGATAGATTTGATTGACTACGCACACGAGCTGGCGTTCCTGCCGGATATCACTGACTCGGCACCGACGACTTTGGCTTATGAGGGAAAGAACGTGGTGTGCACGGCCCACTAGGCGAGTCAGCGGGAGAAGCTAATCGCTACACTCAGGTCCCATGAAGGTATCATGATAGCCAGTGGCAATGCTTTGCCACCTCCGGCGTATGGGGCGATTTGCGATATCGATGTGCAAGGACACCTGCCCATTAAACATCGGGCTCGCCGAGTTCCGTTTGAAGCACCTGAAGAAATTATACGAGTTGTTGAAGGGGCTGCTCACAGCTGGGCTCATCGCGTTCTCAAAGAGTCCATGGGCTTCGCCCATTGTGATAGTGCTGAAGAAGAACGGGGTCGACATAAGGCTGTGCATTGACTATAAAATGGTCAACGCCATCACAGTGTTGATGGGATATGCGATGCATTTGGTCGACGACCTGCTCACCGCGTTGGAGAGCTAGCTGTGTTTTTGCTCACTCGATGCAGCAAGCGGGTTCTGGGCAGTTATGATGTCTCAGCGAGCTCGCAAGATCTCGGCTTTTGTCTGTGCCTTGGGGCATTTTGAGTGGCTCCGAATGCCATTTGGATTGAAGAACGCGCCTATGATATACCAGCGAGTCATCGACAACGCCCTCTGGGGTTTTGTACAGCCCCGGGGCGGGTGTAATGCACATGCGGAGCGCGTCTGCCGAGCCGAAGCAGCTACTACAACTCAGCGACAGCATCGGTCAAGCGTGAACTTGGGGCAATCATCTAGATGGCTGAGTTCGATGCCAAAGTTTGAGGCCGATCTACAAGCCTCCGTCGAGTCGGACCCACTGCAAGACCTAGTCAACGGACCGGACGGAGATATGTTCTCCACTGGTGAGTCAGGCACATCTGCGCTGACTCCGGTATTCCAACGGCGGTCCTTTGTCGACGACATCTGTTTCGGGGGAACGACTTTCGACGAGTGCCTGGAGACGCTAAATCGATTGCTGACTCGGTTCGCTGAGTGCAGGATCAGCATTAGCTCCACCAAGAGCATATTTGTCCAACCGGCAGTCGACTTCCTTTCTCACGAAGTCTCGCTGAATGGAATCAGAGCCAACCCAGCCAAAATGGCAGCGATCGCCGAGCTGCCGTTCCCAAAGTCAAAGAAGGGAATGCAGGTGTTCCTCGGTGCTCTGAACCATTACAACCGGTTTATCCAGAACATGGCCGTCTACGGAGCAGCTTTGTATCAGCTGACGGACGCTGACTTCAGCGATGGGGGTGACCTCACAGCCGATGAGTCCGCCTTCGCCGAGTTGAAGAAGAGGGCTGCACAAGCTCCGATACTCCGACATTTCGACTCGGCGCGTGAAGTACATATCATGCTTTTCGCCAATGAGTGGGCGCCCAGTAGTACTCTGCTGCAACCTCACGAGGAGAAGCTCCACCCCGTTCGGTTCTGTGGGTGCGTGCTCAAGGAGAATGAACTTGGCTATCATCCCACCGAGAAGGAAGTGTTGGCTTTGCTGCACCTACTGAAGATATGTCATCCTCTCCTCGCCGGGAAGACCCTCCATGTCTACACGAGATTCTCTACCCTGGAGTGGGTCTTTGTAACGGGGTTACACGCACAAGTGGCTACAAGCCACTTGTGAATTTAACAGATAGGTTATCTGTTAAAAGTTTTGGATACTTCCTCGCCTTGGTGTAAGACACACCAATGGATACATTGAAGTGGACCACCACAAGGAGTGGTCCACACATACCCAAAAGTCCTATTGGTAGAAAGCAGCATCTTTCTACCAATCAGAGTCATGCATATTAGCGGGGCTCTGACAGCCTGCCGCTGTCAACCCTTTCATAGATGATAAACAGTTTTAGCAGATTTTAGAGGAAGATCGATTCACAAACAATACAGTTCTCATTTTACCTTAAACTAGCTACTTGGAGTCTTGTCTAAGTTAACTTATATTTGTGTATTCAAATACAATTAACCTAAGTAATTACTAAGTACTTACGCTTCCTCATACACGTTGCGCAACGTGTAAGCTAAAGTAGTGAGTCATGTTAGACCCACTACACCTAGTAGCACTTTGTAGTCCGTCCAACGACCGACTGCTTGACGTTCGTACGCGGTGTACGAACGCGGAGCCGAGAACCCCATGAGCACGGAGGTGCCCATGGAGAGCTCCAACACGCCTGCAACGCATGTTGCACGCGCTGATTGCCCCCACCTGTCTGACCCAGAGTGGCAAGCCCTCCAACGACTGTCAACAGTCATTGGAGAAGCGGCGATAGCTACGATGCTGCGTACGCTATCGCCGACGGAGCAACATGGTGTAGCTCTGGGATTCATCATGAAGGAGCATCACGCTGCTCCTTCCTCAGTGACGGCGTCGTCAGGGACGACACCGCGTGCTCAACCATTAAAGTTGAGCGTAAGCAATTACGTGGGAAGAGAGGGCGAGCCTCTCCTCCGATGGCTTGTCGAGCTCGACACAGCCATAGCGGCTCGACGCATCGTCGACCCGCTGTCGAAGGTCGCGTTCGCCATGTCCTGCCTTGGCGGACGCGCAAGGAGTTGGGCGTATGGGCGCCGACTCTCCGATCCTACGTGCTTCAGCACGTACGAAATATTAAAGAGGAGCTCAAACAAGCGTTTGAGCCCCCGCAAAACGAGTTCCGGTCGAGGGCGGAGTTCCTCGACCTTCAGCAGGGTAAGCACGACGTCCATACTTACGCGCAGCGCGCACGATATTTGGTATCAAATATCGTGACTAACCGATTGACGAGGCGACCAAGGTCGTCACGTTCATGAAAGGACTTAGAGATGGGCCCGTGAAGACCTATCTCTTCTGAGAGTACCCGAGTACTCTCAAAGCTGCAATCACCCTTGCCATGCAAGAAGAGTTTAGCCTGCGGCAGGCTGAAACTCCATGTAAACGTACCGAGGCCGCAATCGCGCCCGGTATCGAGACGGGAGGTCCGGAGCCAATGGACCTCTCGAACGCAACAACTGCTGGTTACCAGCAGCAGGGAGGTAACGTGCGATGCTTCCGTTGCGGAAGGACCGGTCACTTTGCACGGGAGTGCACAGCTCCCATGCCCCCTGGAGGTGGCCGTCGTGGCGATGCTAGGCATCGCCGCGGACCAACAAAAAACGCGAACATCCAGTAGGCGCGGGGCGCCCTACTGGTAATGCAGTCGCGCGTGCCGACATCGGGCACGCGACACTGAGGACTGCAGCCCCCAGTGAGACCAGCTCTCACTGCAAGAAACAAGATGACAGGCCAAACCTAGTCATCTTGAAGGTTTACTCGAAGAGAGCGAGTGACTCTCTTCGAGCTTTGGTAGATTCAGGCGCGTCGAACAACTTTGTTCGACTACGAAGCCTACCGAGACTTGACTTCGAGGAGGTAGATACACCTCGAAGTCTTCTGGAAGTACGACTGGCAACAGGTGTCATCGTGAAGACTGAGAAGCGCGTCGTGAATGTGCGCTTCTCGTACAAACAACGAGTGTTTGTCGAACACTTTATCGTCCTGGACCTGGACGATAAGGTCGACGTAGTAATGGGCATGCCGTGGCTTGCACGCCATGATCCGGTGATAAATTAGAAAAAGCGCACGCTCGTGCGCTTCGGCCGCGACAGCGGAACAGAGAGCGATGGCCCTGTTACCGCAGCGCGCGCACCAGCAGGTGCGCGCGGCTCACCAGTCGAGACAGCGCTTAATGCTGCTGTCCCGGAGTGCCCAGGAAGTGCGCGAGGGCGCGCACAAGTGAAACCCACGTCGGCAATGCTGCCGACGTCGGAAGAAAAAGATGTGTTGGTTCCGGGAACCAACACCCACGTTCAAGCGTGTAAGGGACAGTCCCTGACCCGAAGCGGTCAGGTCGACAACGACGCGTCGGCTCCGGGAGCCGACGCACCCTCGGTCATGAGGGGCTCCGCCAATGAATGGCGTCGAGGTGACGAAGGCGTGTCAACTCCGGGAGTTGACGCTGCAAACAGTGCGGACGGTTGCAAACGTACCGCACTGACGCAATTTGCATGCTGTCGTGCAGCCGGGCTGCACGACGAAGCGCCATGCGATCAAGCCGGGCTTGATATCGCGCGCCCGCAGACAGGGTCTGCCGGCGAAGGGACACATTACCGTGCAGCCGGGCTGCACGAAGGAAAATGCGGTCAAGCCGGGCTTGATACCGCGCGCCCGCGGACAGGGTCCGCCGGCGAACAACTGTCCACGGCCGGGCCTGGACCAGAAGAACAACTGTGCGGAGCCGGGCTCCGCACAACAAGAAGACGGCGCAAGCGGAGAACGCTGCGCAAGTCTCGGTCCATGACCGAGACGCAACAAGAACAGTCTGCTGGGCAGACTGGGACGGTGACGCCGAACGTCAAGACGCTAAGCGTCTTGACGCGCACCGATACTGGATTCCAGTATCGCGGCATGGAACTCGCTGGTCCTCCGACAACGGCGTCGGAGTTGACTTCGCTTCCAGCCATGAGCTGGAAGCGCTTCACACGCGACTTGCACGATGGACGCATCGAGCAGGTCTGCGTTCTTTCGAACAGCGAAAGAACGGAGAGCGAGAGCGAAGAGCTGAGGCAGCTCTTCATGGGAAGTACCACTGAGAGTGAATACACTCTCAGTGCGAAGACGAAGCGAGAGCGCTTCGAGGAACAAGGCTGGGACTCGCTGAAGTCGAGTCCCTATTACGAATTACTGAGGGAGTACAAAGACGTACTCCCGGAAGAGATTCCTGCGGAGCTTCCGCAGGATAAAGGCATTCAGCACGAGACTGATCTCGTGCCGGGCACGAAGTACTGTGTCACGCGGCAGTGGCCACTGCCGCGAGAGCAAGTGAAAGCGATCGACGACTTCTTTGAAAGTCGTCGCAAAGCAGGACAAGTGTGGGAATCAAAGTCCCCGCACAGTGCTCCGACGTTCTGTGTCAAGAAGTCACAGGGCGGATGGCGCATCGTTCATGCCTACAACAAGCTGAACGATGCGACGGTACCGGCGCAGACGCCGATACCACGAAAAGATGTTATCATCGATTCGATGGCCGGGAGCACCGTTTACAGTGCTCTCGACTTGCGAGATGGATTTTATCAAATCCTAAATCGTGAGAGCGATATCCCTCTCACGGCAGTGAGCACGCCAAGCGGCATGCTCTGGGAATGGCTAGTAATGCCACAGGGGCTTAAGAACGCCCCTGCGACTTTCAACAGGTGCGTGACGCACTTGTTGCGCTCGGTGCGCGACTTCGCACCGAGCTACTTCGATGATGTATTCATCCACAGCCGGACTGTGGACGGGAAGACCGACGTAGAGATGCACAGGGTGCATCTCCGGCAGCTACTTGAGCTTATGCGAAAGCATAAGCTCTACGCGAACCTGAAGAAGTGTATCTTCGGGGCGAGCGAGATACCCGTCCTCGGGTGTCTCGTAGGAAAGAATGGTGTTCGCCCTGACCCGGAAAAGGTCAGAGTGATCAATGAATGGCCAACGCCTTCAAGTGTCAAGGAACTGAGGCAGTTCCTTGGCTTGGCCACGTACTTGTGCAAGTACGTGGAGGACTATGCGGGCAAGATCCGCCCGCTGTCACAGCTTCTTAAGAAAGAAGCTGTGTGGAATTGGACACCCGATTGCCAAAAGGCATTCGATGCAGTCAAGCGGGGCTTGACTGAGGCGCCGATCTTGTCAGTGGCTGACCAAGATCGCCCATTTCACGTAGTGTGTGACGCATCCGATTTCGCGATCGGATGCGCGTTGATGCAGCACGATCACGAGGGCCGTGATCGTGTCGTCTACTACCAATCGCGTCAGCTGAAGCAAGCTGAGCGCAACTATCCGGTGCATGACAAGGAACCCCTTGCCATGAAATATGCACTCGCAAAGTTCCGAGTGTACTTGCTTGGGAGTAGACCATTTGTGGTCTACACCGACCATGCTTCACTGCGTACCGCAGTGAAGTCGCCACACATTTCACAAAGAATGGAGAGATGGCTCTCATTCTTTGCGGAGTATAACTTCCGGGTCGAATATAAACCCGGAATATTGAATGTAGTGGCCGACGCGTTATCACGTCGGTCGGACTACGCAGAAGCTGTCGACGTCACTGCCATTGACGCCATGCGATCGAGCAAACCCACATCATCCCTGTTGGACGATGTGAAGGCCGCGTACGCGCACGACGCGGACGCGAAGCTCTTGCTGGCCTATGGCACAGCGCCTTCTGACAAGTCCCGTCAGAAGCTACCCAAGCACCTTCGAGCGCGTGCACACCGCTTTCGTGTGCACGACGGACTACTGCTTTACAATGCAGTCGACGACAACGCGGATCGCGTTGTCGTGCCGAATGACCATGACCTGCGACTCAGGATCATGTACGAATACCATGATGCCCCGACTGCGGGACATCTCGGACGTGAGAAGACTTACGTCCTTCTCACGCGCGACTTCTACTGGCACCACCAGTATAAATGGGTGCGCAAGTACGTCCGTGCTTGCGAGGTGTGCCAACGCGTAAAGCGTGCGCCATTCGCTCAGGCTCCATTGCAATCACTACCGACTCCGTCGGAGTGTTGGAAGTCCATGTCTTTGGACTTCATCTTTGGTCTTCCCCCGGACAGCGGAGGGAATACCGGTGTTGTGGTCTTCGTCGACCGCTTCAGCAAGATGGTACATCTTGCTGCGGTGCCGGCAGAGGTGACCGCAAAGCAGACGGCCCGTCTGTTCGTTGACATGGTGTTCAAACACCATGGCATGCCGACCGACATCGTGTCGGACAGAGACCCGCGCTTCACAGCGCACCTGTGGCAAGAAGTATTTACACTTCATGGGAGCCAGCTTTCCATGTCGACTGCGAATCATCCGCAGACGGACGGTCAAACCGAGCGCGTGAATCGCGTGCTCGTCGATATGTTGAAGAGCTACGCTCACTCGTTCCAATACTGGAGCGAGTGCTTATCGATGGCAGAGTTTGCCATCAACAACTCAGTGCATGCCTCGACCGGGCATACACCGTTCTACGTGAATGCCATGCGGCATCCACGCCTACCGAGTTTACTCGGAGTGATGGCTCCCACTTTAAGTGGGGGAGGATCTACGACTGCAATACAGCAGCCGCAGAAAACCGCTGACACTTGCACAGTGTCAGCTGCAACAATGGACAAACCACATGAGTCTGCGCAGGGCGCAGACTCCCCAACAACATGGCTAACGACCACGGGTCTGCGCAGGGCGCAGACACCGCAAAGAACCACGCAGAGGCCGGGCCTCTAGCGGAGAGCGAGCTGAATGACTTCAGCTCGGATGCAATCAGTTTCATCACCAAAAGACAAGCCGTGATTCGGTTTGTCCAAGACACAATAGCAGCTTCTGTTGATCAACAGAAGCTGAACGCAGACAATGCGGGCAGAGGCAACACAAATGAATTTAAAGTTGGTTCATTAGTTTTGTTAGCTACACAAAACCTGCCTAGACATGCAGTTTCGGATTTCGGAGCAAGCAAGCTTGCTCCGCGCTTCATCGAGCCGTTCACTGTGTTGGCACGGCACGGCAACGCATACACGCTAGACATACCGTCTAGCATGCGCCTCCATCCGACCTTTTACGTCGGACGGCTGAAGCCATACCTGCAGCACGAGCCATCTAGCTCGGCTGACCCGAAGCCTCGGCAGGAGCCGAGGCAGAAGCGGAGGACTTGGCCTCGGCGACGAGCAACCTCTCCTCCAGCGCGCGGACGCGCTGGAGCAACCCTTCATCTGGGTCCCCAGCTCGACCTGGATATTCGAGGCGGTCTGCGAGACCGCCGCGACTTGGGCCTTCTGGTTCGCCAGCTCCTGTTTCAGGGCGGCGAACTCAGCGCCCTGCAGACGCTCCACGACGGTCACCCGGTCGTGGAGAGGCGCATACTGATCAGCCCGGGGCTGATCATACCCGGGGCGTGTTCCCACCCCCGTCACCGCCGATCCGTGACGCCCGCGGCTCAACCCGCTGGATTGTTGAGCGGATTGTTGACCATAGTATCCCGAAAACGAACCCTCAAGGGGCTCGTTTTCGTATTCGTTGGAGAGGATTTCCTCCCCATCGAGATACATGGGAGCCGCGGAACGTCTTGGTGGAGGACGTTCCGGAAATGGTGAGGGCGTACGAAGAGCAGTACGCGCTGGTGCAGCGGAAGTAATACGAGCGCTGCGATCATCGCTAGCGCCCGAACCCTCACGTGCTAAGAACTTAGCACGGAGCTCTTTGAGACTTTCGGGCACACGGAACGACGTGTACCCGTTCAGGTCACGGTCGCTCAAGCGGACCGCGCCTGGGAAGCACTTCGTGCACTGAAAGCCCTCGGGCACAGCGCACGGCACATTCGCCTCCTCCGCAGCAACGTGGAGTTGCTCCAACTTTCCACGCTTCGAGTACGTCTCGAAGCGACCACGCGCTTGCTTAATCCGATCACGGTAAGCACTCGGCCTCTTGTTGAAGATTTCAACAAAGGCGTTCCAACTTTGACAAAGTGCCTGCCATTCGGGCACTTTGCTGCGAGAAGAGGTCTTCTTGCTTTGAAACCATCGGAGCTCATGAAAGAGTCCGATGTAGTAATCGCGCCTTTGATGCGTTTCCACATCAAAGTGCAGCTCGGCAGCCACATCGTCATCTTTGATGGCGCAGCATACGTACAGCGGCACCTCATTCGGAGGTACCGAGTTCCCAAACCGGTCCGTGATCTCGGACGCGGACGGCATCCATGGATCGCGCGCTGCAGGCGCAGCGCGCGGAGAGCCTTGAGCTTTAACATCACGCGCTGCAGCAACAGCGCGCGGAGTACTGAGAGCCCCAGCAGAAGCGAGTGGGGTATCGCTCTCAGTACGCGAACGCTTCGAACTCGAAGCGTCCGATTCGTCCCCTTCACGCGGGCGAACGTTCTTGGCGTGAGGGTCGAGCGATTCGCTCGACACTGAGTCTTTACGCTTTGAGGGCGAGTCCTCCTCGCCCTCCATGTCTTCATCGTCGTCGTCGAAGTCGACGACGTCGCCGTACTTCGCCTTCTGGCGTTCGAAGTAGTCGTCGATGGAGAGATGACTCCCCACCGACTTTGCGGACTTCTTCTGAGGCGCGCTCATCGTTGAATGAGCGCAGGTTTCTTCTCCAAACGCGGAGAATTGACGAATGGTCAATTCCGAAGATTGATGTGCGGAGACCCCGCGCGTCTAACCTTAAGGGGGTGGTGGTGTAACGGGGTTACACGTACAAGTGGCTGCAAGCCACTTGTGAATTTAACAGATAGGTTATCTGTTAAAAGTTTTGGATACTTCCTCGCCTTGGTGTAAGACACACCAATGGATACATTGAAGTGGACCACCACAAGGAGTGGTCCACACATACCCAAAAGTCCTATTGGTAGAAAGCAGCATCTTTCTACCAATCAGAGTCATGCATATTAGCGGGGCTCTGACAGCCAGCCGCTGTCAACCCTTTCATAGATGATAAACAGTTTTAGCAGATTTTAGAGGAAGATCGATTCACAAGCAATACAGTTCTCATTTTACCTTAAACTAGCTACTTGGAGTCTTGTCTAAGTTAACTTATATTTGTGTATTCAAATATAATTAACCTAAGTAATTACTAAGTACTTACGCTTCCTCATACACGTTGCGCAACGTGTAAGCTAAAGTAGTGAGTCAAGTTAGACCCACTACAGTCTTCCAATCGAAGTCGTTATATGGGAGGGCAGTACGCATTGCGGTCTTACTGTCCCCGTATTGCCTGAAAATCAAGCGAGTCAGCGAGATGGACGCTGACTTCGCTCAGTTGCTACAAGCGACTGTCACACCTCATATCGGTCTCGACGAGTCGCTGAGTCACCTTGTCCCGCCGTCCAAGAACTCGGCTACGGTCCGACTCGATCCGGAGTTGCTATATGCTCACGTACCCACGACCTTTGAAGTGCACGTCTTACCGTTTGACGGGTCGGCGAAGACGGCGAAGAATGGAGGCTACGGCAGCTGCTCGTGGGTGTTATGGCGCTTACCGGCGTGGGACATTGAAATTGCTGCGAGTGTGTACCTTCCGTCGACTACAGTGAATATCGCCGAGTACACTGGAATGAACAATGGAGTCATGGCGGCACTGTCTCGAGGAATCGCCGACTCGATCATTGTAGGCGACTCACGGCTTGCAATCCAGCAATCAATGGGGGTGATCGCGTGCAAGAAGGAGACGTTGCAAATGGAGTTAGCGCGCCATAAGAAGTTGACCAGTCAGCTGAGCTCAGTTCGCTACTTGCACGTAGTGCGGTACTATAACGCAGCCGCCGACTCTCTGGCAACGGAAGCCCTAGAAACTCAGTCAGGCCGAGTAGTACTCAGTAGTGAGCGAAAAGCCGAGCTCAAGGTCCTGAATCAAATAGCGGAAGTCCTATACGCTGAAGCTGACTCGGTGGAGCCAAAAGCAGAGACGGCGGTAATGACAAGGAACCAATCTCGCCGAGTCCACTTTGAAGACGATGTCGAACCAGAAACAAGTAGAGGCCGACCGCGGCGGAAGAAGCGAGCAGAAACGCCCCCTTCACTGAGTACAGAAGGCGGGAGCAATGAATACGAATCGGAGAAAGCCCCTCCGCGAATCCGCCGCGTTGAAGGCCAAGCGGAAGTTGAAGTCGACGAAGACCGCGTGCCGGACTCTGCTGACATTGGCCCAGCTGTGGTGCAGGCGGAACGGCGTCGACGCATTTCGAAGGCCCAGGACGAGGAGCTGAAGTGGGCCGATTTGAAGGCATTTCTACGGGGAGAACTCGACGAGCTCACACATCGCCGAGCCCAGAATGCGGGCAAACTCGCCGATAATTTCGTACTCAGCGAGGATGGCCTGCTGTACTACAAAGGTCAACGGAGACGCGTTACGGAGTCTGACTCGGCGGACCTTGCTCTCCGACTGGTAGCGCCGACGACTATGATCGACGAGATACTCCACAGTTGTCACAACTCGATCGAAGGAGGGCACCAAGGTATTGTGCGAACCTTCCACAGAGTGAAAGCCGAGTTCTACTGGGTCGGACTGTACGCGGATGTGGTCAAACATGTCCAATCCTGCGAGGACTGCAGTACCAGTAAGAGCAAACCTCAGCTGAGAGGGTACTCACCTGGCAATGTGGCATCCGAGTTCCCGTTCGAAATGGTGTCAATGGATTTCGTGATTCCGCTCCCACTAACTCGGCGAGGCAACACCGCGCTGCTGCTCTTCCTAGATCACTTCACAGGTTATGTCACCGCCAATGCGATGAGTGAGACGGCAGCATTAGATGTAGCCAAGGCCTTTGAAGAATGCGTGTTCCGGAGGTTTGGGGCACCTTCCCTCATCCGACATGACCGAGACCCTCGGTTTATGAGTGAAGTGTTCCAGGCGTTCGCCGAGTTAATGCAATCAAGATCCCGGGCCACGCTGAGTTACAGGCCGCAAGCCAATGGCCAACAAGAGCGCTCAGTCAAGACGATGATCCAGACTATACGGGTTTATGTCGAAGATCCACTTCAAGCTGACTGGGATAACATCGCTGAGAACATGGTGCACGCTATCAACAACTCACGAGACTCAACTCGGCGTGAGACTCCATTTTACCTCGTACACGGTTGGGACGCCCAGTCGACTCTCAAAGCAATGACATCGACAATAAGGAAGGACTCAGCCAATTCGGCGGAGGCCACCCAGTGGCGCCGAGAAGCCAATCCACAACGAGAAATTGCCATTCAGCTCGCCAAGGAATACCAGCTGGCCGAAAAGGTTCGCCGAGCTGAAGAACATAACGCTCGACTCAGAGGGAAGGAAAGGAAAGCCCTTCCTAACTCGGCGGAGTCAGCTGGAGAGGCTAATAAGGAAACTACAGAAGTCGCTGAGTCTGCCTCTTCATTGTTTAAGGCTGGAGACCAAGTCTGGTTGTTTATGGAGCGAGTGAAGCCGGGCCTGAAGAAAAAACTTGCTCACCGCTGGCATGGGCCGTTCAGAGTGAAGAGAAAGACCGAGGAGTTTGCCTACGAGCTCGAGCTGCCAGAGAAGAGCGGCTATCGGTTTTACCCGGTAGTCCATGTGTCTCGGCTGAAGAAAGTCAGTGACTTAGGACAACGGCCGTCAGTCCCGCTGGTCGATGAACTCAGCGAGGACCAACGTCATGATTTCGATGAGGAACTACTTCCCGAAGACAGCTTTGAACTCGGCGAGGACTCGGAAAGATTCGAAGTGGAAGCTATATTGGATGACGAAATGCCCACATCGACGAGTACCAGCCGAGATCAGCGGTTGTTTAGAGTTAAGTGGGTCGGCTATGATGAACCGACGTGGGAACCCCTTGCAAATCTGTTGTGTGGAGGCCTGCTGTTTGATTACTTGCGGAACAAGAAGCGCGAAAATCGTCTGCAAATGGTGCAGGTTGCAGACGAGGACTAAGTTACTGCACCACATGTTGACCACCGCCGAGTGATAAACAGGCTCGGTGGAATTGATAAGCGACTGTTGAAATTGCATGATGTATAATGGAAGAAATGACTGGAGTACGGACTCAGGTGAGTTCATATACACTACTCGCAATTAGACTACCGCTCAGCTTGGCTACTGGAAGAAATCACAAGACTACGAGGGTGCCGGTATCGTCCGTGGCATCATGGTCACTGTCGGAGTCGTCGAGAACGTTGTCAAATATGACGAGCTCCCCGCGATTGGCTGGACTCGGCGCGTTCGGGGAACAGACAGGTGGAGCCGACTCTGCTGAGTCCACGTCTTCGACAGTAGTCCGCTGAACCGGCTCCGCGGCGAAGTCAGCTGAGGCGAATACCGAAAACTCCTGATTCAGTGGCAGGAAGCACTCATTGTAGGGGTGCGTAGCCGGATCGCGGAGCCACCAAGCACACCAAGGCTCTTCTTGGTCGATGTCGACGGACTCAAGCGCCCAGTCAGGCTTCTCGGGAAACCAGGGGAGATTGGCCGGGGGCGCCAACGGGACCGAAGGGTCGAAGTAAAGCTCGGGATCCAAGTCAGGAGCTGGTTGGTTGTCCGTGGCGTCGAAAGCGACGGCCGCCTTGTGCAGTGTCCCATACAACTTGGCGCTAATGGGGCGCATGGCGTCACCACGGCGTTTTCGCTCGTGGCTATACTGCTGCCACAGCTGGAAGCACAGAGCTAACTCAGCGATGGGGCGGCCCAGGTTCAGGTCGGGGGTGTAGACCCAGAACGACGCTTGAGTCCACGAACCAGTGTATGCGCTCGTAGAGAGCGATGAACACCTTCACGAAGTCAGGCCACTCACCCCGACACTTAAGCCAGCACTCGGCGACAATCTCGACGGGCGGGGCTGACTTGGGTGTAGAAGCCCGGGATCGGACTCGGCGCAGCAAATCCGGCGACAGGAAGAACGCGGTATCGCTGAGCTTGGACCGCAACAGCTGTCAAGGATGCCGAGTCGACGCCACGTCGAGGAAGGCGGCAATGCCCTCGGGCGACGAAGGCGTCGGACGAACGCATAGCTTGGCGCCGACTCTCTCCATCACGATGTTGACGCCGCACTGACGGAGGATCTTATTTCAACACCGGACCGAGCCATGATGGAAGAATGGCGGATCCCGCCAAATCTTCATCTGAGCGGGAACGCGGTTCTCACGAGCCACGGCTTGAGTCGCCCGGGTCCACAGAGTAGCGAGCGGCAGAGCCAGCACCTCAGGGAGCGGCATGTCCGACGCACTCGATCCGCTAGCTGAGTTGGTAGCGGGCTCCGACCCGACCACAGCGGACGGAACTACTGGCGTGGAGGCAGCTGACTTGGATGGACGCTGGGTTTTGGCCGACGTAGCGGCCGAACGGGGCGTAGCTGCCTTAGCCGCTGACTTGGCTGTCGTCTTGGCCGCTGACTTGGCGGTCACCTTGGCTGTCGTCTTGGCCGCTGACTTGGCGGTCACCTTGGTCGTCGCCTTGGCCGCTGACTTAGCTGTAACTTTGACCGTCGACTTGGTTGTTGACTTGGCCGCCGACTTGGTCGCGGACTTCGCCGCTGGCTTGGCCGGCGACGTCACGGCAGCTAGCTTAGAAGACCGAGTCTTCTTGGACACCACGCGAGGAGAAGCAGGTCGAGCGCGCTTGGTGCCGCTGGGAGCCGGGGGAGACGATGGCGCGCTCGAGATTTGTGCCGCAGCGGTGGGAGCAGCAGTCGCGGCGGCCGTCGGAGGAGCCGGCGGCTTGTCCTCCCGCTCCTCGTCCTCCTGGTTAACAACATTGGGGAAGCGGTCCTGGAGTTAGCGAAGATAACCGTTTGCCTCCATGACACCCCAACTACCAGTGTGTCGCTGTCGTGTTCGACATTCCGGATGGTTTTACTGTGTCCTTGGGATGCCATTTTTCGTGGATGTACAACCAGAGATCGACTGGAAACGACGATGCTTCAGGAATAGCGATGGGAACTGGAGCAGGAGTCGGCGAGGGCTGTCCTAGCGCGGCGGGTGATACAGCTAAGTCGGACGTCAGCTCCTCGGTAACACCCGAAGGCTCGACTTCCTGCGACGAACTCGGCGAGGAAGGAGACGGGCCGTCCGGCCGACCCAGCACATCGTCGTCCGGAGATTGGCCGGGGGCGCCAACGGGTCGAAGTAAAGCTCGGGATCCAAGTCAGGAGCTGGTTGGTTGTCCGTGGCGTCGAAAGCGACGGCTGCCTTGTGCAGTGTCCCGTACAACTTGGCGATAATGGGGCGCATGGCGTCACCACGGCGTTTTGCTCGTGGCTATACTGCTGCCACAGCTGGAAGCACAGAGCTAACTCAGCGATGGGGCGGCCCAGGTTCAGGTCGGGGGTGTAGACCCAGAACGACGCTTGAGTCCACGAACCAGTGTATGCGCTCGTAGAGAGCGATGAACACCTTCACGAAGTCAGGCCACTCACCCCGACACTTAAGCCAGCACTCGGCGACAATCTCGACGGGCGGGGCTGACTTGGGTGTAGAAGCCCGGGATCGAACTCGGCGCAGCAAATCCGGCGACAGGAAGAACGCAGTATCGCTGAGCTTGGACCGCACCAGCTGTCAAGGATGCCGAGTCGACGCCACGTCGAGGAAGGCGGCAATGCCCTGGGGCGACGAAGGCGTCGGACGAACGCATAGCTTGGCGCCGACTCTCTCCATCACGATGTTGACGCCGCACTGACGGAGGATCTTATTTCAACACCGGACCGAGCCATGATGGAAGAATGGCGGATCCCGCCAAATCTTCATCTGAGCGGGAACGCGGTTCTCACGAGCCACGGCTTGAGTCGCCCGGGTCCACAGAGTAGCGAGCGGCAGAGCCAGCACCTCAGGGAGCGGCATGTCCGACGCACTCGATCCGCTAGCTGAGTTGGTAGCGGGCTCCGACCCGACCACAGCGGACGGAACTACTGGCGTGGAGGCAGCTGACTTGGATGGACGCTGGGTTTTGGCCGACGTAGAGGCCGAACGGGGCGTAGCTGCCTTAGCCGCTGACTTGGCGGTCACCTTGGCTGTCGTCTTGGCCGCTGACTTGGCGGTCACCTTGGTCGTCGCCTTGGCCGCTGACTTAGCTGTAACTTTGACCGTCGACTTGGTTGTTGACTTGGCCGCCGACTTGGTCGCGGACTTCGCCGCTGGCTTGGCCGGCGACGTCACGGCAGCTAGCTTAGAAGACCGAGTCTTCTTGGACACCACGCGAGGAGAAGCAGGTCGAGCGCGCTTGGTGCCGCTGGGAGCCGGGGAGACGATGGCGCGCTCGTGATTTGTGCCGCAGCGGTGGGAGCAGCAGTCGCGGCGGCCGTCGGAGGAGCCGGCGGCTTGTCCTCCCGCTCCTCGTCCTCCTGGTTAACAACATTGGGGAAGCGGTCCTGGAGTTAGCGAAGATAACCGTTTGCCTCCATGACACCCCAACTACCAGTGTGTCGCTGTCGTGTTCGACATTCCGGATGGTTTTACTGTGTCCTTGGGATGCCATTTTTCGTGGATGTACAACCAGAGATCGACTGGAAACGACGATGCTTCAGGAATAGCGATGGGAACTGGAGCAGGAGTCGGCGAGGGCTGTCCTAGCTCGGCGGGTGATACAGCTAAGTCGGACGTCAGCTCCTCGGTAACACCCGAAGGCTCGACTTCCTGCGACGAACTCGGCGAGGAAGGAGACGGGCCGTCCGACCGACCCAGCACATCGTCGTCCGGAGATTGGCCGGGGGGCGCCAACGGGTCGAAGTAAAGCTCGGGATCCAAGTCAGGAGCTGGTTGGTTGTCCGTGGCGTCGAAAGCGACGGCTGCCTTGTGCAGTGTCCCGTACAACTTGGCGATAATGGGGCGCATGGCGTCACCACGGCGTTTTTGCTCGTGGCTATACTGCTGCCACAGCTGGAAGCACAGAGCTAACTCAGCGATGGGGCGGCCCAGGTTCAGGTCGGGGGGTGTAGACCCAGAACGACGCTTGAGTCCACGAACCAGTGTATGCGCTCGTAGAGAGCGATGAACACCTTCACGAAGTCAGGCCACTCACCCCGACACTTAAGCCAGCACTCGGCGACAATCTCGACGGGCGGGGCTGACTTGGGTGTAGAAGCCCGGGATCGAACTCGGCGCAGCAAATCCGGCGACAGGAAGAACGCAGTATCGCTGAGCTTGGACCGCACCAGCTGTCAAGGATGCCGAGTCGACGCCACGTCGAGGAAGGCGGCAATGCCCTGGGGCGACGAAGGCGTCGGACGAACGCATAGCTTGGCGCCGACTCTCTCCATCACGATGTTGACGCCGCACTGACGGAGGATCTTATTTCAACACCGGACCGAGCCATGATGGAAGAATGGCGGATCCCGCCAAATCTTCATCTGAGCGGGAACGCGGTTCTCACGAGCCACGGCTTGAGTCGCCCGGGTCCACAGAGTAGCGAGCGGCAGAGCCAGCACCTCAGGGAGCGGCATGTCCGACGCACTCGATCCGCTAGCTGAGTTGGTAGCGGGCTCCGACCCGACCACAGCGGACGGAACTACTGGCGTGGAGGCAGCTGACTTGGATGGACGCTGGGTTTTGGCCGACGTAGAGGCCGAACGGGGCGTAGCTGCCTTAGCCGCTGACTTGGCGGTCACCTTGGCTGTCGTCTTGGCCGCTGACTTGGCGGTCACCTTGGTCGTCGCCTTGGCCGCTGACTTAGCTGTAACTTTGACCGTCGACTTGGTTGTTGACTTGGCCGCCGACTTGGTCGCGGACTTCGCCGCTGGCTTGGCCGGCGACGTCACGGCAGCTAGCTTAGAAGACCGAGTCTTCTTGGACACCACGCGAGGAGAAGCAGGTCGAGCGCGCTTGGTGCCGCTGGGAGCCGGGGAGACGATGGCGCGCTCGTGATTTGTGCCGCAGCGGTGGGAGCAGCAGTCGCGGCGGCCGTCGGAGGAGCCGGCGGCTTGTCCTCCCGCTCCTCGTCCTCCTGGTTAACAACATTGGGGAAGCGGTCCTGGAGTTAGCGAAGATAACCGTTTGCCTCCATGACACCCCAACTACCAGTGTGTCGCTGTCGTGTTCGACATTCCGGATGGTTTTACTGTGTCCTTGGGATGCCATTTTCGTGGATGTACAACCAGAGATCGACTGGAAACGACGATGCTTCAGGAATAGCGATGGGAACTGGAGCAGGAGTCGGCGAGGGCTGTCCTAGCTCGGCGGGTGATACAGCTAAGTCGGACGTCAGCTCCTCGGTAACACCCGAAGGCTCGACTTCCTGCGACGAACTCGGCGAGGAAGGAGACGGGCCGTCCGACCGACCCAGCACATCGTCGTCCGGAGATTGGCCGGGGGCGCCAACGGGTCGAAGTAAAGCTCGGGATCCAAGTCAGGAGCTGGTTGGTTGTCCGTGGCGTCGAAAGCGACGGCTGCCTTGTGCAGTGTCCCGTACAACTTGGCGATAATGGGGCGCATGGCGTCACCACGGCGTTTTGCTCGTGGCTATACTGCTGCCACAGCTGGAAGCACAGAGCTAACTCAGCGATGGGGCGGCCCAGGTTCAGGTCGGGGGTGTAGACCCAGAACGACGCTTGAGTCCACGAACCAGTGTATGCGCTCGTAGAGAGCGATGAACACCTTCACGAAGTCAGGCCACTCACCCCGACACTTAAGCCAGCACTCGGCGACAATCTCGACGGGCGGGGCTGACTTGGGTGTAGAAGCCCGGGATCGAACTCGGCGCAGCAAATCCGGCGACAGGAAGAACGCAGTATCGCTGAGCTTGGACCGCACCAGCTGTCAAGGATGCCGAGTCGACGCCACGTCGAGGAAGGCGGCAATGCCCTGGGGCGACGAAGGCGTCGGACGAACGCATAGCTTGGCGCCGACTCTCTCCATCACGATGTTGACGCCGCACTGACGGAGGATCTTATTTCAACACCGGACCGAGCCATGATGGAAGAATGGCGGATCCCGCCAAATCTTCATCTGAGCGGGAACGCGGTTCTCACGAGCCACGGCTTGAGTCGCCCGGGTCCACAGAGTAGCGAGCGGCAGAGCCAGCACCTCAGGGAGCGGCATGTCCGACGCACTCGATCCGCTAGCTGAGTTGGTAGCGGGCTCCGACCCGACCACAGCGGACGGAACTACTGGCGTGGAGGCAGCTGACTTGGATGGACGCTGGGTTTTGGCCGACGTAGAGGCCGAACGGGGCGTAGCTGCCTTAGCCGCTGACTTGGCGGTCACCTTGGCTGTCGTCTTGGCCGCTGACTTGGCGGTCACCTTGGTCGTCGCCTTGGCCGCTGACTTAGCTGTAACTTTGACCGTCGACTTGGTTGTTGACTTGGCCGCCGACTTGGTCGCGGACTTCGCCGCTGGCTTGGCCGGCGACGTCACGGCAGCTAGCTTAGAAGACCGAGTCTTCTTGGACACCACGCGAGGAGAAGCAGGTCGAGCGCGCTTGGTGCCGCTGGGAGCCGGGGGAGACGATGGCGCGCTCGTGATTTGTGCCGCAGCGGTGGGAGCAGCAGTCGCGGCGGCCGTCGGAGGAGCCGGCGGCTTGTCCTCCCGTTCCTCGTCCTCCTGGTTAACAACATTGGGGAAGCGGTCCTGGAGTTAGCGAAGATAACCGTTTGCCTCCATGACACCCCAACTACCAGTGTGTCGCTGTCGTGTTCGACATTCCGGATGGTTTTACTGTGTCCTTGGGATGCCATTTTTCGTGGATGTACAACCAGAGATCGACTGGAAACGACGATGCTTCAGGAATAGCGATGGGAACTGGAGCAGGAGTCGGCGAGGGCTGTCCTAGCTCGGCGGGTGATACAGCTAAGTCGGACGTCAGCTCCTCGGTAACACCCGAAGGCTCGACTTCCTGCGACGAACTCGGCGAGGAAGGAGACGGGCCGTCCGACCGACCCAGCACATCGTCGTCCGGAGATTGGCCGGGGGCGCCAACGGGTCGAAGTAAAGCTCGGGATCCAAGTCAGGAGCTGGTTGGTTGTCCGTGGCGTCGAAAGCGACGGCTGCCTTGTGCAGTGTCCCGTACAACTTGGCGATAATGGGGCGCATGGCGTCACCACGGCGTTTTTGCTCGTGGCTATACTGCTGCCACAGCTGGAAGCACAGAGCTAACTCAGCGATGGGGCGGCCCAGGTTCAGGTCGGGGGTGTAGACCCAGAACGACGCTTGAGTCCACGAACCAGTGTATGCGCTCGTAGAGAGCGATGAACACCTTCACGAAGTCAGGCCACTCACCCCGACACTTAAGCCAGCACTCGGCGACAATCTCGACGGGCGGGGCTGACTTGGGTGTAGAAGCCCGGGATCGAACTCGGCGCAGCAAATCCGGCGACAGGAAGAACGCAGTATCGCTGAGCTTGGACCGCACCAGCTGTCAAGGATGCCGAGTCGACGCCACGTCGAGGAAGGCGGCAATGCCCTGGGGCGACGAAGGCGTCGGACGAACGCATAGCTTGGCGCCGACTCTCTCCATCACGATGTTGACGCCGCACTGACGGAGGATCTTATTTCAACACCGGACCGAGCCATGATGGAAGAATGGCGGATCCCGCCAAATCTTCATCTGAGCGGGAACGCGGTTCTCACGAGCCACGGCTTGAGTCGCCCGGGTCCACAGAGTAGCGAGCGGCAGAGCCAGCACCTCAGGGAGCGGCATGTCCGACGCACTCGATCCGCTAGCTGAGTTGGTAGCGGGCTCCGACCCGACCACAGCGGACGGAACTACTGGCGTGGAGGCAGCTGACTTGGATGGACGCTGGGTTTTGGCCGACGTAGAGGCCGAACGGGGCGTAGCTGCCTTAGCCGCTGACTTGGCGGTCACCTTGGCTGTCGTCTTGGCCGCTGACTTGGCGGTCACCTTGGTCGTCGCCTTGGCCGCTGACTTAGCTGTAACTTTGACCGTCGACTTGGTTGTTGACTTGGCCGCCGACTTGGTCGCGGACTTCGCCGCTGGCTTGGCCGGCGACGTCACGGCAGCTAGCTTAGAAGACCGAGTCTTCTTGGACACCACGCGAGGAGAAGCAGGTCGAGCGCGCTTGGTGCCGCTGGGAGCCGGGGAGACGATGGCGCGCTCGTGATTTGTGCCGCAGCGGTGGGAGCAGCAGTCGCGGCGGCCGTCGGAGGAGCCGGCGGCTTGTCCTCCCGCTCCTCGTCCTCCTGGTTAACAACATTGGGGAAGCGGTCCTGGAGTTAGCGAAGATAACCGTTTGCCTCCATGACACCCCAACTACCAGTGTGTCGCTGTCGTGTTCGACATTCCGGATGGTTTTACTGTGTCCTTGGGATGCCATTTTTCGTGGATGTACAACCAGAGATCGACTGGAAACGACGATGCTTCAGGAATAGCGATGGGAACTGGAGCAGGAGTCGGCGAGGGCTGTCCTAGCTCGGCGGGTGATACAGCTAAGTCGGACGTCAGCTCCTCGGTAACACCCGAAGGCTCGACTTCCTGCGACGAACTCGGCGAGGAAGGAGACGGGCCGTCCGACCGACCCAGCACATCGTCGTCCGAAGCTTCCAAGGTCTCCAGAGCCAATGCCTACAACGAGCTAGCATTCTGGGCAGCCACCCGGGGAAGGGATCGCGTTCCAGAGGCTCTGGAAGGAGGTGTGCTTCTTGGAGTGGGCGACGGACGGGGTCTTAGCCGGAGCTTGGCTCGGGAAACTGCAGGCTGTGTAGCGGTAGCTAACTTCCGGGACGGCGCAGAGTGCTTGGAACCCGCCGACTTCGGGCGAACTGGAGACGGCGTAGTACGTGCAGCTGACTTCGGTCCCCGAGGGGACAACAAGCGAGGACTCTGCGATCCAGACAAGTCCAGCACTGGCACTGCAGACGCCGAGGGAGAACTCGCGGAACGAGCCCCAGCCGTCGACACAGGCGCTGAAGAGGGGGAACTCGAACCCAGTCAGATGGACGCAGTGGCCGCAGATATCGCCGAGACAGCGAAGTCAGCGGTCGGGGAGGAAGGCTCTTGGGTCCCTAAGTCAGCTGTGCTGTTCAGGTTAACCACGGCACTACGGGAAGAACTCGGCGCGGCCGACGCACCAGCTGAGACCGGAGGAAGATGTGTTGAAGGCCGGGTGGCTGCAGTCAAGTGGTCCCGACGATATCGACTCTCAGGAACTCGGCGGGGCTCGAGCGAAGGAACGTCGAGGTCCAGCGAGCTTTCATCGAGTTCGTAGGAACCTCCAGCTGACTTGCCGGAGCCGCCTGACCCGCTGGTCGACGCTTGGCTCGGCGAAGGATCCGAAGGTGGCGTGTGGATCGGACCAATAGCATCGCTGACTCGGAGAGTAATATTCTTGCTCTCGCCAGTCGGGTTCTGAGCGAGCTCTGGCCAGCAAGCTTTGAGGAGACGACACAGACGAGCATTGAGCGCTAATTCACTCGGCGAGAGTCCTGGGGCGTCCACACCCGCTGCGGCAGCCACGGCCAAGTTCGGGTCTGTCACGGAGATCTGGCCCTGGTGGCGGAGGATGTTCTTCTGCCGCTGGATTACTCGGCGCTGGTGCTCGATTGTCTGGTTGGCGAACCGCAAAGCCCGGTCAGCGCCGCCGGACGAGACGACTCGAGCCGCTTCTTGGACACGTTCGAAGTAAGAAGAGACCACACCTTGGAGCGCCGAGTAAGCTACGTCGCGTTCGACGAGTTGATGTCCTAGGCGCTCCAGATCCGTGTCACGCTGGCGAATAACTTGGCGGAGGTGGTCGATCAGCACTTCGGAGGAGTCAACTCGGCGGTTGGCTTGCCGAGTCACCTCCCTCAGCTATAACTCCTGAGTGCAAACAGTCTTGCGGAGAGAGGAGACGAACTCAGTATTATACTGAGATCCTCTCTTCCAGTGGTCCCGCTCGCGGACGACAGCAGCGAGTTCGTGGGTCAACCGAGCTGGCTCAGCGATAGCCACTTGCACCCGGCGATCCAGAGCCCGATTAGCCCGCGTCAGCGACTCAACATGGACCCGCAGGTCGGCGAGTTCTTGGGTCGAGCACGGGAGCGAAGGAGCCTCTGAGGAGAGTAACTCCATCATCTCTCGGGGCGTGGACTTGGCGAGAAGGTCCCGGCGGAGAGCGGCATCAGCCGAGGAAGGAGGGCGAAGGAGCGCATATGTTGTTAAGCGGGCTCGATCACTCTCTTCAACTCGGCGAGCGTAGCCCCATTGGCTGCCCAGGCGAACCCGGCAGGAAGCTGTTGGAGTCGGCGGCTGGAAGAGGTGGAACGCCGTCCACGGGCAAGCCATCTCGCCGATATCCCGCAGGCACGGGACTGCGAGCGGGGCTCGGCGAAGGCGTCCGACGGGGCGAGTAGACGTCGCTGTGGGCGACCGAAGAACATGGCGACCCACCCCCAGCTAAGTCAGCTTCGGCAACCGGAGAAACGGGCCGCATAGCTGGGTCGTCGGAGCTCGGTTAGGAGGGGGACTCGACGAGCTGGAATCCTCCCTGGCCAGAACGCACTCTCAAGATGGAGCGGGGCCGAGCCGACGGCGAAGTCGAACTCGGCGAGGCTGCTGCTGATCCCGAAGAAGTGCCCGGAACTGCTTGGACTCGAGGAGTCGACGGCGAGGATGGAGAGAGGTCCTGGAAGAACTCAGCGAGTTCGGCCGCCGACTCGAAAGGCTTAGCATCAGGGAAGCGCGGGCCCGCAGCAACCCCGATGAGTAGCGCGCGGATCGTCGAGCTGCTGACGACTGAAGCCATTCTCGCTGGCGCCGAGCTGTGCGAGGCCTGTAAGACGAAGCGAAGGTTAGCAGCGAGTCAGCGATGCAGGTGAGAAGAAGTTGATGTACCTGGTTAGCCGGAGCAGTATCGTGGCGGGAGCCATGCGTCTTCGACTCGGCGCATTCGCCCTCCTCGAGGTCACCGGAGTCGGGCTGGGACTCAGCGGGACAGAGTCAAGCCCAGCGAGCGACACTCCCGAAGGCGCCGAGTCGGCGGCGGCCAGAGCCGGCAAGTCCGCTCCGTGGGCAGGAGTGACGCTAACCGCGGGTGCTGGAGGCAAGACGGGAGCAGCTCCAGCACCACGCGAAGCCGCAGCTGTCGGAGGAGGGCTCGCCGAAGCAGGAGTAGAGTCAGGGTGGTCGTCGACTGGACAACCGACCCCGGCATCAATACCAGCCGTGTCGGCGCGAGGTGAGCTGGCCATGGGAGCGTCTGCAGCATCACAACAGCTATGTCAGCTAGGATATTACACATCACAAAGGCGCCAGTGAAGCGACGTAACGGCAGGAGCGTGAGCGGCGAGCAGCAACCGTGCGAAGACGACTTGGCGGGTGAATGTGAGCGCGGAGTGAAAGCGCTGACTGACAGAAAGGGCCACAGGCTGCGACACAGCAGTTGGGTCAAGACACTCGCCAGCTGGGTCGTATCATGACCGGGGCGGTTGTGGTGTAGTGCCACACCAAAATTTGGTGACCAGTATGTGACCCGGCACCGACTTCCGGTGACAGCAGCCTGGGCGAGCGAAGGCATTTCAAAATCAGAGCGGTCAGGTGTTGCAGAGTCAGAGCGACCACGGTACTGGCAAGGTGTCACAGAGTGAGAGCGATATGCTGTCTCAGAGTGGGAGCGGTCATGGTAATTCCCGCCGTCGACGAAAGTGTGTCAAAGTCAGAGCGGGCTGGTGTTTCAAAGTGAGAGTGGATACGGCAAATCTCACTGAGGCAAGAAGTCAGCGGGATCTCCAGATAGTTACATAGGGACTCCGTGAGGGGTCAGTTGGGATCCGAAACCCCTTCACTTCATTAGGTATTTGTATAGGACACAATGAAAAGTAGGTTAGAGCGTTCGCGGCCCTTCGGAGAGATAACAAACAAAGAGAGCAGAATTTTCCAAGTCCAAGACAAGCGTACACTGTCCGGTAAGTCCCTGCGCGGGCTGGATTATGTCTGCCGTCAGCACCCGAGAGACATAGCTTGTAGGGTGTTGACAGGTAGCGCCAAGAGACAAGTCGGCCCGGGAAGGGCAGGAAACTCGCCGAGCGCGCTGAAGACAAGCACCGCCGAGTCTGCGGGCCGGTACGCCGGATAGCCCGGGTGCCGTGTATGGTGTTGCAGAACGCACAAATTAGTCCTTGCTCACAGACACAACAATCGCCGAGCTAGTCGGCGCTTATTGGCCTGCGCTAGGTTGTCCCCAGCGGTCCGGCCCTTCCAGGACAGCGGTGGCGGTCCTCGCCGAGACCAGGCAACCAAGCCAGTCGTTCCTCCGGAAGTCAGCTGAGCTCCCTGACTCCCGTTCCTCAAACCCGCGCCGTCCACCAAAGGATGGACAACGGCGCGCGAGCGCTTTTACGGGTCACCGAGAGCAAAGGCTTCTCGGCTAGAAGTGTCACGGCACCCGGACTATCCGGCGTACCGGCCCGCAGACTCGGCGGGACTTGTCTTCAGCGCGCTCGGCGAGTTTCCTGCCCTTCCCGGGCCGACTTGTCTCTTGGCACTACCTGTCAACACCCTACAAGCTATGTCTCTCGGGTGCTGACGGCAGACATAATCCAGCCCGCGCAGGGACTTACCGGACAGTGTACGCTTGTCTTGGACTTGGAACATTCTGCTCTCTTTGTTTGTTATCTCTCCGAAGGGCCGCTAAGGCTCTAACCTACTTTTCATTGTGTCCTATACAAATACCTAATGAAATGAAGGGGTTTCGGATCCCAACTGACCCCTCACGGAGTCCCTATGTAACTAACTATCTGGAGATCCCGCTGACTTCTTGCCTCAGTGAGAAGTACCGTATCCACTCTCATTTTGAAACGCCAGCCCGCTCTGACTTTGACACACTTTCGTCGACGGCGGGAATTACCATGACCGCTCCCACTCTGAGACAGCATATCGCTCTCACTCTGTGACACCTTGCCAGTACCGTGGTCGCTCTGACTCTGCAACACCTGACCGCTCTGATTTTGAAATGCCTTCGCTCGCCCAGGCTGCTGTCACCGGAAGTCGGTGCCGGGTCACATACTGGTCACCAAATTTTGGTGTGGCACTACACCACAACTGCTCCGGCCACGTTACGAGCCGGAATAGTGAGTGACGTGGCCCATCTGGTGTGTCTGTCATGAGTTTGTCCGGTCTAGTTAATGCCACTCACATTTCCAAAATCGAAGACGCCCGGAGCCACCAGAGCACCACCTCGACGACTTCGCCCCAGTAAGGCTAGGCTTCCTCGTGACTTGCGCGTCGGTACATACCTTGACTGACATGTGGTCTCTATGTCCCGGTTTCCCACTTCACTTGCCTGCATTGCCAATGGCACGTCTACGTCTGTGCGCGTGTAGATGTTTCCATCGCTGGAACCAAGCCCTGCCGTCCTGTCATGTCAGCGCTCGGTCGCCGACTTCTCCCTGGTCCACGACAGCCAGGACTGGGCGAGATGAAGTCAGCTGTGGGCCCCGCAGAAGACGGTCGTCCCGACCAAGGTGATGGCCGTCGCCTAGCTCGTCAAGTCAGCGTGCTCGGCCCTGTGGAAGTCTGGCTCGTCGTCATCGCTGAGCTGGGCCCAAGCCGACTGGTTGAGATGCTGCTCGAGCTCCATTAGCCGGGTAAGAGCCTGATACTTGTGCTGGTCACCTTGGATGTAGCTGATTGCGATGGTGTCATGCTGTAGATCGTCAAGAAGGACGTGCCGAACTCGGCGAGAACTCGGTACTCCAGCAGTGGGCTTGTCAGCTGAGTTCGACCTCAACCCGCTCCAGCCGAGTTGACTCGGCGAGGTCGTCGAAGCCTCAGGTCTTCCAGACGATTTCGGAAGTCGGATGGCTTGTCAGCTGAGCTCGACCAGCTGAGCCGCCGCTCGCCGACAGTCGGGATGCAAGTTCAGCTTGGTACAATTCGTTTTCCCCCACTTCGTAACTCATATAATGTATGCAGTTTGACGCAGTAGCTTTCTTCCACTCGACTCGGCCTGCTGGTCTTCGCCGAGTCGGTGAATCATCATTTTGGTGCAATAACTTTCAACCTTCATCTGCAACTTGCACCATTTGCAGACGGTTTTCACTTTTCATCTGTTGCAGATAGTCGATATGCCCCAGTCGAAATTGGACTCGGCTGGGCTTCACCTCGGTACACCCCAGCGAAAGCTGAACTCGGCGAGGCACGGCTAATGTCAACGCCGACATGCCCCAGTCGAAGTTGGGCTCGACTGAGCTGGGTTCGAGTCAGCGCGACTTGGCTTGAAAGCCAGCTGAGCTCCGACACACCTAAGCTGAGTGGCGATTTATTTGTAAGTAGCCCATATGCTGAGCCCGTTCTGCGTCATTTCGTCAGTACATTCCATGCAATCTCAACAGTAGCAATTCCATTCTGCCGAGCCTGTTTATCCCTTGGCGGTGGTCAACATGTGGTGCAGTAGCTTAGCTCTCGTCTGCAACCTGCACCAATTGCAGACGAGTTTCACGTTTCTTGTAGTGCTCGTCGACCGTCTTCTTCACGTCTAACGGTCTACGCCAGTGACGAACCAACTTCATCTTCACGCGAGGCTTTACGCGCTTCATAGTCAACCAGACGTCGCTTCCTTCCTTAAATGGGTACCGTGTAGACTCGGCGGGTGGACATTTTACCGGCGTAGTCGTGTCAGTTGAGTCCCTCTGGGCTTCAAATTCCTTTCCGCCCAGCCATGATTTGAGTTTCCCGGCGCGCTGAGTCTTCTCAGCTATCGGGTCCTCTTTCAGGGGGAATTCTAGCTGAGTATCGGCTACTCGGTGGGGACTGAGGTCGTTGAGTTTGTCTTCGGGTTGTGCCTTCGAGTTGACATGCTTCAACTTCTCAGCTGAGAACTCAGCTGTCCCTCGTCGTTGCTCAGCTTGTGTTGCTGCTGAGGCGGCGCCAGCTGGGTTCGGGAAGCAATTGTCGACTTCAGTTTCGACTTGGACCTCTACACGGTGAGTTTGTGCTGGAGCTGTTTGCGACTCGCAGTTACTGTACTTATTGGAGATCGACGGAATGAAGCTCGACAAGGTTGATAAATCTTGACACTCAGCTGACGTTGACTTCATTATGGCTGATTTTGCAAATTTCTCAGTGAAGCCTTCATGATAACCATCTCCGAAGTGAATTCGGCGAGGGTGGCTCTTCGGGTTTGCGCTGACGCGACCTGTCGAGCCGTGGGCGCTGGGATCTCCGGGTTTGCCCCCGGTAGATGACCTCGGCGATTCTGTTCAGCTTCTTCAACTCAGCTTTTCTCTCTCGACTAAGAATTACTCGACCTGCCTTGCACTCCAGGGCTTCTGATACAAGGGAGTCAGCGGCTGCGTTGTAGCAGCGCACTATATGCATATAGCGAACCGAACTCAGCTTTTCGTCAAATGCTTGTGGCACTCCAGCTCAATTTGAAACGCTTCTTCTTCACAAGCCCTCGCCCCCATGGATTGCAGGATTACAAGCCGGGAGTCGGCGACGATTATTAAGTCGGCGACTCCCCGGGACAGTGCCGCCATGACACCGTTATTCACGCCGGTGTATTGGGCGATATTCACAGTAGTCGACGGGAGGTACGCACTCCCAGCGATCTCAATGTCCCAAGCCGGTAAGCGCCACAGAATCGATTAACAGCTACCGTAGCCTACTTTTGCCGTGGTCTCAGCTGATCCGTCAAATGATAGCACAAAAACCTCGATATTGCGAGGAATATGAGCAAACGGTGACTCCGTGGTCCCTGTGAGCGACTTGGGGGTCACGTCGATTCTGTCAGCGGGTGGATTGCCCGTGGTTGCCCCAGCCGAGTTGTCGTCGTCTTTGAACTCGGCTTTCAGCTGAGTGGTCGTGTCGTGCGCTTGTTGGATCTCGGTGACCACTTCTCCTGCCTCGTGAACTCGGCTAAGTTTGCGCAATGCCGTGTCAGGCTCAGACAATTTGTCTCCACTGTTAATAGGAACCCGCTGAGTCGGCGGATGGTTCGATATAGTCACCGCAGCCATTTTGACTGACCCAATTGCCTCAGTTCCTGACGCTGCCGACTTCAATGGCTCCGCTGACTCGACTATGAGGCCACCTGCGCATGTAACCTTGGCCACTGCTGGGACTGACTGTTCCAGCAACTCATGGCGTTGAATGCAAGCTAACTCGGCTTCTCCGTCACGAAGTCGGCGCGGACACCGCTTCATCACTCTACTCGGCGGCAGGTACGCACTTTTCGCCACGGCTGGTGGCTGCTTGGCTAACCACGCGTCATATAGACTCTGCTCCTTCTTCAGTAGGTCATGGTCCATCGCAGCTTCGTACCCAAGAACCTGCCAGTGGCGATACTTCGCCGAGTTCAACCGGACATACCCGTCGTTTTGGGGTAGCTCTCCACGCGGTATCCAAATGATCACGGCGAAGTGGGCGGCGCACCATACCAGTTTCTCGCTCACATTCATTATGAGAACTTTGGTAGGTTTATCCCGTGAACCGTGGACAACCGTGGGTATCCAATCTTTTGTTCGCCGCACCCATAGCTCGTGGGTGTTGAAACTCGGCTGACGGCGCCTCAGGGCGAACTCAGCGACAAGCCGCGGCTGAATGTTCATTGACTCAGCTGGGCCGCCGCTCACTCGGCTCTCATAGGGTGACTCATCCAACTCGGCGGCCCGCGACTTAAGGAGTGGTATGACGACCTCGTCCGGCAACTTCGCAGTCGAGTTGAACAAATCCAGCCGCACACCAGCTGGGATCATAAAGTCGGTCCCGAGGATCACGTCAACGCCGCATAATCCATACGTCAAACTCGTATATCAATTGCCAGCCGAGAGTCATCTTTACCATGTCTCGGGCCGTCCTATTCAGCTTGCTATTGTTGACACCCTGCACGTTAATCTGCGTGTCGTTGCTTGTGATTCGTTTTAGGCGTAGTCTCCTCGCGAAGGACTCAGTGATAGCCGAGACGTTTGCCCCGGTGTCAAGCGGAATCTGGGTCCGCTTGTCATTCACCGCACCCATCACCAGGGCACGCATACGAACTCGGCGATCGTACTTTCTCGTCGACCACCACACCATGCTTTCACCATAGCGCAATCTTATCATCTCAATGTGGTCTGTTTTAGCCGTACTCAGCTGAGTCTCTCTTGTCATACTCGTAATAGATCGGCGGCCTTCCTCTGGGTCGCTGAGTTCATCATTCCAGTCAACTTCACGTTCCTGTCCGTCGGACCCACACTCAAATTCGTCGCTTCTCTCACACTTCATCATAGGCCTTTGCGCCTTGTCCACATAAGCGAACGCGAAATCCGCTTCGACCGCCGGCTCAGCTGACTGTGGCAGCCCGGTGTTATCCAACCCAGCCGGTGTTGGCGGGCTGCCTAGTTTAATTCCATCGGCTCGTAAATATCGTGGAGGTTAGCGGGTGCCGCTGACTTAACCACTAATGTGCGGACGAACTTGGCGAGTTTCTCGAGCCGCTGGAACATCTAGCAGCGGTCCACGTCATCAATCTGCCTGCAGAACTTGCATCGCCGGGGCCAGGAGTGCGCCGAGTGGATGTTGCTTCCACACGCTGCGCACGGACCGTGGCGAGGACTCTCATTGAAATAGCCTTGGCGATCTCGGCAGTCATAAGCCCGCCTGTCACGGGTGTGATCTTAGCGATCCCGGCGCTTGCGCTCTGCCGACTCGTCTCGGCGAGCTGGGTGGTCACCCCTGCATCGCATCGCCGAGTTGCCCCCTCCTGAGGATTGACCACTCACAGTTCTATCGTCCACGTAATTCTGGATCTGGTCGGAGTCAGCGTCGCTGGAGCTGCTGTAGCCATCTTCGCTGCTCGACGACTCATATCCGCTGCCTCGCCGACTCGACTGGCGCGAGTCGGAGCCGTGGTACAAATCTTCCACCGACGCGTCCACCACGTTGACTCAGCGGTCTCGGCCCTCGTCGCGACGACTTCGGCAATCATCTCGGCGCGGCTCGCGTCGATCATCTCGGCGAGACTCGCGACGGTCATCTCGGCGGACATCTCGCCGAGTGTTGTCACCCCGTCGAGTTTTGCTTCCTCGTCTGCTGATCATACGGTCTCGTTGCTTCTTCCTTTTTTCGCCAAGGATCTTCGTGTTAATAATCTGCTCCACTCGCTGAATGTCGGCGAGTTGGAGTGGATACAACACGTCCATGACTTCGTCGTCACCGCAGTTGAGTAGGAACTGCTCGACGTGGTCAGCTGCGTCCGCATCGCCCTTTTCGTACTGGATCTTGGCGGTGCGGGCATATCCATTGAGTCGGATGAGGAAGTCGCAGTTCGGCTCGTTCTCCTAGCCGAGTAGTATCGGGTACGCGCTGACTGGTCGAATTGCGAGCGGTAGGAATCGAGGAACGCCTCGCTGAGTAGGTTCCAGCGCTGCTGAGTCTTTTGTGGCAGCTGGCGATACCAGTTCTTGGCGGCCCGGTTGAGACTCAGCGAGAATGGCTCGTACCACGAGTTTCGAGGCTGGCGAGTCCCTTTCACCTCATAAATGAAACACTTAAGCCACTGCAAGGACACATCGGAGCGGTATCGCTTGCCCTCGAACTCGGCGATCTTGTCGAGTGAGAAGTGAGTGCGCACTTCCAGACACCTGGAGTCAGCTTGTTCCTCGCCCTCATAACTGAGTCGGCGGATTTGCGCCTTCACCGACTCATCGAGATCACCCCTGTTATCCCACGGGTCCTCGCCGAGTTCCGCTTCGTCGCTGGGGTCGTACCCATGGTCATAGCGACCACGACTCGGCTTGCCCTTCTTCGGGGTCAACATGTGGGAGTCCTCGAAGTACGGAGTTCCCACAGTCGACCGGAACTTTTCAGCTTTCTCGGTCTTCTTCGTCTCCGGGGTCCAGCGCAGAGGGACTTTGCTTGGATCTTCACCGAAGTCGGCGATCCGCTTGGCAATTGTCTGCTTGGGTCCTGGAGCCCGCTCCAACCCGAACTCAGCGCGCAGCCGGCGTTTCCACTGAGTCAGCTCACTCCCACACACAACGTCCCAGCCGGATAACATCAAGCTGTTGGGCTTGCTTGTGCAGCGATATCCCATCGCCTTCAGCAGCAACGTCGTGTCTTCGACGAGTTGGTCCAGACTGGTGCTCTTGATTGGCTAAGTCAGCTCGGGGTCCGGCACCGGCCACTTCGCCTGCGCCATCGCGACCGGCGCAAACATCATCATCCACTCACTGTGGACTCTCATCACCTCGCCGAGTCGGCTGAGCACCTTGTTGGCACTCGGCGTGTCGGCGTTCCGGGTTGCTCTTGGAATAAGGGGCGGACGTTCCCCTTGAGCAACCCCTTGATCATCATCATTTTCGTCTTCGTCCGCACTTGGGTTCAACTCGGCGGCGAGGCTGCGCTCAACAGGGCACGGATTTTCCATCCGACACACCTGGAGCGACAACTCCTCCTAACTCAGCTGTCGACTCGATATGTTCGTCGACTTCTTCACTCTCCTCATACGCATCATCATATCCTTGGCTTCGAGCGTCGCCATCCTCGAACTCGGCGCTCCGGACTGCATCCATCGTCATGGGTGCGGCCAACGGACTCGCCGAGTCCGATCTCCCCGCCGGTGATCTAGCTCGCGCTGGACTTCCCCGACTCGGCGATGGCGATCCCTTGGCCATCCTGTTCACTTGTTCTCACTTGACTTGGTTACTTGGTACCTGCGACAACACGCACACCCTGTTCCCGGGTCGCGGCACCAGTTGTGGTGTAGCAGAACGCACAAATTAGTCCTTGCTCACAGACACAACAATCGCCGAGCTAGTCGGCGCTTATTGGCCTGCGCTAGGTTGTCCCCAGCGGTCCGGCCCTTTCAGGACAGCGGTGGCGGTCCTCGCCGAGACCAGGCAACCAAGCCAGTCGTTCCTCCGGAAGTCAGCTGAGCTCCCTGACTCCCGTTCCTCAAACCCGCGCCGTCCACCAAAGGATGGACAACGGCGCGCGAGCGCTTTTACGGGCCACCGAGAGCAAAGGCTTCTCGGCTAGAAGTGTCACGGCACCCGGGCTATCCGGCGTACCGGTCCGCAGACTCGGCGGGACTTGTCTTCAGCGCGCTCGGCGAGTTTCCTGCCCTTCCCGGGCCGACTTGTCTCTTGGCGCTACCTGTCAACACCCTACAAGCTATGTCTCTCGGGTGCTGACGGCAGACATAATCCAGCCCGCGCAGGGACTTACCGGACAGTGTACGCTTGTCTTGGACTTGGAACATTCTGCTCTGTTTGTTTGTTATCTCTCCGAAGGGCCGCGAACGCTCTAACCTACTTTTCATTGTGTCCTATACAAATACCTAATGAAATGAAGGGGTTTCGGATCCCAACTGACCCCTCACGGAGTCCCTATGTAACTATCTTGAGATCCCGCTGACTTCATGACTCAGTGAGAAGTACCGTATCCACTCTCACTTTGAAACGCCAGCCCGCTCTGACTTTGACACACTTTCGTCGACGGCGGGAATTACCATGACCGCTCCCACTCTGAGACAGCATATCGCTCTCACTCTGTGACACCTTGCCAGTACCGTGGTCGCTCTGACTCTGCAACACCTGACCGCTCTGATTTTGAAATGCCTTCGCTCGCCCAGGCTGCTGTCACCGGAAGTCGGTGTCGGGACACCTGCCGGTTACCGAATTTTGGTGTGGCACGACACCACACGTGACACGTCTAGCCGAGAAGCCTTTGCTCTCGGTGGCCCGTAAAAGCGCTCGCGCGCCGTTGTCCATCCTTTGGTGGACGGCACGGGTTTGAGGAACGGGAGTCAGTGAGTTCAGCTGACTTTTGGAGGACGACTGGTTTGGTTGCCTGGTCTCGGCGACGACGGCCACCGCTGTCCCGGAAGGGCCGGACCGCTGGGGACATCCTAGCGCAGACCAATAAGCGCCGACTAATTTGTGCGTTCTGCTATACCACACTTCGCCTTCTGGTGCTCGAAGTAGTCATCGATGGAGAGGTGACGCTCCACCGCCTTCGGGTTTTTCTTCTCTTGGGGCGCGCTCATTGTTGAGTGAGCGCGGGTTTCTTCTCCAAACGCGGAGAATTGACGCGCGGGGACCCCGCGCGTCTAACCTTAGGGTGGATGGTGTAACAGGGTTACACGCACAAGTGGCTGCAAGCCACTTGTGAATTTAACAGATAGGTTATCTGTTAAAAGTTTTAGATACTTCCTCACCTTGGTGTAAGACACACCAATGGATACATTGAAGTGGGCCACCACAGTGAGTGGTCCACACATACCCAAAGATCCTATTGGTAGAAAGCAGCATCTTTCTACCAATTAGAGACGTGCATATTGGCGGGGCTCTGACAGCCAGCCGCTGTCAACCCCTTTCATAGATGATAAACAATTTTAGCAGTTTTAGAAGGTAGATCAATTCACAAACATTACAGTTCTCATTTTACCTAATCTAAGTCACTTGGGGTCTTATCTGATTTAAATTATATTTGTGTATTCAATTATAATTAACTCAAGTAATTACTAAGTACTTACGCTTCCTCATACACGTAGCGCAACGTGTAAGCAAAAGTAGTGAGTCAAGTTAGACCCACTACGCAAATTGTACTGTTTTTTTTACTGCGGCTTCGCCGCCTAAGGTGAAAGTATCTACACTTCACTATCAGCTATAACTAGCTCTAGTTCATTCCTAATGGTTGGCCCGCGGCCGTACTTCATCCAGGGGTAACCCTTGTGTAAGCTACACCACAAGGGTAACCCCTCGTGTAACCCCGTTACACTCTCCCCCATCAAATCGGCGAACACCCCGAATCCTCACTCGCGTTCCTCCAGTTGAGGTCACTTCGCATCGCAGCCGACGTGCTCCTTGAGCTTTATTATAGCTTTCGCTGCGCCACGCGCACACGCATGCAAGCCGCGCTCGGGTCGTCAGACCGTCAGCCCACGTCACCGCGCACACGCGCTTCGTCGCCAGGGCCAAGCCCCACAGCCGAGCCTGTCTCCTTGTCTGCGCCCAGCGCATCCGGGCCCGCTGCGGCCACCACTCCCCACAGGTTCTCCGTAGCCGAGTATCGTGCCGCGCACCTCCGCAAGCACGGACCGAAAGTGATGTCCAAGGGAAGCTCAAGCCAGACCGGCGAGCAGACGTCGCGTGGTGCGCACCGCGCTGACGACCAGCTCAGCGAGCAAGAAGAGGGTGAGGTCGACTACGACTCGTCGAACGACGGCGACGGTTCGCCAAAGGCGCCCACAGCCCGGGGTCCTCGGCGCGCCCGCCCTTGCCGCCGCGACATTCATTCCTGAACACAAAGTCGCCGACACAAGCAGTCACAGATCGCGTCGCTAGCGCTATCGCTCGTATGGACGCCCTGCGCAACGCGCCACCTCGGTCCTCGAGTTGTGGCGATGACAACGACGATCATGTTGATCCCAACGTCATTACGAACCCGCTGGACGAGGCCCAGGGCCGGGGATTGGAAGAGCGCAACGCGCCACGGCGCTCACATCCCTGGGGCCTTACCCCTCATTGGTTCCCGTCGAGGATATGGCTCCAGGAGCCGGGAGGATCCCGCAGAGGTCGCGAACGAAATGGCCAAAGCCGGCTGCGTTCCGACGTGATCGGGCCTCCAGCATCGACCGAGGCCGAGGTCAATACGCGTATTGCGCTGCGGCAACGTCACTTGACACCTCAGGCAACGACTCCGTCGGAGTATTGCACCCGGCTGGATGATCAGCTGCGCGAGCGCTCCGTTCCGAAGGTGGATCGGATCCCCGTGGTTCTCCTCCCAGGTGATACCGAGGTCAAGGATGATGGCAAGTTCTAGGCCTGGGCTGAGTCCGCCCGCCACTTGAAGTCGATTGACGCTCTTCGAGCAAGCTTCAAGAAGCAAGATGTTTATCTTGAACGGCGCCTCCGCTTCATGTGGGCGAAGAACAAGGCCAGTCAAAATCGCCATTCAGGCCAAAGGCCTCGCGACCCAGGCGCCACTCGTACTGTTCCAGATGCCCCGCGCAACGCACCGATATCTACACCCTTGGCTTCAGCTCACGCGTCACACTCGAGCGCTCGTTCTGACGTGTCGTCGTCTCTGTCAAGCGCCGGGAAGCGCGAGGTGACCGCGAGCCCGTTGAGCGGCGCGGGTGCTCCCAGCCAAAAGCGCCAACGGCTTCCGGGCAGTGCTGCCGCAGGGGTACTCGTACTCCCAGGACGGAGGCTCCCCTCTCCACTTCACAAGATATTGGGTATGACCCCGGTGACGACGCCGCTTCAGAAGTCGTTCCACGTGGTAGTGGAGCTCCCCATGCTCGTCGAGCAGCGCTGGAGGACGAAGAGCCGCCACTGGATCCGCGCGTGCTGCGCCAGCGCCTGTCCGATCTGGACTACGAGAGCCGTTCGGTCCACTCGTTCCGGAACTGGGCGGGAGTGCAGTCGCCCGGTTCGACGATGGCCTGCTCGATGTGGAGCGTCGAATTGTGGACCTCGAGGGTCCACAGGACCAGCGCTTGACCGGACTGGAGCGCTCGGTCGCAGAGCTCCGTTCTGAGAACGACCGTCTTCGTGGCCAGATTGAGCTGCTGGTGACGATGATACGGGGGGCTACAGCCCATCCGACACCCCAGTAGCGGGCACTGCCCTCGTCGGAGCCCGCGCTTCCGCGCTAACTTGGCTCGGATCGTGATATCGCTTGAGCATGCCCACGTAAAACACCGGGGGTGTGCGCATCTTCTTGGGAAGGTTGAGCGTGTACACCAGGCCCCGTTTGGCCACGACCTTGAATGGTCCGATGAAGCGAGCACGCAACTTCGTCTTGAAGACAGCCGAAACTGCATGTGTAGGTAGGTTCTTCGAATTTAGCGACATCAAGTCCCCGACCTCATAACTTTCAACATTTCCTCTGCCCCTGGCATCCGAATTTTCCTTTTGTTTGTCTTGGCTCTCAGCCATTGCGTCACGCACGTGCCGTAAGACACTTAGACGTGTTGACAGGAACTCATCAACCTGTTTACGAACAGTAGCCGGGATGACATCAGCAAGCCGATCGGCTAGTGTCGTGTAGGAACACGCGCTAAATTATATATGGCACACTTTCCCCACCAACAACACCCACCGAGTCACCGAAGACTCAATGGGCTTGTTAGGGTTAGAACCTGAAGGCCCAGGAACTTTCCCTTGCACCGGGTTGATGTTTCCCCTGTGTACCGAGCTTCCGCTAGTCGACCGACGGAAGACTCAGCGTCACTAGCCACGAGCAAAGGCTAGCACGCTCTCACACACAAAATATACCTCGCAGGCCCTCAGAAGGAAGGGTCCCGGCCTTTTACGGCGTGATACGAGGGTGCCGGAGCTATACTCCGGCGGGAAGAAATAAATGGAGTGCGCTCTCGCTCCTCCAGTTCCTGGCGACGACTCGTCGCTACCAATACACCGGCCACTAACTCTTGGCCCTGCCAGGGATGAACACACGCTACACTAGTAGATGTGCCCACCGACAGTCATAATCCTACCTACCAGGTTTACCTTGAGCTGCAGGTCGTTCACTGCAGGCACCGGTGTCGCCCTTGCGTGGTTGGGAGGAAAAGCTGTTCTGTTATTGTTGCCCGAAGGCTTATCTTGTCTTCTCTTAAGTTTCCTATCGATCAATACAAATATCAAGTATAAACGCGTCCGTTTTGGACCGCCAGTTGTAACTCACGACTCTTCGGCGCTTTCTCTGCGACGTGGCGGCGTTACCGACGACTCAAACGGCCGCTGAAACGCCACCGACGACTCGGGACAGGCGCCGATGACTCATAGGTTCGGATCTTGCCAGTTGGTTCGCACCGTACTTAGCGAGCTGCAACCGCCCGCGCTTGACTTGGGACCGTCGACGAGTCATCGTCACCGGCCTATTTAGGCCAATCAGCGATCAGGGAGTTTAGTCCAATGACTGGCGATGGGTTGTGACTTGCCAGTTAGCGCCGGCGCCTCGAGTCTTCTTCGCCCCTCGTCCCGCCTTTGGGTTTTGGCCTTGGCTTCATTTCCCGATACCACAACTGCCCCACCGCGACTCGAGCCGCGTGCTGGTGAGCGTCGGGGTGCTCCTGTACCATGGTTGGTTCTTCGCGCGCTGCCCAGTCCGCCGTGAACTCGGCCCTCAGGGCTCTCGGTGTATCTCGGTCTTCGCTCCAGGTAAGCCGTCTTCTCCTTGTTCTCTTGCCGTCTTCACTCCTAACCCGGATCTTCGTATCTTGGTCAGTCTTCGCCAGGTCGAGGAAGCTCGCTTGGTGCTGGTGGTTCGCCTGCTGCTCCTGCTCCCTCGCAGTCGGCGGTGTCTGAGATGAGAGCGCTGCTGAGTCGACGGCCAGTTCGGCCACGGTGAGTTTCCTGGCGTCTTCACGCTTTCTTGTTAGCTTCACGTGGGATGCTGATGCCTGGCGGCTTGTGCGTCTGCTTCCCAGGTTGTCTTGTCATCTCCGGAGTTGGGCTCACTCGCTGTTGGCGATGCGCCGAGCCAAGCTTCGCTGGACGCTTCCGCTGAGTCGTCCGCGTCTCTGGCTACCTCTCCGGCTCTTCCTTTGGTACGTCTCGTTGACTGGCACCTTGATCTTGAGCTGCTCTCGCTTACCTTCACAGTTATTGCCTTCGTTTCTTGTCACTCAGGATACTTCCCTGGTTGATGTGCCTGTTGGTAGTGCTGCCGGCGACTCAGTTTCGATCCAGTCGTCGGAGCTAGCTGCTCGGTGCTCTACTTTGAGCGCTGAGGCCAGTCGTTCCACCACCGACGACTCGCTGATCACGGTGTCGCGTGAGGCCCTTGAGCAAATCGTCATGGAAGCCAGTGCTGAGGCGTCGGAGCGCGTGATCGCGGTGTTGGGTCCTCGGTTGGATCTCATCGGTCGTCTCAATGTCACTCTGCACCAGGGTCCCAATATTCGTGGGGACCGCCACGTGGGCTCTCGCTTGGCCGCTGCTCGCTCGCTGGAAGACGTGGTGGCGGCGGCTCAGCCCAACATGGGGGTCCACGATGACGTCAATCTGGATTTGGCCGTGATGCGAGGTCAGTTGCACTCCGCTGAAGCTGCGCGTGCTGCCGCCGAAAACTCGGCGATGAAGGAGTCGTTCAAGCACGAGAACACCATGGTGTTCCTCAAGCAAGCGCGTGCGGAACTCGAGCACTCCAAGAAAGAGGTCAAGCGTCTGCGGGTCCTGGAGGCTCACTACCTCCAGGAGATGGAGGGTCTTCGTGGAGCCGTGGATGCGCACACCGAGACGGCCGCCCGCTTGGAGAACCGCGTTAGAGTTGCTGACGACGAGTGCAAGCGCATGGCTCTACAGCTCACTCGCGAGCAGACGGTGTTCAAGGCTGCTGTGGCGTCGTCGACTGCACAGAGCAAGCGTCTTCACGATCTTCTGGCTCGCTTGGATGCCGGCGATGACTCGTCGTCGACTCGCCTCCAGCGCCGAAATGAAGACCTTCAAGAGCAGGTGAAGCGGCTCACGCGCGCCAACAGGACTCTTCGGGCGCATGTCAAGTTTGAAGACATGGATCCAGACGTCCTCGTGCTGATCTCTGAAGGTTCGTACCGGTCGTCGTGTTGCTGGATGTGCTGGCTTGTGTTCTGATTCTGCCGATGACTCATGTTTTACAGGTTTGTCGACTGGCGAGTTGAACTGGGACCTGCTGGACATTAGCCACGAGACTCGGCGGGTCCTCAAGGACATGCTGGCCAATGCGGATCCGTCTCGAACCGAGGATGCCATTGCCGTTGACTTGGCCCGTGCTGCTTTCCTGGAATCGGACTCTCATGTTGAGTTGTCGTCGGAGGAGCGGTCGGCTGAGGCGAACAAGACAACGCCGGGAACTCGTGCTGCCGATATCGAAGCGGACCGGGCTGTGCGCGCTACGCAGATTGGTTGCTCACGCAAGCGTTCCTCGCAAAGGGAAGCCGGTTCTCATCATGTTCGTCGTCGGTCAAGCTCTGTTTCTCGTCCGGCGTCGCAAAGCGGGTTCGTTCCTCGTCACTCCGTCGCAGTCCGTCCGCCAGTCGCCCAGGCAAGAGACCTCGCTGCCCCGCCGAAGACTCAGCTTCCGCTGTCCGTGGCTCTCGTACGTCTTCTTCCCGTCGAGGTGGTAGCCGTGAGTCTTCGGTGACAGCTCCTGGTGGTTCTCGGCCCTTCTCAAGATGGTGAGCGCTTGGAATTGAGGTGGAGGTTGTCGAGTCTTCCGGAAGTGTTCCTGCGGCCGCAGAGTCTCCGCCCGTGTTGGCAGTGCAAGCCCCGGTGCTTCCAGGGTTTCGTCGTCCAAGGGCAAGTCGAGGCGGAAACCCCAGGGGCGATGGGCTCGTTCTCAGCGATCTACTGGTTCGCCCGCTCGTGCCGCCTTCTCCGGGGTCGCTGCCAAGTCTTCGTCGGACAGCTCACCCGTTGTTCCTTCCCGCAAGCCGTCTTGTGTGGTGGAGTCATCGGATGAAGATGCTGTTTCGTCGAGCACTATTTCTCCTCCTTCCGAGCAAGTTCACGTTGATTCTGGCGCTTCTCTCGAGTGGTTTCCGGACACTGGTTCGGAGGCGGAGAATTTGGTCGTTGGATCAGTGATTGAGTTATCGGTGGGCGTCCCTCAATCCTCTTCTCTCTTGGAGCTCCCAGGTTCTGAGTCGTCGGGAGCTATCTCAGGTGCTGGTGTGGAGCCTAAGAAAACACCTCCTGTCCCCGAAGACTCACACGAGTCACCGTCGACAACCCGTCGTTCTTCCGTCCACGCCAGTCTGCGTCTTCCGGAAGCAGCCGAGTCGTCGCCACTTCGTCGTCCACCCCTGGGTCAGATTCCAGCCCCGGCGTCATCCGATGGTGCCGTCGCCGGCGCGGGGTCAGTTACCCTCGTCCGATTTTCCAAACAAGTGGCTAAGTGGGCTGTGCCGTACATCGAGCCGCCTTTACGCGTCCTGGGGCTCTCAAGTGCTGGACCCAGATGCTAAATGCTCGGTTGCCTGCACCGGTGCCCTGGGATCTCCGAATTATTTCCAGTCCCGAAGGCATCGCGGCATTCGCGGACTACAAAACCCTGATCATCCGTGGCAGAAGTTTCGCCGGCGACTCCCGTCTCAAGCGTGTCTTTTGACACTTCAGAGTTTGATCCCGACTCCAAGGTATCCCAGCGGGCTTCGCCAATGACTCGAGTGATGGGGTACTGGAGCAATTTTCGTGGGAGCGGCGACTCGGACAACGTCGACCTTGGCTTCTCGCTTTGGGAACGTGATCACTGGATCCTTCCGACGGCAGTGGAGACTACGTTCTCCGCAGTTGCCGCTGACTTGGACATGATGGACTGGACTGCCGCGCGGAAGACTCGGACGAGGAAGGACTTGGATACTTTGAAAGCCGCCTGGTCGAGGTACGTGGTCGAGCGCAACAAACGCAGTGACCGTCTCCGCGCCAAGGTGGTCCCCTACATCTGGAAGTGGGGCAGCAGCCAGGATCCTAGTTTCTCGGAGGTGAAGCCCGAGTTCATGCTTGAGCCGACCATGCCTGGGTATTCTCTGGAGTACTTGCCTTGGGAGCCCAAGACTGCCGACTGGTTGAGCGAGGTCGCTGCCCTGGATGCTGCGGAGCCTTGGCGGAACGGCTGGATCGATGTGCCGGAGCAGCACCCTACAACACCACGTTCGTCCCATGCAACCCGTCGGCTCCGCTCTTTGTCCCGGCTGGTTCTTCGCGCGTCGATGTTGGTCGTCGAGTTGTTCCAAGTTCGTCGCTGCAGCCGGGTGAATTGAGCTCAGAATGGGTGGCCGAGTTTGGTGGTGCTCGCGTTCCTGCTGCGTCTGAGTCTTCGCCGACTGCTGCGTCTGTTCCGGGAGGACCAGTTCTGGATGCTGCTGGTGGTTCCGATGACTCGAGCTTGCTTGGTGTCTTGGCTCGGGCAGCCGTTGCCTCCGATCCTGATTGAGTTGAAGTCGGGTTCAAGCGAGTCGTCGGCAGCGTCTTCTATCCATTTGGTTTTCGTTTCCAATTCCGCTTCTGAGTTGCCGTTGAGTTTGGCTGTCCATCTTGGTAGCGTTTAATTTTCAAATGCAAAAAAGTAGTACTGCAGTAGCTGTTTTCGTCTGTGGTCTTGAGCTGCGTTGCCCCAAGTACAGGTCGTCATGGCGGTGACTCATAGCCACCTAGTCTTCGTCGGCAACTTGAACCATCTGCAGGCGCTGTTCACTTCGTTTTCGCCGCAGGTAATCATAGAGGAGCCCTCCGCAAGAAAGGTTAGCGGCTGGCTCCCACGTCGGCTCATCGTAGCCGACCCATTTGACTCTAAACTCGCGCACTGCTCTTTCAGTTCCCGTGGACAACGGCACACGGTCGTCGAGGATGGCTTCAACTTCATACTCTCCTGCCACGTGGTCTGGCTCCCAACTATCTTCAGGGAGCAGTTCTTCGTCAAAGTCTAGTCGCGTGTCGTCGACGAGCCCGGGCGCGAGGCGAGTCTTCGGTCGATCTCCAAACTCATCAACCAGCTTTAGTCGGGATATATGGACGACTGGGTAAAATCGGTATCCACTGCGGTCCGGTAACTCGAGTTCGAAGGCGTAGTCTTCGATCTTCTTTTTTATCCGGAAGGGTCCATGCCAACGGTGTGCCAGTTTCTTGGTAAGGCCGGGCTTGACTCTCTCCATGTACAACCAGACCCTGCTGCCGACATCGAACGGGACCGGTAGCATTGATTTTCGGCCTGCAATCGGCTCATTTCCGCCAGTCTTCGGTGGACCCACCCTGTCCCGAGAGACATGTCCCCTGTCCCACAAACGGTTGGTGCGGGCACCCGCCGACGACTCGCGAGTCGTCGGTGGCACATGCGTACTTGGTTTGAGCGACAGGTGATTTGGGACGGGGGTGTCTTGTCCCGTAGACGGTTGGTCTTGTGCCGCCGCCGACGACTCGTGATCCCGAGTCTTCGCCAGTATTGTCTTCTCTTTCCTACTGAGTTTGGCGTTGTGTTCCCGGGCTCTGCGAGTCTTCTCGGTGGCCTGGTATTCCTTGGCCATTTCCATAGCAATCTGCTGTTGTCTGTTGACTTCGCGGCGCCACGCCAGTGCGTCTGACTGCTTCGGCGTGCCGTGTCGGAGCGAGGATGACATGGCTTTCAGCGTTGACTGGGCATCCCACCCGTGCACCAAGTAGAATGGTGTTTCCTTCCGAGTCGTGTCTTGTGAGTTGTTGATGGCGAAGACTAAGCGCTCCACGATTTCATCCCAGTCTTGTTGGAGCGGGTCTTCGGCGTATACCTTGACGGATTGCATTACAGTCTTGACTGACCGTTCTTGCTGTCCGTTGGCTTGCGGCCGGTAACTCAGCGTTGCTCGTGACCTTGACTGCATCATTTCTGCAAACGCTTGGAACACTTCGCTCATGAACCGTGGGTCGCGGTCATGACGGATAAGTGATGGCGCACCGAATCGTCGGTATATGCATTCTTCGAATGCTTGTGCCACCTTGAGTGCGCTCGTATCCGCCATGGCTTTCGCAATGATGAAACCCGTAAAGGAACATTGGAAGAGTAGCAAGGATGTGTTGCCCCTCCGAGTCTTCGGCAGTGGTATCACAAAATCCATAGACACTAACTGGAAAGGTCGTTCCGCCAGCACGTTGCCAGGAGAGTATCCCTTCAGTTGGGGGCGGCTCTTGCTGGTGCTGCAATCGGGGCACGATCTCACGTGCTTCTCCACATCGGTGTAGAGTCCCAACCAGTAGTAATCTCGCTTGACTCGCTGGTAGGTTCTCACCACACCCTGATGGCCGCCTTCCAGCGAGTCATGGCAATTCTGGAGCACTTCTTGAATCATCGTGGTGGGTACCACCAGACGCAACGAGATCTCCTCTTGCGACTCAGCTTCACGCCGACGACTCGTTCCCATGTAGTGTAGCAAATTGTCTTCCGACAATACGAACTTATCTGCGATTTTCCATGCATCTCTGGCGGCTCGGTATCCAAGTTTCTCCACCTCTCCGCGTAACAGGGTCTTCAGGTTAGCCCATCGCAATTCTTCGTCCTGAGCGGCAGCTATTCGTCGTCGTCTTTCTTCTTGGACTTCCACAGGATCAATGTCTTGTGCGTTAGGAGCTGCTGGTGGAGCTTGGGTCGTTTCCGGGGTTGAATTTCAGGAGGTTTCCGGTTAGGTCGAGTCTTCGGCGGTGACTTCGGCTTATTGTGTGTGAATCGGACATGTTTTTTCTTGCTCTTGGTCTGCGCCCGAGTCATCGCCAGTAGCATTCCAGGTTCTGGACGTACGAAATCAGCAAATGTCTTGCGTTTCACGGTCGAGACGCCGCTCAGAATTTGAAGAGAGCCTCCTGGAACCAGGTTTTGTGCTTCTGATCCTTGCGGCGGCGACTCGTAGATCACTTCTTGTATCCGATTGAGTCCGGCCAACTCTGCTTTCCGGGTCTCACTCAGAATGACCTTGGAAACTTTTGACTCCAAGGCTTCTGTTGCCAACGAGTCCGCGGCAGCATTGTATCCGCGTACCACGTGCAGGTATTTGACTGACCGCAACCGTGCTGTGATCTCCTTGTGATGATTCAGCTGTGCCATCAGTGATTCCTTCCGGCAAGCTATCACCCCTAGGGATTGCTGGATCGCGAGTCTCGAGTCTCCCACGATCACTAAGTCTTCGGCGCCGTGTTCGATCGCGGCGAGAACGCCGTTGTTCATGCCGGTGTACTCGGCGATATTGACCGTGGTTTTCTCGAGGTAAGCGTTCGCTGCAATAACTATTTTCCACTCCGGAAGGCTCCACACGATCCATGAGCAACTGCCGTAACCACCGTACTTCTCAGTCTTCGCTGACCCATCGAAAGAGACCACGAAGCCTGTATGAGTCGTCGGTAGGCGTGCATAGAGCAAGTTTGGGTCCATGCGAGTCGTCGGTGAGCCTTTAGTCGGTGGGGCAACCAGGTCTAATGAGTCATCGAGGTCCACGAAGTTGGTCACCGTCGACTGGAGCAGCTGGGTGAAGGCACAGTCCTTCTCCTTGACTCGTTGGACGATCAGGTGCCACGGGGAGAGCAATACCGCGAATTGTACAGCTCTCCCAAAGAGTGACTTTGACTTGGTAATCCACTCCAAGGTGGAGAAGCGAGTGTAAACTCGTATTGTCCGTCCCGCCAACTGAGTGTAGCAAGTCTTCAGCAGTAGCAACAGTGCTAGCACCTCTTTTTCCGCCGCATGATAGTTCATCTCGGCCTCCTTCAATACACGTCCGCAGAAGCGGACAGGGTGCAACTTGTCATCATGCAGCTGTAGCAGCGTGGAGCTTAATGCCCACTCGTTTGCGAACAGCATGATGTGCACGTCCTTGGTGCGGTCGAAGTGGCGGAGTATCGGCGCTGCCGTAACCTTGTCTTGGAGAGCTTGGAAACTCCGGCGGGCAACTGTGAGGTCACCCTCCGGCGCGAAATCGTCTTCCTTCAGCTGGTACAGCGCCGCGCCGTAGACAGCGAAGTCTTGGATGAAGCGGCTGTAATAATTCAGCGCACCTAGGAAAGACTGCATTCCCTTCTTCGTTCGTGGGAAAGACAGCTTAGTGATCGCGTCCAGCTTCTTCGGATCGGGCCGAATGCCGTCTTTTGACACTTCATGGGACAGAAAGTCAACGCGTCCTTGCACGAAAGTACTCTTGGTAAAGCTGACGCTGATCCGGCACTCTTCAAAACGACTGAGGAGCCGATCCAGCGTCGCCAAACAACTGTCGAAGTCTTCGCCACCGAAACAGATATCGTCCACGAAGGATCGCCGGTCGAACACAGGTACCAGCGACGACTCGTCGGCTTCGTTGGTCGTAAACATATCGGCTTCGGGGCTGTTAATGAGTCGAGTAATGGGTTCAGCTGTCTTCGAGTCATCGCGGGCAGCTGCAAACTTGGTTCGAGTCGTCGCTGTAGTGCCTGGTAGGCGAGGCGACGACTCGAGTCGCCGGCAGTGTTCTGCCGAGTCTTCGGCGGCCTTCATTTTTGCTGCAAAGGCGTTCCAGCCGCCCTTAGGTTGCACGAATCCCCACAATGCGTTGTCTATCATCCGTTGGTAGATCATCGGCGCGTTCTTGAGGCCGAAAGGCATTCGTAGCCACTCGAAATGCCCCAGAGGACACACAAATGCCGAAATCTTGCGCGCACGTAGAGTCATCAGGATGGCCCAGAATCCGCTGGCCGCGTCGAGCGAGCAGAACCAAAGATAAGTCTCCAAGTCTGTGAGCAAGTCGTCGACGAGCGGCATGGCGTAATCCAGGATTGCCGTTACCGCGTTGACCATCTTGTAGTCGATGCAGAGGCGGATGTCTTGGCCATTCTTCTTGAGGACAATGACGATTGGCGAGGCCCACGGGCTGTCCGAGAACGCGATGAGCCCTGCCTTGAGCAGTCCTTTGAGGAGTTCGTACAATTTCTTGAGATGCTTGAATGGGATCCGTCGGGCCCGCTGTTTGATCGGCGCATGCCCCTGCACATCTATGTCGCAGACAACGCCATATGCCGGCGGTGGGAGTGCATTCCCGCTTGCAATCATGATACTTTCATGGCGTCGGAGTACTTCGATCAGGCTCCCTTGTTGGTCTGCCGACAACTCGGGATTCTTGACGTTCGCCGCCGAGTAGTTGAGTGTAGTCGGCTCTGGCTCCGATAAATCGGGGAGGAACGCTAATTCATGCGCGTAGTCTTCCAGTTCGATGTCCGCTGCCGGGTGTTCCGCCGTCTCGTCGTTACTGTCGACGGTACCTTCCGTGACCAGTACACGCATTACTGCTATGAACGTCTGGTCGAGTGTCGTTGAGATGTCTCCGGCTTCTCGGCTGGGTGCAGTCTGAGTCATCGGTGGATGCCTCTTCGGACTGCACTCTAGTCCTCGGTCTTCGTCGCGGCGCACCGTCGACTCAGCAGTCTCCAGTCCTGATCCAGCTGCTTCTGGAGTCATGGCTTCATCGTTAGTCGTCGTCACCCCATCGAGTCGCCGGCAGTAGCGTCGAGTCGTCGGTGATGTTCTTCCGCTATCCATTCTGAGTCATCCGTCACCGACGAGTCGTCGGCACTGTCACGTTCATTGTTGACGGGTGGTTTCTCGGCCGAGTCTTTGTCCGGTCGCTGCAAGATACCTTTGGGTGTCGGGTAACGCACTTGTTCCACCGCTGGAGGCTGCTTGGCCAACCATTGTTGGTAGAGTTCAGCTTCCCACATGAGTAGTGTCTTGTCTCGTGCGGCAGCGTATGCGAGTACCTGCCACTCCTTGTACTTTGCGGATTCTAGCCGCACGTAGCCTTCAGTCTTCGGCAGCGACCCAATTGGAACCCAGACTATCACCGGGAAGTGTACCGGACAACTCGTCAGTCTATCCGTGGCGTTGGTAAGTCGAATCCTGACCGGACGTCCCTTGTAGAACCTGGTGACAGTCGGGATGAACGTCTCAGTTCGGCGGATCCACGGCACGTGAGTCGTCGGCTCGGGTTGTCGCCGTTGTAGTTTGAACTCGTCCCATTCATGGCCCGGTATTTGCATTGGTTTCGTCGGACCGTACGCGACGTGGCTTCCTTCGGCCTCGTCCATCATGTTTTGAGTCTTGATCAGCGGGATCATTACCTCGTCGGGGAGCTTGGCCGTTGCGTTTAGGAGGTCCAGTCGGATACCGGCCGGGATCATAAAATCGGTGCCAAGCACCACTTCTACCCCGGCGCAGTGATCCATTATCCAGACTTCAAAAACATAAACGCGCTCCCATCCAAGGGTGACTTTCACCTTCGCTCGGCGAGTCGTCATCATCTTGCCCTTGGTGATCCCTTGTACATCCATGCAACGTCCATGCCCCACAACTTCGCGGAGTTTCAGTCGCTTGGCAAGTTTTTCCGAGATGACACTGACGTTTGCCCCGGTGTCCAGCAATATCCTCGTGCGCGAGTCGTTCACGGCTCCGTTCACCAGTGTCCGCATCCTTACACGCTTGTCAAATTGCTGCGCCGACCACCATCCCATCCGTTCTCCAGCTAAGAGTCGCACTTCTGGAACGAGTCGTCGGCGCGAGTCTTCCTGTATTGCGCTTGTCAGCCAGTCTTCGGCGGTATCTCCCACCTCTTCGTTATCGTCTTCTTCACACCATACACCTCCACCGAGGCAATCGCCTCTCTCCTTTCCAATTCCGTCGTTTTCATGTCGTTGTTTTGCTCAGTCTTCGTCCATTCGCACTCGCCCACAAATGCAAAGATGCACTCGGCTTCAATTGCGGGCTCGGCTAACTGTGGCAGCCCGATTGGGACCAACCCAGTCGTAGTTGGCGGGCTGCCTAGTTTAAATGGTCCGAAAACAGGAGTTCTTGGAGCTCGGGTGTGAGGTCTTTCTTGTCCACCTTGGACTTGATGATCTTGGTGATTTCTTGGAACACTTCACATTTTCCTGAGTCGTGTACTTGTTTGCACAGCTTGCACCGACGTCGGCAGTAGTGCGCCGAGTGATAGAGACCCCCGCAGGCCGCGCACGGTCCATACTGGCGAGGTCTCTCGTCGCGGTGACTGCGGTTCTGGAGCCGATTGTCCCGGCCTTGGCTGCGCCCCGCTGAGTCACCCCAGGGTTGTCGGTTGGCGGACCGGGCGTACGTGCCTTCGGCGGCGACTCGTCGTTCGTTGTCATTGGCTGCCGCAAGGTAGTGGTCGCTTTCGTCTGACGAATAGCTATCACCCCAGTCTTCGCCGAAACGTTGTGAGTCGTCGCTGCCGTGTTCACTTCCATCTTCGCTGTTGCTGTCGCCATCATATCTGTGGCGTTGTTGCTGCAGCTCGCTCCGCGTGTCTCGCGTGTCCCGTCCATGAAGTTCGGCGACGATGTCAGCGACAGATGCTTCAGCTAGGCTCACGCGAGGCATATTGCGTGAATCGTCGTGACGACGCTCATAATCTCGTTCGCGTCGGTCGCGACGGTTGTAAGCATCCCGCGAGTCGTCGCGGCGGCGGTCATCACGTCGGCGAGCGTCCTCCGAGCGCTCGTGGCGGCGCAAGTCATCGCGACGTCTGTCATCACGTCGTCGGGAGGCATCCCGAGCTCGAGAGTGAGGCAGCGACGACTCGCGGGACGAACTACGCTCGTCAATCTTCAGTATCTCTTGGATCATCTCTTCCAACTCATGTATGTCTGAGATGCGCAGGTGGCACAGGCGCCGTTCGAGTCCTCGGTCGCCGCAAGTCTCGAGGAACCGCTTGACGTGGTCGCGTGCCTTGCGGCCGTTGCTCTCAAACCGAATTCCGGCGTTCCTGGCATAGCCATTGAGCCGGTTTAGGTAGTCGCAAACATGTTCCTTGTCTTCGCGCTTGGCTGAGTAGTAGCGAGTCTCCGCTGACTGGCTGAACTGGGAGCAATAGTACTTGATGAAAGCTTCGCTTAAGAGGCTCCACGTTCGCTTGGTCTTCTTGGGTAGTTGTCGGTACCAATGTAGAGCGCCGTCCCGAAGACTCAGCTCGAAAGGCATGCACCAATCGTTGGGCAATGCTCGTGTTCCTTTCATCTCGTAGACAAAGGCGCGAAGCCATTGCATCGAGTTCTCGCTCTTGTTTCTGGTGCCCGAAAACGCCTTGATCTGCCCCAGTGGGCGATGCGTTGCCACCTCGATCCTCGGAGTCGCGTTAAGCAACTCGGATTCGGTCACCTCACGGATTTGGCGCAGGTACTCGCCCATCTGCGCTCCTCCATCGCCGGTAAAGTCCGCTTCTTCGTCCGACGAGTCGTCGGTGGGCCCGCTGCGGAGGTTCGTGCTCCGTCTTGAGTTGCTTTTCATGCCCCTGGCCGATTTTGAGTCATCGGTGGTGCGTCCAGCGCGGTCTGAGTAGCCCGTAGTTGGTGGAGTCACCATGTGGGAGTCTTGAAAGTACGGGGATCGCTCTCCTGACGCGCTAAACACCCCTCTGATGGGTTTTCGGCTGGGGTTTTCGCGGATTGTCCTCTTCGGAGTCGTCGGCAGCGGTACGCTAGCCGGGTCGACCACTTCGCGAGTCGCACGAGTCTTCCGCGAGTCGTCCAGAGTGAACGATTTGACGCCGAAGGCTGTGCGGAGTCGCTTCTTCCATTTCCAGAGCTCCGCGCCTGCTTCGGCCGGCACCCAGCACTCCAGAGTCGACGGCGAAGGGTACTCCAGAGGCCGAAGACCCAATGCTTTCAGAAATCGTTCGGTTTCCTTCACCACTTGTTCGATTGTTACCGAACTCACTGGGCGAGCCAACTCGTGACACAAATCGGCCCAAACCGCCTGGCGAGTCATCGTTGGCTCGAATAGCTCACCCCAGTCGCTCTTCTTCATCTCTTCGTATAGTCGACCGAGAACCTTGTTGGCCGCCGGCGTGTCACCGTTGAGTGGCGGCCGGTTACCGGAGGTTTGCTCGGTCACTTGAGTCGTCAGGACTGGTGACCTCGAGTCGTCGGCGGCGTCTTCAAAGTCTTCCAAGTCGTCATATGCAGGCCCTGGGCCATCCACATCATCCAGTTCATCCGCGAGGTTGCGCGTCACGGAACGCGTGTCATCGTCAAGCTCAACCGCGAGGTTTCGCGACAACGAGCGCGTGCCCACGCTGCGTTCCGCAGACAGCACTGCATCTTCCGGAGTCTCGGGTGTCACCACCGCTAGCGCAGGCGCCTTCTCCTCCAGGTAATCGTCGTAGTCTTCATCCATTTCTTCGTCCTTGGCGTCGGATCCAGTCATCGAGTCGTCGAAGCTGACGGTCCGCTCAGCAATCGGGTCGAGGTGCGGCGTGATCAGGGCCGCCGTCGAGTCGTCGCCACGCGTTCCTCCAGTCTTCATCGGAGTTGCTGGTACCGCTGAACGTGATCCTTTCGCCATTTTCTTCTTTCTTCGTCTCTTTTTTTCTTCTTTTCTTGTTCTTCTTCTTCTTCTTGGTTGCTCGTAAAGTCGATCGACCTGCAGTAGCACGAAACACAGAAGGTCACACCAATCCCGGGTCGCGGCACCAATTGTCGTGTAGGAACACGCGCTAAATTATATAAGGCACACTTTCCCCACCAACAACACCCACCGAGTCACCGAAGACTCAATGGGCTTGTTAGGGTTAGAACATGAATGCCCAGGAACTTTCCATTGCACCGGGTTGATTTTCCCCTGTGTACCGAGCTTCCGCTAGTCGACCGACGGAAGACTCAGCGTCATTAGCCACGAGCAAAGGCTAGCACGCTCTCACATCCAAAATATACCTCGCAGGCCCTCAGAAGGAAGGATCCCGGCCTTTTACGGCGTGGTGCGAGGGTGCTTGAGCTATACTCCGGCGGGAAAAATATATGGAGTGCGATCTCGCTCCTCCACTACCTGGCGACGATTCGTCGCTACCAATATACCGGCCACTAACTCTTGGCCCTGCCAGGGATGAACACACGCTACATTAGTAAATGTGCCCACCGACAGTCATAATCCTATCTACCAGGTTTACCTTGAGCTGCAGGTCGTTCACTGCAGGCACTGGTGTCGCCCTTGCGTGGTTGGGAGGAAAAGCTGTTCTGTTATTGTTGCCCGAAGGCTTATTTTGTCTTCTCTTACGTTTCCTATCGATCAATACAAATATCAAGTATAAACGCGTCCGTTTTGGACCGCCAGTTGTAACTCACGACTCTTCGGCGCTTTCTCTGCGACGTGGCGGCGTTACCGACGACTCAAACGGCCGCTGAAACGCCACCGACGACTCGGGACAGGCGCCGATGACTCATAGGTTCGGATCTTGCCAGTTGGTTCGCACCGTACTTAGCGAGCTGCAACCGCCCGCGCTTGACTTGGGACCGTCGACGAGTCATCGTCACCGGCCTATTTAGGCCAATCAGCGATCAGGGAGTTTAGTCCAATGACTGGCGATGGGTTGTGACTTGCCAGTTAGCGCCGGCGCCTCGAGTCTTCTTCGCCCCTCGTCCCGCCTTTGGGTTTTGGCCTTGGCTTCATTTCCCGATACCACACTAGGTTGGCCATCTCTCCCCCACCAAGCCCGGAACCATAGCGTGGTGGCGTCAAAGGGACACCGGGGTGGGCCAGACCGGTAACGTAAAACGGCGTATAGCCGGTGGATGCATGGACAGCGTTGTTCAACGCAAACTCCACGAGTGGAAGCATAGCGCTCCAACGCTTCGGCGTTTCAGCACAAATGCTGCGGAGAATATCCTCCACGACGCGATTAACGCGCTCCGTCTGACCGTCGGTCTGCGGATGGTCCGCCGTGGACATGTCTAGCTTGGTGCCAAGCACTGCAAAGACCGCGCTCCAGAAGTGTCCCGTAAAGCGGGGGTCTCGGACCGAGACAATTGACTCCGGGAGTCCGTGTTGCCGAAACACGTGATCTAAGGACAGCGTTGCTGTGCCTTTAGCATCAATCGTAACCGGCACAGCCGCGAGATGAGCCATCTTGCTCAACCGGTCGACGAAGACCACGACGCCTGTGTTGCCCGCCTTGTCGGCAGGCATGCCAAACACGAAGTCCATGCACATGGAGCCCAGCACTCAGAAGGTACCGGCAAGCTTGCCAACGGCGCCGCCGCATGAGGTGATGACTTCACCCCTCACACGTGCGCACATAAGTGCTCGTCCAGTTGTACAGCTTCGGCCAACAATAGTGGGTGGTCACCGAGCTGTACGTCTTCTCGCGACCAAGATGGCCACTCAGCGGGGTATCATGTGCCTCATAGAGGATGCGATACTTCAAGTCCTCCTCATGAGGGATGACCACGCGGGGCGTGTCCTCGGGGCCCGTGTTGTAAAACAACAGGCCACCATCGTGAGTATAACGATGTAACCGCGCGCGCAGCCGCGCCGACAACCCAATGTCCGAGCTTTCAAACTCCTTGCTCCCCAGAACCTTCAATAACGCGACACAAGTGTCATCCTTGGCGTAAGCCGCTCGGATTAGACCCGGTAGTGACGAAGTCACCGTCGTGACGTGAGTGAGCTCATAGTCCGGTCTGCGGGACAGCGCGTCCGCGAGGACATTCTGCCTGTCTGGCTTATACTTAACCTCGAAGTTGTATTCCGCAAAGAAGGACAGCCACCTAGCCATTCTCTGTGAGAGGTGAGGCGACTGAGTCGCAGTGCTTAACGACGCGTGATCCGTGTAGACCACGAACGGCTGAGAGCCCAACAGGTGGACCCTGAACTTGACGAGCGCATACTTCATTGCAAGTAGCTCCTTATCATGAACTGGGTAGTTCGTCTCAGCAGCCTTGAGCTGGCTAGATTCAAACGCGACCACGCGATCGCGCCCTTCGGCATCTGCTTGAAGCAGGGCACAGTCAATGGCGAAGTCCGAAGCGTCACAGACGACACTAAACGGACGAGCGGGGTCTGTCAAAGCCAAAATAGGCGCATGAAGCAGGCTAGCTTTAATCGCCTCGAACGCCTCTTGATGCTCGGCGTCCCAACGCCAGTCTGTATCCTTCTTCAGAAGATTAGACAATGACCGAGCCATCTCAGCGTAGTTCTCGCTATACTTGTGCAAGTAATTGGCGAGACCAAGCCACTTGCGAAGATCCTTCTGGTTCATGGGAACCGACCAGTCAACAATGGCCTTAACCTTGACTGGATCGGCCCGCAGGCCTTGTTTCCCAATGAAGCACCCCAATAAGGGTATCTCTTCTGCGCCGAAGATGCACTTATCACTGTTAGCGTACAGCCTATTTGTGCGCATGCACTCGAGCACCGGTCGCAGGTGCTCCACATGGTTCTCCACGTCAATTTTCCCGTGCTCTGCACGACTGTGGACGAAAATATCGTCAAAGTACGTTTGTGCGTACGCCCGATGGGGCCGGAACAACTGCGTCACCAGACGGTTGAACGTCGCCGGCGCGTTCGACAACCCCTGCAGCATGACCAACCACTCCCAGAGCATTCCGCTCGGAGTACTCACAGCCGTGAGAGGGATGGCACTTGCAGTTGATAATATCCATCGACCAAGTCGAGCGCACTGTACATCGTGCAGCCCACCATGTTCTGGAGGACATCCTTCCTCGGGATCATCGTCTGCGCCGGAATGGTGGTAGCGTGGAGCTTGTTAAAAGCATGCACGATGCGCCACTTGCCACTCGGCTTTCTGACACAGAAGGTGGGCGTGGAATGGGGAGATTTGCTCTCGCGCACCATGCCTGCCTCGTGCTTCGCACGGAAGAACGCGTCAATGACGTCACACTGCTCCTTTGGTAAAGGCCACTGCCTCGTAATTCAGTATTTCGTTCCGGGAACAAGGTCAATCCCGTGACGCACACCTCGATCCGGAGGGAGCCCCGAGGGCGGGTCCTTGGAGACCACATCCTGGTACTCCTTTACCACCGGGTAGAAGGGATCCGAAGAGTCCTTCAGGATCGCGGACCCGCTACGCGCATTCAGCGACTTCTTGGTGTCCTCGAGGACAGCTTCATCAAGAAGCGAGGACGAGTTTAATTCTTCTTCAGGCCGTATCACAACCACCTCGGCCAATTCACCAGCCTTCAAGGCCTCACTGAACTCGGCCAAGGACATCTCGTCCTGCTCCAAGATAGCCTCAAGCGCGGGCAGGGCGTTGACACTGATTTTACCGTCGACGTCCCCGTCACCCCATTCACAAGTGTGTAGAGCTGCTCGCTCTCGCGTGGCGCCATGCCGCTCGACACACCATTCCCGACTCGTGCGAGTTCAGACGCCTTGCGCCTCGCAGCCAGCGCACGGCGCCGCTGCCTCCTCTTCGCGGACGTGGTTCGTCGCGAAGATACCTTCAACTTCGCGCCTATATCGGCGCCAGATGTTGCCACCTCATTCAGCTCTGGAAGAGCTCCGGTGTCGCGACCGACACCCAGCGAAGTGCTGCTCGATCCACAGCCTCCATTCAATGGATTATGTGCCACTCCACAGTACCTCGGCATCATACCGACCGCGCCAACGCTGGCACGCAGCAAGGCGCCCCCGATCAGCGGAATTAGTGCCGCTCCACATCCCTCAGCCGGGCATCGCCCCTGGCTCCTCCACATCGTACCGACCGTGCTTTCAGTAGCACGCAATAGTGGCTCGCCTTCCGGGCTATCAACGCTCAGCGGAAGTCGTGCCGCTCCACGTTCAGCGCCCGAGCTACGCTCGGAACGCTCCCTCTCGACACATGCAGCGTCCACCAACTCGGAAACTCCGATATCAATCACGTTGACCGACTCGGTCCAGTGCTCGCGCCAAAAGCGCTTCTGCGTCCTAGCAGGGGTGGGTTCATGACTCGCCAAAGCTCCACCAGGAGAGGAGCGCGTAGCGCCTAACGTCTTCGACCTCCGGTCGATCCATGGCTCATGGTGTTCTAGCCACGCCATACCAAGGATGAGGTCATACCTTGAATCCAAGTCCAAGGCTAGACAGCGTTCCGAGCTGTCAAAGTCAAGGAACGTCACGCCCAAATCCGTGGGGACCTTGGGCACCGTGACACGAGTGCCCGTCGCTAGACGGACAGTGACAATGTCACGCGTACGCGCCCGCAGCGCCTCAGCATACAGCTGACTTCCATCAACCGTGGAGCGCCTGGCGTAATTGCCAGACGCCCCCGAATCAATTAGGACCGTCCACGGCTTTTCAAAGCTCTTCACACTTGCTAGGACGACCAGCAAGCACGGCTTGCATTTCCTTTCCGTGTTAGAGAGTACGGCTCTCTTCCGGGCTAAGCCCTGCTGACCTCCACTTCTCTGAGGCTCAATAGAACTTAGTTCTTCCCCAGCAGGCCGCCCCGCGCCTACTGGGTGTCGCCGTTTCCCCGCGACGAACCAGACATCCGGTCCGAAGCGGTGCTTCGGCTCGAGGGAGCATATTGCGGTTTACGCAGCGGACAACCTGGCCCCAAGTGGTCGGTGCTTCCGCAGGTGAAGCATCTGCAAATACCACGGCGCTGCTCAGCAGCTCGAAGCTCTGCTTCTTAGTCTTCAGCGTAGCTGAGGTCCATGGGCTCGGGGCCAGCCGATATGCTCGTCTGTGCCGCGCTCCAGCCCATGCGAGCCGACTTGAAGTTGTACTCGGTATTCAATGCCACGGCAACGGCTTCCTCAAACGAGGTAGGGTGGCTGCGGAAGACTTCCGTGCGAGCCACTCCGGTCCGAAGACCATCCATGAACACCTGACGGTGACCGACTCCGGCAGAGGCTCAGCGAACATACCCGAAATGAGCGTGCGCAGCTCTTGGACGTAGTCCACCAAATCCTTCTTGACTTGGCGAGTGGCCAAGAACTTGGAGCGTACGCGGTACGCGTGGCTCGGTGGCGAGAACAGTCGCGAGAGCTGTTGCTTGAGCTCATCCCATGTCAGGAAGGCTTGGCCCACCGACGACCCGCTTGTAAGCGCCCACTCGCGTGCTCGTCCACCGAGCTTGGAGATGGCAAGCTCTACGCGCTGGTGCTCCGATTGAAGCAGGGCGGAGCCCATGGCCGTCTCGATCTCTCGAATCCAGAGTAAGAGATTTTCTCCCTCTCGACCTTCAAACGTCTTATGTGAGGAAGTATCAAAAACTTTTAACAGATATCCTATCTGTTAAAATCACAAGTGGCTTGTAGCCACTTGTGCGTGTAACCCCGTTACAGTCCGCGTCCGAGATCTCGGACCGGTATGGGAACTCGGTACCTCCGAATGAGGTGCCGTTATACGTATGCAGCGCCATCAAAGATGACGCCGTGGCTGCCGAGCTGCACTTTGATGCGGAGACGCATCAAAGGCGCGATTATTACATCGGACTCTTTCATGAGCTCCGATGGTTTCAAAGCAAGAAGACATCTTCTCGCAGCAAAGTGCCCGAGTGGCAGGCACTTTGTCAAAGTTGGAATGATTTTGTTGAGAACTTCAACAAGAAGCCGAATGCTTACCGTGATCGGATTAAGCAAGCGCGTGATCGCTTCGAGACGTACTCGAAGCGTGGAAAGTTGGAGCAACTCCACGTTGCTGCGGAGGAGGCTAATGTGCCGTGCGCTGTGCCCGAGGGCTTTCAGTGCGCGAAGTGCTTCCCAGGCGCGGTCCGCTTGAGCGACCGCGACCTGAACGGGTACACGTCGTTCCGTGTGCCCAAGACTCTCAAAGAGCTCCGTGCTAAGTTCTTAGCACGTGAGGGTTCGGGCGCTAGCGATGACCGCAGCGCTCGTACTGCGCCAGCGCGTACTGCACTTCGTACGCCCTCACCATTGTAGGAACGTCCTCCAGCAAGACGTTCCGCGGTTCCCATGTATCTTGATGGGGAGGAAATCCTCTCCAACGAATACGAAAACGAGCCCTTTGAGGGTTCGTATTCGGGATACTATGGTCAACAATCCGCTCAACAATCCAGCGGGTTGAGCCGCGGGCGTCACGGATCGGCGGTGGCGGGGGTGGGGACACGCCCCGGGTATGATCAGCCCCGGGCTGATCAGTACACGTCGCTCCACGACCGGGTGACCGCCGTGGGGCGTCTGCAGGACGCTGAGTTCGCCGCCCTGAAGCAGGAGCTGGCGAACCAGAAGGCCCAAGTCGCGGCGGTCTCGCAGACCGCCTCGAATATCCAGGTCGAGTTGGGGACCCAGATGAAGGGGTTGCTCCAGTGCGTCCGAGCGCTGGAAGAGAGGCTGCTCGTCGCCGAGGCCAAGGCTTCCGCTTCTGCCTCGGCTCCTGCCGAGGCTTCGGATCAGCCGAGCTAGATGGCTCGTGCTGCAGGTATGGCTTCAGCCGTCCGACGTAAAAGGTCGGATGGAGGCGCATGCCAGACGGTATGTCTAGCGTGTAAGCGTTGCCGTGCCGTACCAACACAGTGAACGGCCCGATGAAGCGCGGAGCACGCTTACTTGCTCCGAAATCCGAAACTGCATGTTTAGGCTGGTTTTGAGTAGCTAACAAAACCAATGAACTAACTTTGAATTCATTAGTGTTGCCTCGGCCCACATTGTCTGCGTTCAGCTTCTGTTGATCAACAGAAGCTGCTATTGCATCTTGGACAAACGGAATCACGGCTTGTATTTTGGTAAGGAAGTTGATTGCATCCGAGCTGAAGTCATTCAGCTCGCTCTCTGCTAGAGGCCCGGCCTCTGCGTGGTTCTTTGCGGTGTCTGCGCCCTGCGCAGACCCGTGGTCTTTGTCCTTGTTGTTGGAGGAGCCTGCGCCCTGCGCAGACTCATGCGTTTTGTTCGTTGTTGCAGCTGACACTGTGCAAGTGTCAGCGGTTTTCTGCGGCTGCTGTTTTGCAGTCGTAGATCCTCCCCCACTTAAAGTGGGAGCCATCACTCCGAGTAAACTCGGTAGACGTGGATGCCGCATGGCATTCACGTAGAACGATGTATGCCCGGTCGAGGCATGCACTGAGTTGTTGATGGCAAACGCTGTCATCGATAAGCACTCGCTCCAGTATTGGAACAAGTGAGCGTAGCCCTTCAAAATGTCGACGACCACGCGATTCACGCGCTCGGTTTGACCGTCCGTCTGCGGATGATCCGCAGTCGACATGGAAAGCTGGCTCTCATGAAGTGTAAACACTTCTTGCCACAGGTGCGCTGTGAAGCGCGGGTCTCTGTCCGACACGATGTCGGTCGGCATACCATGGTGTTTGAACATCATGTCAACGAACAGACGGGCCGTCTGCTTTGCAGTCACCTCTGTCGGCACCGCAGCAAGATGCACCATCTTGCTGAAGCGGTCGACGAAGACCACAACACCGGTATTCCCTCCGCTGTCCGGGGGAAGACCAAAGATGAAGTCCAAAGACATGGACTTCCAAAACTCCGACGTAGTCGGTAGTGATTGCAATGGAGCCTGCGCGAATGGCGCAGGCTTTACGCGTTGGCACACCTCGCAAGCACGGACGTACTTGCGCACCCACTTGTACTGGTGGTGCCAGTAGAAATCACGCGTGAGAAGGACGTATGTCTTCTCACGTCCGAGATGTCCCGCAGACGGGCCATCATGATACTCGTACATGATCCTGAGTCGCAGGTCATGGTCATTTGGCACGACAACGCGGTCCGCGTTGTCGTCGACTGCATTATAAAGAAGCAGTCCGTCGTGCACCCGATATCGGTGTGCACGCGCTCGAAGGTGCTTGGGCAGCTTCTGACGGGACCTGTCAGAAGGCGCTGTGCCATAGGCCAGCAAGAGCTTCGTGTCCGCTTCGAGCGCGTACGCGGCCTTCACATCGTCCAACAGAGACGATGTGGGTTTGCTCGATCGCATGGCGTCAATGGCATTGACGTCGGCAGCTTCTGCGTAGTCCGGCCGACGTGATAACGCGTCGACCACTACATTCAATCTTCCGGGTTTGTATTCGACCCGGAGGTTATACTCCGCAAAGAATGAGAGCCATCTCGTCATTCTTTGTGAAATGTGTGGTGACTTCACTGCAGTGCGCAGTGATGCATGGTCGGTGTAGACCACAAACGGTCTACTTCCAAGCAAATACACTCGGAACTTTGCGAGTGCGTATTTCATGGCAAGGAGTTCCTTGTCATGTACCGGATAGTTGCGCTCAGCTGGCTTCAGCTGACGCGATTGGTAGTAGACGACACGATCACGGCCCTCATGATCGTGCTGCATCAACGCGCATCCGATCGCGAAGTCGAATGGGTCGCACACTACGTGAAATGGGCGATCTTGGTCAGCCACTGCCAAGATCGGCGCCTCAGTCAAGCCCCGCTTGACTGCATCGAATGCCTTTTGGCAATCGGGTGTCCAATTCCACACAGCTTCTTTCTTAAGAAGTTGCGACAGCGGGCGGATCTTGCCCCGTAATCCTCCACGTACTTGCACAAGCACGTGGCCAAGCCAAGGAACCGCCTCAGTTCCTTGACACTTGAAGGCGTTGGCCATTCATTGATCACTCTGACCTTTTCCGGGTCAGGGCGAACACCATTCTTTCCTACGAGACACCCGAGGACGGGTATCTCGCTCGCCCCGAAGATACACTTCTTCAGGTTCGCGTAGAGCTTATGCTTTCGCATAAGATCAAGTAGCTTTCGGAGATGCACCCTGTGCATCTCTACGTCGGTCTTTCCGTCCACAGCCCGGCTGTGGATGAACACATCATCGAAGTACGGCGCGAAGTCGCGCACCGAGCGCAACAAGTGCGTCACGCACCTGTTGAAAGTCGCAGGGGCGTTCTTAAGCCCCTGCGGCATTACCAGCCATTCCCAGAGCATGCCGCTTGGCGTGTTCACTGCCGTGAGAGGGATATCGCTCTCACGCATTCGGATCTGATAGCATCCGTCTCGCAAGTCGAGAGCACTGTAAACGGTGCTCCCGGCCATCGAATCGATGATAACATCTTTTCGCGGTATCGGCGTCTGCGCCGGTACTGTCGCATCGTTCAGCTTGTTATACGCATGAACGATGCGCCATCCGCCCTGTGCAGAACGTCGGAGCACTGTGCGGGGACTTTGATTCCCACACTTGTCCTGCTTTGCGACGACTTTCAAAGAAGTCGTCGATTGCTTTTACTTGCTCTCGCGGCAGTGGCCACTGCCGCGTAACACAGTACTTCGTGCCCGGCACGAGATCAGTCTCGTGCTGAATGCCTTTATCCTGCGGAAGCTCCGCAGGAATCTCTTCCGGGAGTACGTCTTTGTACTCCCTCAGTAATTCGTAATAGGGACTCGACTTCAGCGAGTCCCAACCTTGTTCCTCGAAGCGCTCTCGCTTCGTCTTCGCACTGAGAGTGTCTTCACTCTCAGTGGTACTTCCCATAAAGAACTGCTTCAGCGCTTCGCTCTCGCTCTCCGTTCTTTCGCTGTTCGAAAGAACGCAGACCTGCTCGATGCGTCCATCGTGCAAGTCGCGCGTGAAGCGCTTCCAGCTCATGGCTGGAAGCGAAGTCAACTCCGACGCCGTCGTCGGAGGATTAGCGAGTTCCATTTAACGATACTGGAATCCAGTATCGGTACGCGTCAAGACGTTCAGCGTCTCAACGCCCGGCGTCACCGCCTCAGGCTGCCCAGCAGACTGTTCTTGTTGCGTCTCGATCCCGGACCGAGACTTGCGCAGCGTTCTTCGCATGCGCCGTCTTCTTGTTGTGCGGAACCCGGCTCCGCACAGTTGTTCTTCTGGTCCAGGCCCAGTCGTGGACAGTTGTTCACCGGCGGACTCTGTCCGCGGGCGCGCGGTATCAAGCCCGGCTTGACCGCATGTTCCTTCGTGCACCCCGGCTGCACGGTAATGTGTTCCTTCGCCGGCAGACCCTGTCTGCGGGCGCGCGATATCAATCCCGGCTTGATCGCATGGCGCTTCGTCGTGCAGCCTGGCAGCACGACAGCATCAAATTGCGTCAGTGCGGCACGTTTGCAACCGTCCGCACTGTTTGCAGCGTCAACTCCCGGAGTTGACACGCCTTCGTCACCTCGACGCCATTCATTGGCGGAGCCCCTCATGACCGAGGGTGCATCGGCTCCCGGAGCCGACGCGTCGTTGTCGACCTGACCTCTTCGGGTCAGGGACTGTCCCATGCGTACTTGAACGCGAGTGTTGGTTCCCGGAACCAACACATCCTCATCTTCAGACGTCGGCAGCATTGCCGACGTGGATTCCTCTTGTGCGTATCTCGCGCACCCCTTGGGCTCCCCGGGACAGCGGCATTAAGCGCTGTCTCGACTGGTGAGCCGCGTGCACCTTCTGGTGCGTGCGCTGCGGTAACAGGGCCATCGCTCTCTGTTCCGCTGTCACGGCCGAAGCGCACGCGCGTGCGCTTCTTTCAGGCTATTACCGGATCATGCCGGGCAAGCCACGGCATGCCCATAACAACGTCGAACTTATCGTCCAGGTCCAGGACGATAAAGTGTTCGACAAACACTCGTTGTTTGTACGAGAAGCGCACGTTCACGACGCGCTTCTCGGTCTTCACGATGGCACCTGTTGCCAGTCGTACCCCCAGAAGACTTCGAGGTACATTTACCTCCTTGAAGTCAAATCGCGGCAGGCTTCGTAGTCGAGCAAAGTTGTTCGACGCGCCTGAATCTACCAAAGCTCGAAGAGAGTCACTTGCTCTCTTCGAGTAAACCTTCAAGATGACTAGGTTCGACCTGTCATCTTGCTTCTTGCAGCGACAGCTAGTCTCACTGGGGACTGCAGTCCTCAGTGTCGCGTGCCCGATGTCGGCACGTGTGACTGCATTAACAGTAGGGCGCCCCGCGCCTACTGGATGTTCGCGTTTTTGTTGGTCCGCGGCGATGCCTAGCCTCGCCACGACGTCCACCTCCAGGGCCCATGGGAGCTGTGCACTCCCGTGCAAAGTGACCGATCCTTCCGCAACGGAAGCATCGCATGTTACCTCCCTGCTGCTGGTAACCAGCAGTTGTTGCGTTCGAGAGGTCCATTGGTTCTGGACCTCCCGTCCTCGCTACCGGGCGCGGTTGCGGCCTCGGCGCATTTGCATGGAGTTTAGCCTGCCGCAGGCTAAACTCTTCTTGCATGGCAAGGGTGAATGCAGCTTCGAGAGTACTCGGGTACTCTCGGAAGAGATAGGTCTTCACGGGCCCATCTCTAAGTCCTTTCATGAACGTGACGACCTTGGTCGCCTCGTCAATCGGGTTAGTCACGATATTTGATACCAAGTATCGTGCGCGCTGCGCGTAAGTATGGACGTCATGCTTACCCTGCTGCAGGTCGAGGAACTCCGCCCTCGACCGGAACTCGTTTTGCGGGGGCTCAAACGCTTGTTTGAGCTCCTCTTTGAATACTTCGTACGTGCTGAAGCACGTAGGATCGGAGAGTCGGCGCCCATACGCCCAACTCCTTGCGCGTCCGCCAAGGCAGGACATGGTGAACGCGACCTTCGACACCGGGTCGACGCTACGTCGAGCCGCTATGGCAGTGTCGAGTTCGACAAGCCATCGGAGGAGAGGCTCGCCCTCTCTTCCCACGTAATTGCTTACGCTCAACTTTAATGGTTGAGCACGCGGTGTCGTCCCTGACGACGCCGTTACTGAGGAAGCAGCATCACGCTGCTCCTTCATGATGAACCCCAGAGCTACACCATGTTGCTCTGTCGGTGATAGCGTACGCAGAATCGTAGCTATGGCCGCCACCCCAATGACTGTTGACAGTCGTTGGAGGGCTTCCCACTCTGGGTCAGACAGGTGGGGGCAGTCAGCGCGTGCAACATGCGTTGCAGGCGTATTGGAGCTCTCCATGGGCACCTCCGTGCTCATGTGGTTCTCAGCTCCGCGTTCGTATACCTCGTACGAACGTCAAGCAGTCGGTCGTTGGACGGACTACAAAGTGCTACCAGGTGTAGTGGGTCTAACTTGACTCACTACTTTCGCTTACACGTTGCGCTACGTGTATGAGGAAGCGTACGTACTTAGTAATAACTTGAGTTAATTATACTTGAGTCCACAAATATAATATAAATCAAATGACGACTCCAAGTGACTTTGTTTAGGTAAAATGAGAACTGTATTGTTTGTAAATTGATCTACCTTCTAAATCTGCTAAAACTGTTTATGATCTATGAAAGGGGTTGACGGCGGCTGGCTGTCAGAGCCCCGCCAATATGCACGTCTCTAATTGGTAGGAAGATGCTGCTTTCTACCAATAGGATCTTTGGGTAGGTGTGGACCACTCATTGTGGTGGCCCCCTTCAATGTATCCATTGGTGTGACTTACACCAATGTGAGGAAGTATCAAAAACTTTTAACAGATATCCTATCTGTTAAAATCACATGTGGCTTGTAGCCACTTGTGCGTGTAACCCCGTTACACGCTACGCCCTCCGGTCCCAACAGGGACACCAGCTTTTTAAGCGCCTCCTGTTGGCCTGGGGCCAGGTTCGCGAGCGCAGCTTGCTCCATCATCACAGAGGTACAGTCTGGCAGATTCAGGTGAGGGATTGACTACGAGGGCTACAAAGTGCAGCGGGGCTGCCGTAGCTCCTTGCACAGAGGAAGGTGTAACGACTCCGAGAGTCCAGCAGGGTCCCATCCGAGGACCCGCTCAGAACAAGTCACAAAGACTTCCTTGCAAAAGGCGAACTGTACTGATTTCTTTACTTCGGCTTCGCCGACTAAGGTGGAAGTATCTGCACTTCACTATCAGCTATAACTAGCTCTAGTTCATTCCTAATGGTTGGCCTGCGGCCGTACTTCATCCAGGGGTAACCCTTGTGTAAGCTACACCAAAAGGGTAACCCCTCGTGTAACCCCGTTACAAGGGGGGACCGAGGTAATCCTCGGTCGGTAGGTGAATACACTCGAGGACACTCCCGTTCCACAAATACAAAGTCGCTCCTGGCTCTCTGGCCACGACAACTCTTGGCCTAGCCTAGATAAACTCTCGGTCCAGTAACCGTAAGCTAAAGCGAGACTGAGCGAGTCGCGCGAGCGCCAGCCACGGCGTTGAGCGCTGCCAGCAACCACTTCAACATAACCTAAGCCAGTACATAGAACAGTACTCTCCATCACCCATTTTACAGACGGCCTCGAACCCTGCCGACTTTTTACGCAATCAAGTCTGACAAGGGATCAGGCCTACTTATGATGGCTGTACTCATAAATGCGAGTTGGTTCCTCGGTATATCTGGGTACATTCTCGGATGGCTATAGAAATCTCCGCGCTAATTCTCATAGAAAAAGTTGCATTTAAGGCTAACTCATCATCCCACTAATATCAGGTGCCCCAACAGTCGGAATAAAAATAACCCCCATTTTACGGACCGTCAACTTTTTCGAGGGAGGTGGTCCACCTGCCCAATAGTGTCTTTCTGCTTTTAGCTTACTAATCTTTTGTAGTCTTCAGCCCCCGGAGAGCGATGATATATTTTAACCCAAAACTATTTTAAAAACGTATACCGTAAAAAGGGTAAAAAGGAAGTAAATAGGAGTTGTCTGATTATAAGAAGGGCTTCGCCCCAATAAACAGTTGATTCTATCGAATGTCCAGTATATTTAGTAGCAAGCACAGGTGGGGTACCAACCAGGCATGACCAGCTAAACCTTCAGTGCCCAGTATATTACATTGGTCGATTTAGTACAATCAATTTATTATCAGTGCAAATCTATCGATATGACAATTCGAATATTAACTTGTTGATTTTGTTGGTATTGTATTAACGTTATCTTGGTATTACGTTACTATTGTCAATATATATTGTCGTTATTACGAACCCCTGCTTACCACTACATCGTGGGTCATTTGAGCTGATGAAGGGCGAGGGCACGCGAAAGCTCCTTAAAAAACAATCTCGATTTTTTTCGCTGTGATAATATCACAGAGAAAAAATTCGTGATAATTCAGTCGTTTCGACAAAGACATAGTAGGTGGAAGGAGACCGTAGTTGTTCCACATTTCATGCATTGTAATATTGTGATCTGCTTGCACAGACAGGAAATGAGCATTCTTGAAAGTTATAAGAAACGCGAATCAGTGAGTATCTGAGGTGCTGCCGGCCCGTGACAGGAGGAAAGGCTCGTTGGCGCGGGCCTAGTGCGCCAGGAACATGGCTAGTCGAGAAATAATGATATTGTCACCCCATCGGTCCTAACATCATCAACGGACTGTATTGAAGAACCCAAACGTTGTTCTACATTCTATATCAGCGAAGACAAGGAGCGCAGATGTAGATGCCTCCAAATGCCAATATCATTCAACGGGTGGCTTAATCGGGTGGAAACGACCAGCGTGCACGCCTATAGTTCCCTTCTTCGTTCTGTAGTCCTTGGGTACCAACGATCTCCAAAATTTCCAGCTCACTTTGTTCCAAAACCACTTGTTTTTCGCTAAAGCGCTCTTCGTCAGCTTAGAAAGAGCCCCACTGTTCACTCCACCAGCTTCTGTGTTCGCGAAAAGGAAGACCACGACGAGAACGATGGCGAAGAGAAGGCGCATGATACGTCTGCAGAGGGCTGCTTTCGAAACTTGGGCTTGGACCTTGGACGGTGAAAATTCAACTGAGTACGATGAGTGGGAGGAATATGTACATTGACTTTATAAGTACGGTGAGTGGGGTAGCGATGCGCGATTGGGACGGATTAGCGTTTTGGGATGGGAGGATCAGCCCAACCAAAATATAGTACTACAACGTAGTACAACACGCGCCCATTCCAGTGATCACACAAAGGGTGGGCGACATCACAAAAAAGACGAGGCGCACTAGCGCCTCCGTCAGAACTAAGGCGAGCGGTTGCGAGGTCGCGTAGCCGCAGCAAACCCGCGCGCGGAGCCCGCGAAGCAGGGCCGCACCGTATTTGCGGAGGCAGGTCCAGCGCCGAGCATTCCAGCGAGCCGCGCACTGTACTGGGCCGAACGTACAATCTATAATTCGCGAGCGAAGCGAGCAGCGGGGGCGCCCAGCTAAGGGTAGCGCGGCTGGTCTGTTTATGAAGTACGTCATCCCTCCCGGTCACTATAGTTCAGCCAAGTCAAAATGATTTGTAGGATTTGTCGTGTCACACAACTTGTGTGATCCTCTTAATACGGCATTGCTGTGTTTTACGGTTCTGTCCATCCCAACAGGTATGGAGGAAACTGTCGCACGCGGTAATAGATGCGGCGACTGTAAATATCTCCTGTAAGAGCCCGCCACTTTTAGCACTTTTGTTCGGACCGGTCTTATTGAATCAATGCATTGCTATACATCATCCTAAAGCGCTGCGCAAGCTAAGAATACCTGTGCTAGTTGCTACGCAACATTGGCGAATGATTCAGAGTACTTGGCCGTTGAAAATGACGTCTCGGGCTGTACTTGCGCACCATCAAGGACTGCCGGAGCGACGAGCCCATCCCATGCCACATGGGCGAAATAGTAAGTACATCGGTGTACAGCTGTACCCGTATCAATATCGGCTTGGATGACTCTTGAGATACCAATATGGTAACGTTTTTCTTAAAAGAAACATGCGGTGCCTGTTAAAGAAAAAACAATTCACAGGCGTTCCTTTACAGGATATGACGTTCTAGTAGAGAGAGATCCCGTCCAGTCCGTTACGCCATAGTGAACCTCAGGGTCAGGCATGAGCGGGGGCTTCGTGGCCGTGGCCCTCGGGCTCATGCTGCTCAAGCTGTACACGTGGGCGGTGGTGTTGCGCGCGCAATGCGGCGCGCCTCTCAACGGCCTGTACCTGCTGCTCACGGCGCTCATGCTCTGGAGCTACGCGTGCGCGATGCGCTGCCGCCCCGCCAGCCGCAGACCCGCGAGCGTCGAGTCCGAGCGCGTGACGCGCTACTGCGAGCGCTGCGACGCCGACAAGGCCGCGCACGTGCACCACTGCTCGGTGTGCGGCCGCTGCGTGTTCCGCATGGACCACCACTGCCCCTGGACGGGCAACTGCGTGGGCTGGAGCAACAAGAAGTTCTTCCTGCTCTTCCTGCTCTACACGTCGCTGAGCTGCCTCGTGTTCAACTCCATGGCATCGCCGCTGGTGTGGGACGCGCGCTTCCGCCGCTACGAGGCGCTGCTCAAGTGCGGCTGGGTGCTGTCGCTGGGCGTGGGGCTGCTACTGGCCGGGTACTTCGCCTTCCACCTGTGGCTGCTGCGCGAGGGCAAGACGACGCTCGAGTTCCTGGCCGGCAGGACGGGGGAGCTCGCGGACTGCGGCTTCACTCACAACGTCACCGTGTACTTTGGTCGGGACGTGTGGAGCTGGTGGCTGCCCACGACGCCGATGCTGGACGCTGCAATGGGGGGAAGAAGGGAACGTGATGACGATGGAGAGGAGGCGCTCCAACTAGTGGTGGAATAGAAAACCAAAGAGAATATGAATCACTCGCCATACCTGCGGGACGGCGGGAGCTGCGGCGTGTGCTGACTGGCCTACTTCTCCTTCTTCTTCTCTTTCCGCTTCTTCTTCTCCTTCTTGCGCTTCTTGCGCTCCTGCTGCAGGTCGTCGAACATCTTCTTGTACGTGGGCAGCTTCGACTCGTAGAGCTGCTCGATCTCGATGGCCATTTGGTGCACAGGCTCCCCCACGCGGTTGAACGTCTTGGCGTTCGAGGCCATGAGCTTAATATCCGACGTGAACTGGTCGATCTTGGAGTACTCGGCGCGCTCGACCTTCTCCTTCATCCGCGTGAGGTCCATCGGGTTCTTGATGTAGTCGAAGTAGTTGGGCACGCCCAGGCGCTTGCAGTTCTCCTTGGTGAACTTCTGCAGGAACGGGTTGCCTGGCTTGCCGCTCACGACCCAGCCCGCCCACGTGAGTCCGCGCAGCTCCGTGACAAGCGGGGCCAGCAGCTTCTGCAGCGTGGTGGCGTCCTCCCTCTCCCTCTTCTTCTTCTTCTTCTCCTTCTTCTCCTTGCGGTCCTTGTCGTCCTTGGCCTTGCCCTTCTGCTTCTCCGCGTGGGCGGCGCGCTCGGCGCCCGTGGGCGGCGGGGCGTGGATCAGCCCCGCCGTCTTGCGGCTGCTCAGCGGGTGCAGCACGGGGCCGCTCTTGCTGCCCGCGGGCAGCTGCAGCGCGCTCTTGACCACGCTCTCGGGCAGCGGCTCGATGGGGCGGTCGAAGGGCACGCCCTCCAGCAGCGCCAGCAGGTCTCCCTTGGCCTCCCCGGGCGTGAGCGAGTCGCGCGCCTCGCCCACGCCGCGCAGCAGGTGGTGGTACGTGCTGGGCAGCGTCGCGTCCGCCATCTTGGCGAGCTGCGGCTCTAGCTTGTAGTGGGTCATGAGGTTGCGGTAGTCCACCTCATCCTTCTCGACTGGCAAGGGAATAGTAATAATAATAATAAATAAATAAGAGAGGGGAAGAAGATTGAAGATGGAGGAGGGGCGTACTGCTTTGAGAGCCTCGCACGAGATAGAATTGCTCCGGATCCAGAGTAGCTGCGCGTGTGAAAAGGGTATCAGGAGAGAGAGGAGACTGTCAGTTTCCGGATGCACTGCCGTACAGCGGCGGAAGGCAACGGGGATACGAAGTTATACAGCCGTGAAGAGCAACACGAGCGTACCATTCGCCATGCTGGCGTGCGCTGCGCCAAGTCGCGAATGGAACAGCTGTTCTAATTTCGAGCCTAATTTCGGGGTGTTTTGAAACGTTAGTACTTTTCATGAAAATAGTAGTGAGCATTGATCTATCAATCGGGATGAAGAGCGCTGCTGAGTGCCGCGTGCTGGTCGTGGGCGGCGGAGTGATCGGACTCACCTCAGCCTTGGCGCTGCTGCAGAGCGGCTTCAGGCGCGTTCGTGTGGTCGCTGACAGCTTCGACGCTACCACGTCGCACGTGGCAGGCGGCCTGTGGATGCCGTTCTCGCTGCCGGACGACGCTGATCCCGCGAAGCCTCGGTACAAAACGAGTTATACTATTTTTGTATGTATGAGTACTAACATAAAGTACTATTTTTCGTTGCTGCTGCAGCAAGTGGTGCGAGGTCAGCTACGAGTGGCTGAGCCAAGTGATGGAGAAAGGCGGAGAGAAAACGGGGATTCATGTTGTGGAGGGCGTGGAGGTGTCAAGTGAAGGACCACCGCTAGTGGTGAGAGCGAGTACACTGCTGTCCATATTTTCATTATTACTATTGTAGTAACTGTCGATCGTATTTTTTTATGCCAGGTGCACCCGTACTGGGCGCATTGCGTGGAGAACTTTCGCCTATTGAGTCGAGAGGAGGCGATGCAAGTGTCGCCAGATGTGGTGCACGGATTCGCGTTCGGCACGATCATCTACAACACCGGGTATCGATACCTCGTGTGGAGTGCATGAAGCTTTGGAGTTACTGACGTACTACGTTTTCTGGATTGAATCGTTCGCGCGGTTACAGAGTGTTCATGACGTGGCTCCAGCAGCAAGTTCGACAGTTAGGCGGTATATTCGAGGAACGTCGTGTGACTGACTTCGACGAGGAGAGCTGTGACTTGCTTGTGAACTGCACCGGTAGGCATTTCCCCTTGGCGAGTTTTCAAAGCTAGCAGATGGTGTACTTATTGATTTCTCGTGTCTTTTTAGGTCTAGCGGCGAAAGAACTGGCTAAAGATGACACAGTGTATCCGATTCGTGGCCAGGTCATCAAGGTACGTTGCTGGTAGCTCCGGCACGGTGGGACGGATAATGCATACACTGACGCTTCTTCCTTTACGAAAGGTTCATAACCCCAAGCTGGACAAGTACGCAGCTGTCATCCATCGAGACGGACAGCATACATACATCATTCCCCGGCCACACGGCGATGTTGTCTTGGGTGGAACGGTTCAACCTCACAACTGGAGTACTGAAAATGATGACGCCGATGTGGAGGGAGTGTGGGAGCGTTGCTGCAAGCTGTGGCCAGAGGTGCGCAACAGCAAGGTGATTGGTCCCGTGGCAGGTTTACGTCCTGGGCGTACTGGTGGCGTGCGCCTAGAAACAGAATCACGCCCAACGAGACGCGGAGCTGTTGTGATTCACAATTACGCTCATGGCGGATCGGGCCATACGTTGCACTGGGGATGTGCGCAGGACGTGGTGACCCTTGCCATGCAGCATTTCCCCATCAGAAATGTCAGCAAGTTGTAGATGACGGTGGTAGCCGCAAAAGCTACCAAATGTACGTCTATAGCACTGAAAAGATACTGAGGCGATCCTTCGTCTGCGAGCGTGAGGAGGACTGTTCAGCTCCTGCTGTAGATGAATGCCTTGTAGTACTTCTAGTAGAAAGGTTTACCACCGAATCCGGAGAGGAAATGTGTTCATCAAAGCAAATAAAATCGTTTTGATTCACCTCCAATTTTATTTTGCTTTGTGCCAACATTTATCTGTATTCACTGATTTCGCGTCAGTATACCAGTGGGCCACTGACAGTGGCATGCCCTACTTGGAGGTGCTCTGTGATGATTGTTGTGGCTTCTTTTGCTATTTTCACTGGCCGTGTTGATTGATGTGCATCGCGATCACGGTGGCAATTGATAGGATGGAGGCTGAGAATATGGCTATGGTGATTAAAATGATGAAGGTGTGAATGTGCCGACCGCCGTACTATTTCATCTTTACCACTCTACCCAATATATTTATTGTCAGGCTTCTGCTGGAATCAAACTCACGATGTCGCGATGAAGCTTTCGCTCAAACTGTCGTTCACAGTGATGAAATGCTCGATGGCATCGCATTGAATGCCGAAGCCTTCACTATTCATGCAGAACTCAAATTCGTTCTGGACGATATTGGAGTTCATGGTCATTGACATCAGTATGACCATTTTGACTGTACGTGACATGGAAAAGACTCGCAGCGGTTTGAAACTCTTAAAACAGCACAAGTTGATCTGACAAAACTTAGGGTGCGCATTCCAACTCGACCAGGCCCACAAGTACCGACAACCCAGTGCCAAACACAGAGAGAAGCTAAAAGGCTGGCAATTAAGCCGCAGGGGAAGAACAACTCTTTGCTCAGAAGTGAATAACTGAAAGTGCCAGGATTTTCGAAAGCAAAAAAGTCGAAAATCATATCCGTTTTTATTTTGGCGAAGAATGTCCACGATTTGATCGACTATTTACGACCCGGCTGAACCATTGCATTCTAAATGCGCTGCACCAATTGGAGATAGTAATGCTGCAGAAAATATATCAGCGATTTTTTGTCAGTGAAATTGAGATACCTATACACAAAGTTCAGCAACTACTGTATTCAGTTGAATTTTTACTACTCCTTAACTACGTGAAATAGCCTTTCCTTTCGTGTTCTGTACGTCACACGAAGAAAGGGTGCGGAAGAAAATGTGTTTAGCAATAGAGGTCGCAACCAGAGGTTCACGGTCCACCCTACCTGTCCGACTGGTATGCTGATCTGGTATCGGGCACCCGCTGTTGGGAAGTCAGCAAGGATCGACCAACGGTGTTGGGCACCGTGGCAACGACTAAGAAACGTGATGTTGTCAACCGTGGATGGTCCGGGCAGTCAGTGGCATGTTGTCGCATGTCGACGTCGCCTCAGGTCATTAAGTCAGGTTGTCTAGGGCCATCAGTGCGGCAACTAATAGTGGGGCGCCACCGATGCACGTCAGGTGTCGTGGCTGCATGTAGGAGAGCAGCAGCTCGAGGAGCAAGTCAAGGCTGCAGCTCGGTTGTTTTTTCTTGTTGTTGTTTTACCCCACATCAATCACGTTCCAATTTCCTCTCGACTTTTAACGGGGTTACATGGAATAGTGACCCTGGCACTATTCAGGGATGGCTACAAAAGGTCACTCCCCTGAGTAGTGAGTGACACAATAGGCTTGAGAGCCAACCGATACATTTTATATCTACCACAACTAACCGAGTATCCTGTAAGTTTGTCTGTAAGTTCGTCGTGTTCCGCCCTTGGGGCATCAGCCTGCCGTAGCGCATTGTCCTACCGCCCTGCATTAGCGCATTAGTAACCTGCCCTATGGCATCTCACCATCTTCCGGACTGGCTTATGTTTGCCCGATATTACAACATAGCCATGCGTGATAATTATAACGCGCTGTGATTGGCCGATTTTGCCTCAGCGCTCACATTTCCTTTTTTGAATTCCGCGCGCGGCGGAGCGAGGAAGCGCTCGGACGTCGGGCGCTGCAGCGAGCCCCACAGGACGCGAGCGCCGCACAGGGACTAAGGTACGCTTAGCTACATAGTTTCCTAACTGTAATAGAAGTGTCGGTTTCGGGAGTTCCGCCTGTTGGGATAACTGGTACCTTCAGGGCAGTCGAGGTATTATAGTGTGGGATTAAGGGCGGCCTGGTGCCTACTCCGGTGGGGCCACGGGGAGTTGCAGTGGGTTCCACGACACGGCCATGTAGTCGAGACTCCCCGTTGGCGCACAGATGCCAGGCAGGCCGTCCCGAATCTGCAACATTGCTCTCTTGCTTGCATCCCGGGTTTAATTACCTTGGAGAATGGCATTTGGGTACTGCAGCTCTCCACTATACTGACCGTTACTTTCTCTAAAGTGGGTAGCAATACCCATTTTAAGATGATAAGAAAGACTGCAGCTGGCACCCGCCGCCGACGTAGGATTGCGCGTGCCCTTGCCGCAGCGACCGCTCTTGGGAGCCGCGACCCTGAGGTGCCCACGTCCGCCCGCCAGCGGCGTGGGAAATCTCATACCAATCCGGGGTAAATGGGGCAGATCTCGGCGAAGCCGGGTGACCTGCCTCATCTCCGGGCCAGTGGTCGTGTATGGGACCGGCGCTTTAGGTGGACGCACCTATTTGCGCTTCTGTGTCCGCGGCGGGGCGCGTGTATAGGACCCTGGAAATGGCGACGGTGTTCTTAGACTTTATGTCTAACGCGTCATGTGACTCTGTTGCGTGTACGCAGCCCAGAATGGCTCGAACGAAAAGGAAATGGACGCGCGAGGAGATCGAGCAGGCCTTGCGGGACAACGAGCGTATCAACGCAACCCCGGCTGCTCCAGAGGAGCCTGCCGCTAAAAGGCGCCGCCAAGCGCGTCGGAGGGCTAAACGATACAACTTAAACAAGGAATTTCAATCGCTTATCGTGACAGACACGGCCGCTACTGTCACGGCTGTCGAGAGTCATGTTGCGGCCGGAAACACGTCTGTTGGGCCTCCACCAATCCGCAGAGAAGAACCTCCGGTCCAGGCAGCGGCGCCTGTTGATTCTACAGTTGTAGCAACTGATGTCAGCACAACGGAGCAAGTTCCTGGCTCGACCCCGGCGGAGGCAGCGCGTAGGAGGCGCGCTGCAATGACGGCGTCTCAAACAGAACGACGCCGCGCGCGAGACAGAGAGAGAGCCCGAATTAGAAGGGCGAACATGACGGGATCCCAACGCGAGCGTCAAAGACGTAGAGATGCAGAACGCCAAAGGACACGTAGGGCTCTATTAACAGAGGCCGAACGAAGCACAGCGCGCGAGCAAAGCCGTTTACTACAGGCCGCTAGAAGAGCTAACCAAACCGAGCAACAACGGGAGATCATGCAGGAGACCGATCGTCTACAACACGCCCAACAACGCCAGCAAGAAACGCCAGATGAACGTGAAGAACGCCAGGAACGCGAACGCGTTCGCCAGGAAGAACGTCGGGCTAATCTGACGCAAGAAGAAGCGGAAGCAGAGCGAGTGGCTCTTCGGGAGTATCAAGCCACGGTTCGAGACGCTCAAGAGGAGGAGGTGAGAGAGGAACGACGACAACAGGAGCGTATACGGCGCAGCACTCTTCGCAGAGGTCATGCACTCGCAAACCAGGAGGATTTCAGAGTCTCCATGCTCAGCGGCGACAACATCGTTAATGGGCGCCACAGACTGCCTCCAACTACGATCTGCCCTCATTGCAACGCGTGGAAATGGCCTGCAGAGTCCAAAAAGGCTGTTGTTTGGAGGGAGCGGTGCAGCTACCTTCACTACGAGCTGCGCCTCCGCGACTGCACCAGTTGTACACGGATGCCGAGTTTCGGCGCCGCATTCGTGCCTACAACCAAGTTTTGCCTTCACGTCGATTGGGGCTTCCTGTAGCAACCGGTCCAACTTCAGGGACGTGAACCAAGACGAGAGCGTTGCTGGACAACGTGGTGTATACACGTATCGTATTCAAGGAGCCATGGGGCACTACTTGGGCTCTCTACTTCCGCGTATCGATACGTTCACAAACGAGCCCATGCCCCCCAAGTTTGCCCAGATCTACATCGTCGATCCAGACATGCAACAGCGAGCGGAGCGTCGCCGAGGTATTTTCGCTGACCTCCACGCCGGGACGCTGCTGGAGATGGAGCAGATGATGGAGGAGTGCAATCCGTTCGCGCAACAATATCTCAACTTCGCGGAGAAGCTGCGCGCCGACCAGGCGGCGGGAAAGGAGGTGGTTGATATGGTGTTCCGGCTGCACGAGAAGAGGTCAAACCCACGAACCCACAACCTACCAACGGTCTCGGAAGTTGGGGCGACTCTTATCGAGGATGGCAACTTGGACAGCCCGCGCGACATCCTTCTGCGTACTAAAGATCACTCGCTGCTTCGGCTCTTCGAGACGCACTCTGTGTATGACCCGTTGCAGTACCCACTACTTCTTCCGCATGGAGAACTGGGTTGGACCTACACAGACGTGTATGCGAACAACGTGGTGCGCAGAAAGAAGCGTGAAATGTCCCTCCGAGAGCATGTAGCCTACCGGTTATTCCAGAAAGTCGGTGACGAGTCGGTACTGCACCAAGGTGGGCGATTATTCCAGCAGTACTGCGTAGATCAACGAGCCAAGTGCGAGCAAGAGCAACTGCGTTGGGTGGCATCCCATCAAGCTGAACTTCGCGCCGATCAGTACAGCGGGGTTCGAGACGCGCTTCTAAGTGAAAACACGGCGGTTCTGCGCGAGGGCGAAGCCCTATTGACGGAGTACAACCGCGAAACTGGGGCGCTCCAGCACCCCGATGAACCGCAGCGTCGCTCGGGACACTTCCTGGACCAAATCGGCAAGCGCATCGTTCTACCAGCTACGCATTCGGGGAGTCCGCGGGCCATGTACAAGTCTTACCAAGATTCCATGGCTATCGTGCGGGAGTACGGGAAACCGGACGTCTTCGTTACTATGACGTGCAACCCTACGTGGGACGAGATCCAGGAAAGATACCGGAGCCAAACCAAAGCGCACAAGACCGCCCGGACATTGTAGCCCGCGTTTGGCAGCAGAAATTGGCGGCGATGCTGAAAGACTTGGATGAAGGCGTACTGGGACGTGTTCTGGCGAGGATCTACGTGGTGGAGTTCCAGAAGAGGGGCCTCCCACACGCACACATTCTGATTATTCTCGCAGACGAAGACAAGCCGCGTACAAGACAAATCATCGACAAGTTGTGCTCTTCGGAGCTCCCGGACGCCGAGATCAACCCCAGCTGTACGAGACCATCCTCACTTGCATGATGCATGGTCCATGTGGCGCGGCGAACCCCTCCAGCCCCTGCATGAAGGACGGAAAGTGCACGAAGGGATACCCGAAGCCGTTGGTAGAGGTTACCCAAGGAAACGTGAACGGGTTTCCTGTCTGCAGACGTCGCCGCCGGCCACCGGGAGTACTCAAGTTCAAGGGAAGGGAGTACGACAACGCCACCATTAACCAATGGGTGGTCCCGTACAATCCCTACCTTTCGCAGAAGTACAACTGCCATATCAACGTGGAGGTTTGTACGGCCCTCACGGCGGTCAAATATCTGTACAAGTACGTCTACAAGGGGTCCGACAAGGCTGTAATCACTGTGGAAACGGTGGGCGGGGAGTCGAACGGTGCAAGGATGGATCCCAACGAGATTCTTCGGTACCTGAACGCAAGGTATATATCTCCGATAGAGGCATGTATGCGGCTTCTCGACTTCTCCGTTCAAGGCAAGACGCATTCCATCGTACAGCTGACGATCCACCTGGAGAACGAGCAATTCGTGACCTTCCGTTCGAGCGACAACCCGGATCGAGTTCTCACTCGCGGTCGCCACTCGATGTTGACCCGCTTCTTCGAATTGTGTGCGAGCGAGGCTCCGGAGAACCAAGTTGCAAAGACCATGGTGTACCAAGACATCCCGAAGCTATTCCGATGGGATGACAAGGCAAAGAAATGGGTTCGTCGCAAACAATACCAAGCGGCGCTTGGGCGGATGGTTCATGTGACCCCTCGGGACATGGAGCGGTTCTACATGCGTGTACTGCTGTGTCACCGGAAGGGACCTCAGTCCTTTGCCAAGCTTCGGACAGTGGATGGTGTTACGTATGCGTCGTACCGCCAAGCCGCACTCAAACTGGGCTACCTTGAAGACGACGCAGAATGGATTGCGTGTATGGAAGAAGCCGCTGCCTTCAAGATGCCGTACCAACTCCGCCAGCTCTTCGCGACGATCATTGTTTATTCTCAAGTTTCGGAGGTTCGCGTTCTGTGGAATCGATTCTACGACGTTCTTTCTGAAGACTTCGCGCACACATACCGGGGCTTGGAAGGACAGGAGAAGGAAGACATGATCAGGTTCCACACACTCAAGGACCTTAACGACCTGCTCCAAATCAATGGCTACGTAGTGGCGGACTTTGACCTCCCTCAGCTGGATGACTACCCGCGGCTGGTGCTGGATTCGCTGCTGCGGAACAACCTCATTCGACGCGAACTGGAGGGGTACCAGCACTCTACCCTTCAAGCCATTGTGGACCAAGAAAGCCAGCTGAACGACGGCCAACGAGCTATTTACGACGAAATCATCCAGGCGGCCGAAGCACCAGTTCAAGGCAACAAGCTGTTCTTTATTGACGGCCCGGGAGGTACAGGAAAGTCAACTCTGCTGCGGCATATCCTGGCGAAGGTGCGACTGTCCGGGAAGATCGCGATTGCTGTGGCTTCGAGTGGAATTGCTTCGCTGTTGCTCATGGGTGGGCGCACAGCGCATTCGACGTTCAAGATACCTCTCAAGCTGAACGACAAGTCGACGTGTGCGATTTACAAACAATCGCGCCTCAAGATGTTGATCGAGCGAGCCAGTTTGGTTATCTGGGACGAAGCTCCAATGACTCACAGGCACGCCTTCGAAGCGGTGGACAGGTCTTTGCGTGACATCATGGGTAACGACCAGGAGCCTTTTGGAGGGAAAGTATTTGTACTTTCCGGTGACTTCCGCCAGATTTTGCCGGTGGTAGTGCGCGGCACACCAGCGGAGACCATCGGCGCGTGTCTGAAGTCATCTACGCTATGGCGACACTTCAAGCAGCTGCATCTCACGGAAAACATGCGTGTACAATCGGCAAGTAACGAAAGCACCGCCGCAGAGCTCGCAGCTTTCTCGGAGTTTCTCCTACAAGTGGGAGAGGGTAGACACGAGGTCAACAGGTCCCTGGGCAGGGACTTTGTGAAGATTCCGCGCGATATGCTGATCGACAACATCTACGAAGAAGGAGACGACATTGAAGACGAAGAAATCACACCTGGAGCTGTTCCACGGGGTTTGAAGAACATTATTGATAAGATGTACGCCGACATCAACGATCCCGAGGTTGCTACGGACGAGTACTTCGCCAACAGGACCATCTTGACGACTACCAACGCCGTGGTGCACCGCATCAACCAAGCTGTCTCTGAACGACTCTCCGGGGAGGCCCGCGAGTATCTATCGGTGGATTCAGTGGATGACGACAACGAAGGAAACTTCTTCGAGCCGGAGGTGTTGCATTCGGTGACTATCAACGGTATTCCTCCACACAAACTTACATTGAAGGAAGGCGCCCCAATTATGATGATGAGAAACCTGAACCCCGACTTGGGCCTCTGCAACGGAACGCGACTACGGGTTGTCCAGCTCAAGCCCCACGTTATTCATGCTACCATCATGACTGGCGAGCGCATAGGCCAAAACGTTCTAATTCCAAGGATCGTCTTCGTCAGCGATGGGGACGCGCGCGAGTTCCCCTTCCGCTTGCGACGCAAGCAGTTTCCAGTTGTACCAGCTTTCGCCATGACCATCAACAAAGCCCAAGGCCAAACCGTCCAGAACCTAGGTTTGTATCTGGCGACACCCTGCTTCTCCCACGGACAGCTCTACGTGGCGCTGTCGAGAGTTACATCCAGGTCCAAGTTCAAGGCTTTGATCGAGTATCCGGAGCTGGAGGAAGACGACGGTGCATACACTGACAACATTGTGTACAGGCAGATATTCGAAGATGCTTAGGCGGAGTAGGCATTCAGCAGTACACACTTCATAATTACATAAATACATGTCTTTTTTGGAAGTGCGTTTCACATTAGCAATGCATCCCTTTGACGAAACCATCGCCCGCCGGAGCGAAGCGGAGGCGGGCATACCCATACCCCAACGTCAAGCGTTGTATAAGCAAACCAACCAGCCCGCCGGAGCGAAGCGGAGGCGGGCGGCCCACACTACTGTGGCCAAACCCACACCCACCGCCGCGAAGCGGCGGCGCTCGGCTAGTCCCCTACAACTAACAGAGTCTCCAGTCTGTTTGTCTGTCCGTCAGTCCGTTCTCTGTCTTTGGGCCTTAGCCTACCGTAGAGCATCGTCCTACCGCCCTGCATTAACGCATTAGTAACCTGCCCTATGGCATCCCACCATCTTCCGGACTGGCTTATTTTTTTGCGTTATATTTATAACGCCCTGTGATTGGCTGATATTGCCTCCCCGCTCACATTTTCTATTTTGATTCGAATTCGGGCGCGGCGAAGCGACGTAGTGTGCGGACGTCGGGCGCTGCAGCGAGCCCCACAGGACGCGAGCGCCGCACAGCGACGACGGTGCGCTGTATGTGCGGCATAGCAACCAGTACATGCGCCCTAAAGTGAATAGTGGACGACCTTCTGGGCGTGAGCTAAATACATAATATATTATTACTGCTCTGTGATTGGCCGAAACCCTCCCTGTTATAATATATTGCTATTCGGGGTGCCACACACATTTCGCGATACAGCACGCGAAATACAAGACGTGCGCTGGACAGGGGTGAGTCAGGACCTTCAAGCACCTCCCACACGACCGTCAAGCACGTTGGACTTTCAATCATGCTGGACATTCGAGCACCGAACGCGATCGCGTAGTAGTGGAGCGAGCTGGAACAGCGAGCGGAACGGGTTGGGACGAACGGTATATCCAGTAGTGAAGCGAGCTGAAACAGCGAGCGTAACGGGTTGCGACCAACATGAAGTCCCGTAGTGGAGCGAGGTGGCACAGCGAGTGTAACGGGCTGTGACAAACGGTATGCCAAGTAGTGGAGCGAGCTGGAACAGCGAGCGGAACAGGTGTTGAGACGAACCGTATGTTCAGTAGTGGAGCGAGCTGGAACAGAGAGCGGAACGGGTTAGGACGACCAGTAGACCAAGTAGTGGAGCGAGCTGGAACAGCGAGCGTAACGGGTTGCAACGAGCGGTATGGTAAGTAGTGAAGCGAGCTGGAACAGTGAGCGTAACGGGTTGCAACGAACGGTATAGCAAGTAGTGGAGCAAGCTGGAACAGCGAGCGGAACGGGTTGGGACGAACAATTGGCAACGTAGTGGAGCGAGCTGGCACAGCGAGCGTAACGGGTTGAGACGAAAGGTTTGCCAAATAGCGTAACGGGTTGCAACGAACTGTACACCCTCCGGAGCGAAGCGGAGGGGGGCTATGGCAAATAGTGGAGCGAGCTGGAACAGCGAGCGTAACCGCCTATGACTAACCACACACCCACCGCCGCGAAGCGGCGGCGATCGGCTAGTAGGATAAACTATAGGGAACTTCGGATTTGTATGCAGGCCAAATCTGTACTAACCTATACAATGCTGGCGGATAGTATACTGCCACCCCGATTTTTTGCTTTATTTTATCCAATACGAGGCGTTTTGCGATGCGCTTTTGTCCAATCGAAAGAGCGCTCTAATACGAAGCGAACGCCACTCGATTCAGCTCACTCCGCTTCTTGCTCACTGCGCAACCGCAATTAAACGCCAAACTTACCGAAGAAGAGCAGCACCGGATAACGGCCTTCTCTGAGGCGGGACTGAACGAAAGAGCTATAGCGACACGTGTGCAGCGTTCTAGACCTGTTGTACACACCTTCCTATCTGATCCAGAGGGCTACACCAAGGTTAAACGATCGGGAAGACCCAAAAAGCTCGCGCCGAAGGCACGTCGCCGGCTGCTTCGTGAAGCTTCGAAGGGTCAACTCAGCTCTGCGGAGCTCAAAATGGCGCTGGAGCTACCTGTAAGTGCGCGGCGGATCCGTGAAATCCTTCAGGCGGATCCTAACATGAACTACGAGAAGCGTAAAGCTTCGCCTGTGTTGACTAAGAAGCACAAGGAGGCTCGTCTCACGTGGACCCGAGCTAAGGTGACCTGGGACGTGACAAAATGGGGAAACTGCGTCTTTTCAGACGAAAAGAAGTTCAATCTGGACGGGCCAGACTGCGTGCAGTACTATTGGCACGATTTGCGCCGCGAACCCGAGATCTACTCTACTCGCCAAAGTGGTGGAGGAAGTGTCATGGTTTGGGCTGCATTTTGTGCTGGCGGTAAGTCTGAATTAGTGATTTTAGAGGGAAATCAAAACAGTGAGCGGTACATCTATACTCTCTCAGAGTATTTGCTGCCGTTCATTGACCGCGTGTACGGCCGAGAGTGTGTCTTTCAACAGGACAACGCCTCAATCCATACTTCATGGGCCACGAAGGAGTTCCTGAAGGAGGAAAACGTGGACGTGATGGACTGGCCAGCCAAGTCGCCCGACCTGAACCCCATAGAGAATATATGGGGGGTCCTGGCTCGTGCTGTCTACGCTCACGGACGACAATTTCAAACACGTGAAGACCTCATCGAGACGATCAAGGCATCGTGGGCTGCGATCGGGCAGGACTTCATCACAAAACTGGTTGAGTCTATGCCAAAGAGGTGCATCGCTACGCTGGAGCTCCATGGGGCTAAGACCAAGTACTGAGTGCAATTCAAGCGTCAAACAACCAGTACAAGTCGCGCAAACCGAACTGCCAGTATTGTAACCGCCAGGTACGTCAACTTCAACTTCAACATTTTTTACGGTTGCATCGCAAGTACGTGTCAGATTGAAATGAATCGAGTAGCGTTCGCTTCGTATTAGAGCTCTCTTTCGATTGGACAAAATCGCGTCGCAAACGCCTCGTATTGGATAAAATAAAGCAAAAAATCGAGGTGGCAGTATACTATCCGCCAGCACTGTAAATACACTCAGTCTTAGATCTACCGTACTTCTGATCAATCAGTCCCCTTAGGCCAGGGACACGTGAACTGCCGCTCACTGAGAGTTTGTATACTCCCGTTAGCACATTTCCTCTGCGCAAGGTGCTCGTGTGGCCCCTTCACACTTGGTAGCACTTGTAGTCAATTCTACACCTACGCGGGTAGATTGGACTACCTGAATCCTCTGTGGTCTCAACGTGTAGTGAGCCAAGATGGATAGAAGTGAGTTTCCTCACTTGAACGACTCGCAGTTCGAGTCAGTTCGGAAGATGGCAGGCATCTTTGGAATAGATGCTCTACGTAGCTTAGCGGCAGCGAGGCCGGCTGAGCAGGTCGAGCGCATCAGCGCGTTCGACACCTACGAGCAAGGACTCATTGTCCATGTTCAGGGGCAGCAGGCTCCCTCAGCCGCGCCGAAGCCGGTGCAACCGAAGCCGTTGAGGTTGAAGGTTCACCCCTTTGAAGGGAAGGAGGGTGAGAACCTCCACTTCTGGGTCCGAGAGGTCGAGCTCGCGATGGACGTGGCTCTCGTCTCGGACGAGCAACTCCCTGTCGCTTTTGCGCTTTCCAACCTTAGTGGTCGCGCTAAGAGTTGGGCGTATATGCGCGAAACGACAATGCCGGGATACTTTGCATCATGGTCCCAGCTCTGTGAGCAGCTGCGGGCCACGTTCCTTCCGGCGAACTATGAGTATCGCCAGCGCTCGCGCTTCCTCGTATGCAAACAAGGAAGGCGCGGCTGCACGAGTACATACAAGAAATGAGAGTACTCACAGCCTCGCTGGCGGGAACGCCCCTGCCCGAACACATCAAGGTGACCGTGTTCATGGACGGTCTGCGTGTTGGCCCAGCCCGCACGCAGCTGTTCCGGCTGCAAGCAAGCACTATGGAAGAGGAGATACGGATCGCCCTCCAGGAGGCGTACAGCCACAAACAGGCTCGTACCCCCGCCGCGGTATGGCAAAGCAACCCTGTGCCGGGTGGTGCACCGAATGGTGGTTCTACCAATGGAACCTCCAATGGGTCAGTCCCATGGATTTGGTAATGGCCGAGCAGAATTACATTCGCTGCTTCGGCTGTGGCAAGCTTGGGCACATGGTACGTGCCTGTCCTGCGGGAGGACAAAAGAAGGGGTGCTCTTCGAAGCCCTATGGGTCTAAGGGTCGCTGGCAGAAGACGCGGCCCAGGGACCAGGGGAACGCAGGGCACCAGTAGGGGCATGGCGCTACTGAGGAGTTCCTAAGTCTTCATGAGGGGCTTGCGGGTGGCGCGTGCCGTGGGGCCTTAGCCCCTGAAAATCTATGCACTCTTGAAGCGGAGAAGGGCAGTGGTGGGCTGCTCGTGGTGCACGCGAGTGTACGGGGATACGATCATCCCTTGAGAATCTTGATCGATTCTGGGGCGTCAAAGAATTTTTTCGCGCCGCCAGATAGTCGCGCGCAACCGCGACAGGTATGTCGATGCTCTACGTGGCAGCAAAGGCAACGGGCTGGTCTCTGTAAGGCTAGCCGACGGTACGGTGGTAGAAGTGACTCGGGTGCACATGGACCTGGCTGTCAGGTTCGAAGCCTTTGACAGCAAGGAGCCGTTATTGGTCCTAGACATGGACAAGTACGACTTGATCCTTGGCATGCCGTGGTTAGAGAAACACGAGCCTTGGATCGACAGGTGCGGCAAGGCCATTGGGGCAAGCCGTCCCCTGCGCTCTGACAGAGCTTTGGTTAGTCATGTTCCCCACCTCTGACATAAGCTGGGGCGCCCGTGAGGGCCACCAGGGCGCAGCAGCGTCCAAAATGTTCATTGGGGTCGTCGAGACTGACGTCGACCCTGAAGGTAACCGGACCGACCAGGTTCCGGGAGTGGGGGTGCCAGACGACGCCTACCAGGTGGGTAACTTAGGTCCACATGCGGGTAACACAGTTCGGCGGGCAGCAAGTGCTGCCAGAGAAGGCGCCGTCGGCGCTGGCGTGGGTAACTTAGTTCCACGTCCGGTCACGCAGACCTTAACTGATGAGGAAGCCACCACAGGTGCTTCATGTGTGGGTAACGTAGTTCCACACGAGGTCGCTCAGACCATAACTGATGAGGAAGACACTATAGGTGCTTCCTGTGTGGGTAACACACACGAGGTCACTCAGCCCATAACTGATGCGGGAGTCGCTGGGAGCGCTCCTGGAGTGGGTAACCAAGTTCCACACGTCAAGGCGGGTAACATAGTTCCACACGAGATCAAGACGATCCGTGGTGCCGTCGAGTCGGCACCACCAGACGTAGACGCGAGAGTGTCACGTCGTAAGCCGGGCCTAGTCGTCCGTTCGGCGACGACCGTCACCAACGAGTTGGAGCCATCCGTCTGGGCTCCAGCCGCCGAAGTATGCTATCACATCTTCGACGGCGTGACCGGTTGCCAGGTCAAGGCCGGTGCTGTTCATCTTACACCCCTGCCCGAGGTTGCAGAGTTACCGAACCTCGAAGAACTTGCAATGGAAGACTTCTTGGCCGAGTTGCAGACCTGGGAGATCTCAAAGTTGGTCTTCCTAAGGCCGGAGTCTACGTCAGTGGAGTTGAACTCCTCCTCTGTCATGGACAAGAACGCCCTGGAGGAGTTCCAGAGGCAGCGCATGTCGCGCATGGGCTCTGCGATTCTCAAGAATCCACGGGATCCGGTGTATCCCTTAGTGAAGGAGTTTGAGGACGTAGTGTCGAAGGACCCTCCGTCCCAACTCCCACCAGACAGGGGAATCAGGCACGAGAATGACCTCGTGCCGGGCATAAAGTACTGTGTCACGAGGCAATGGCCTCTTCCCCGGGAGCAATGCGAAGTCATTGATGACTTCTTTGCCGCCAAGGCGAAGGCATGCATGGTGCGGGAGTCGAAGTCTCCGCACTCGACGCCCACCTTCTGTGTTCGTAAACCGAACGGAAAGTGTCGTCTGGTTCATGCTTATAACAAGCTGAACAGCGCGACGGTGCTAGCGCAGACACCAATCCCGAGGAAGGACGTGTTGCTCAACAACGTTGCTGGTTGCACATTGTACAGTGCACTGGATCTGGTGGATGGGTACTACCAGATCTTGATGCGCGAGAGCGACATTTCGCTCACGGCTGTGAGCACGCCGAGCGGTATGCTCTGGGAATGGCTGGTAATGCCACAGGGGCTCTCGAATGCCCCAGAAACGTTCAATCGCTTGGTCACACAACTGTTCCGACCTTTGCGTGCGTTCGCACAGACGTACTTTGACGACATATTCGTCCACAGCTGTGCCGAGGCAGGCCAGGCGGCCATGGAGGTGCATCTCCAGCACCTCCGACGTGCGTTTGAAGTCATGAGGGCGAACAAGCTGATCGCCAACATCGACAAGTGCGTGTTTGCAGCTGAGGATATTAAGGTCCTTGGCTGCTTCGTTAGCAACGCTGGGGTCCGTGCGGACCCGGAGAAGGTGAAAGCGATTGTGGCTTGGCCGCCACCCCGGTCACAGAAAGCCATACGCCAGTGGTTGGGCCTCGCCAACCACCTGCACAAGTACAGTGCTGGATATGCGGGTCTGGCACGGCCGCTGTCGGATCTCCTGAGGAAGGATGCCGACTGGAGTTGTGAGCGTCACCACCAGGAGCCTTTAATGACATCAAAGCGAGCTTACAGCGCGCCCCAGTCCTGGCCCTGCCGGACGAGACGAAGCCTTTCAGCGTCGTCTGTGACGCACCAGTCTTCGCCATTGGCTGTGCGCTCCTACAGGCCGACGATAATGGCCACGAACGGGTCATCTCGTTCCAGTCAAGGCAGCTTAGAGCTGCCGAACGGAACTACCCCGTTCGCGACAAGGAGCAACTCGCAATGAAGTACGTCCTTGTCAAGATTCGGGTGCACCTACTGGACTCTACGCCCTTTGTTGTCTATACGGACCACGCGTCCTTGCGGACAGCCGTCAACACGCCGCATCTATCCCATCGGAAGGCTCGCCGGCTGTCCTTCTTCGCGGAATACAACTTCCGCGTCGAGTACAAGCCGGGCAAGCTGAATGTGCTTGCCGACGCGCTGTCGCGCCGACCCGACTACGATCTCGCTCATATTAGTTGGACCACGACGGATCTTTACGATCGCATCCGGTTGGCGTATCGTGATGATGCCAACCTTGGGCCTCTTGCGCGGTTCTTAGCTGCTGGCCCGGACGCCAAGGCTGAGTGGCTTACGCCTCGCCTGCGTGCGCGGCTTCACCGCTATGAGTGATCTGATGGCCTGCTCCACTATAGGGTGGAGCCCGAGGATCCTCCCCGTATTGTCGTGCCGAACGCCGAGAACCTCAAGTACAACATCCTAATGGAGGCGCACGACGCGCCGTCCAGTGGCCATCTCGGCCGTGAGAAGACGTACTCGTCCGTCTCTCAGACGTTCTGGTGGTCCCACATGTGCAAGTGGGTCGCCACCTACGTCCGCACGTGTGAGACGTGCCAGCGGGTGAAGCCTGCTGGTCACGCCTCGGCTCCAGTACGGAGCCTGCCGGTCCCAGCGGACTGCTGGAAGTCGATGAGTCTCGACTTTGGCTTCGGTCTTCCGGCCGATGACCGTGGCAACACCGGTGTTGTAGCCTTTGTGTGCCGTCTGAGCAAGATGGTCCACTTTGCACCATTCCGTGACACCGTCACTGGCGACGAGGTAGCTCGCCTGTTCATGGACTGTGTCTTTAGACACCATGGTCTTCCCGAGACCATCGAATCTGATAGAGACCTGCGGTTCACCGCTACGTTTGGCAAACGTTGTTCCGCCTGCTAGGCACTCGGCTGTTGATGTCTACGGCGGATCACCCGCAGACGGACGGCCAGACAGAGCGCGTCAATAGAGTGCTCGAGGACACCCTCCGCAGTATCTTCGCGGAGAATCCCCGCTCTTGGGCTGAACGATTGCCCATGGTCGAGTTTGCTCTCAACAACGCGGTGCACGCGTCGACGGGGTTCACCCTCTTTTACCACAATGGGTTACGACACCCTCACCTCGGACGTAAGTCCAGCTTCACTGCGGAAGCAACTGTCCTCGTTTGTCGAGGACAGGCTGAATATCATCTGCAGGGCTAGAGATGGAATGGCACAAGCCCAAGATAAACAAAAGGAGTACTCACACGAAAAGGGACGAGGAAACTTAACCCTACTAATACGGCATTACGGATTATCCGGAATCTAATTTATAGATGTGATATTGTTCCGCGATGTCCACATCAGTCCAGGAGCCATCTAAATTCCGCATATAGGATTTTGTATTGGATTAATTTAAGCAGGTCAATTGTGGTGTACGCGAGATGGGATTTCCTGCAAAGGGGTAGGGTTACAGATATAAGTATCCAGAAGCTCGGGAGCGGCCCTCAGCCCTTCATTTCGAAATCAACCCTCCAGAGATGGCAATCACTCCAGACTGCATCGGATAGATGAAACTTCGTCGGCGTTTCGTCCACCGGCAAGTCTTCGTCGGTTTGGTCAGTCTGGACAGGTCCGCCGTCTTCACTGTCTTCGCCATCAGAGTCTTCATCAAGGAGGATGGAATCCTCGTCACCTTCAGCTTCAGAATCCAGCGAGAGCAGCCAGTCGTCGGCGCCAATGTTGAGATCGTCAGGGCTCGTCGGCTCAAGACGCCGATCTCTTCAGAGGGGGTATAGAAAGTTTCCTGAGTCGAAGTCGTCCAACAAAACGCCGTTGCGTTCAGGAATTTGCGAGTGCCGGTTCGATTCGCTCTCTTCCGGAGCTTCCGTGTTGACTTGCTCCGGACTATCCCGAGTAGACCCACTAGTATCCGGAACAGTGTGTTCTGTAACCACCGTAATACAATAATCCATCAGTTTCTGATATGAATTGGCGGCACGCATACCAAAAACGTCACTTACCACGATCCGATTGCCCCGTAGTCTGTTTTTCTGGATTGTACGGACTATCATCGGTAGGTCCTGGAAGAGGGTATTCTGAATCATACGTAATAAGCCATGCCAGTATATATCAGGCGGCACACAGTCGTTGTACACGCGTACCTTTACGAGATCGCTTCGAACCATCCGTAGTCAACGCAGAAGCTCGCCGCTTCGAAGAGGTCCCTCGCTTCTTTTGCAAAGAACCATGGGTAGGCATCGACTCCGTCGTTGTGTTCTCTTCGTCAGCCACAGCAGCAGGCGTATCGCTACCTTCGCCAGGCGTCGCAGCAGGTTCAGTGGACGTCTTGTCATCGACGGTTGCCGCCGCAGCGGAGGCACCAGACGTCTTGGCAGCTACGACAGATGTCGGAGCAGTGGGCGTCCCGCAACCTCCGCCGGACACAGCAGCCGCAGCGGTAGTCACGGCAGGTGCGGGTAGCGGTGGGGCAAGTGCCAGCCATCTTTGGCGCCGGCAATGACTGAGAAGGCTTGTCTCGCCTACAGAAACCAATCCATTTAGCCGTAAACCTCAGCATAAATGAATAGTACTCGCATACCTTCGAAGAAATCAACGCCTTCCGTGCCTCTGAGGTTTCCTGCAGGTGGCAGGTACGTGTTGCCGTTGCTCAGACCAGTGGACTTCTTGTACTTCCATCCTTTCTTGCTCAGCTCACACCAAATTTGCTGGAACGTCTTCTCGACGACGAACATGGGAAGTCGGAGCAATCGCACTTCGTACCTTGAGCAATAGGCAGTTTCAGCACAGCATGCCAAGTAAAACTTGGTCCCCCACTTGTTTGGCTTCATCGGCATGTACTGCCGCATTGGGTTGCGGCGGTGGCGCATCGGAACCGTGCTCTCGTCGAATGAAATGCGGGCTCCCAGTCGAAAGCCACGGAAGAATGTCTTCTGCAGCACTTGACCGACTCTTGAAAGCACGATCTCCACTCTTGGCTTGTAACTCGTTCTCGTTGAAGTGGAGATACCGTGCGATGTCGTGAAATCGATCGCGACTTAGAAACGGACTGAAAGTTCCTCTCGCCAACGCTCCCTCGACCTTTGTTACCCAGTGACGGCTCAGGCTCGCACGTCGTGGTTCGAGCGTGCGAGCAATGAGAAGGCCGATGAACCTCACGATCTCGTGTGGCTGGATGGCGTTCTTGCGCTGGAGCTTCACCTTGCTGGAGCTTCACCTTTCACACTCAACACGATTGTCGACGGCGTTGACAGCCGTTTTTGTTGTGCTCGCGCGCGCATACCTCGCGCCGCCTCGTCAATACTGTCGCGTCGATATTGATCAGTCTCGTCGGCGACCTTCCTCCACAACTCCTTCGGTAGGAAAAAGTAGAAGATGGCAAGAGGATTCTCAGCGTAGGCTAATGCCACCCGTGTTGGGCCTGTCGGGTCCTTGTAAAAAGGTGCTGCGTCTTTCATCACTCCATGAGACTTACGCTCATCAAACATCTCCAACTCGTCATGTTGAAGTCTGTCCGTTTTAGTGCAAGACGGAGAATCTGTAATGTGTTCGGGACGTTCCGTACAACAAACAATATGAATTCCGGATGATACTGACATCGTGATTCTATATTACAGATTGGACATATACTGTGGGAAGGCTAACGTCGATGAAGACAGTGTTGCCCCGCGAGTTGTAGTGACCAACCTCACCCACGTTTTACGTGGTCAACCAGCTCAACGTCTCATCTGCACAGACAACTTCTACACATCCATCCCACTGCCACACTAGCTCATGAGTATGGGGCACTATCACGTCGGTACCATTCGGAAGAACTGCAAGGGTTGGTGCCTGGGGATTGAGTTCACCCAAAGCGATGTCCCAAGCGGATGCCACGAGGAACTTATCGGATTGGTATTTGGCGTAACCGCCCCGAGTTTGTTGCCTTGCTGTGGATGGACAACAAGCCTGTGCGGTTTCTAGCTACAGGATGCTCCATCCACCTGACCCAAGTGACCCGACGCGAGGCAGATAGCTCTGTATCGCAGGTCCCATGTCCTCGCATGGTGCGCGATTATCATTAGGCTATAGGGGGCGTCGGCGTGCATGATCAGCTAGGGCTACAACGGTACTCCATTCAACGCTCTATCAGAATGCGCAAGTATTACAAGACTATATTCCTCGGGTTTGTGGACATCGCTATGGTCAACGCATTTATCATACACATGCTAGATATGAAGCAACGAAACAAGCCAGTGCTGACACACGCTGCATTCATGCGTCGCCTGCACGTGGACTTGCTGAGCCAAGGCAGCGAGGACTTCGTTGCCGGCGACGACTTGGCGGACCTGGACACCGAGCCGTTTCCCCAACAGGCGCACACGCTGGAGAAGACGGAGGAGATGAATGGAGCTAAGCGCAGGCAGTGGCTCTGCAAGGTGTGTTCTGTGTACGCTGGTGCGGATGTCCGGACCTTTGAAACTAGCTTCTACTGCGCGACCTGCTCTCATGCAAAGAGAGGCAGAGTCACGGTATGCAACAAGGCTCGCCGGCTGGACCAGGGCAGCACGTTTACCTGCAACCAGATCTGGCACCAGACATGGGAGAATGGGACCGCTATCGCTGCTAACCTGCAGCACAAGATCCAGTTTGTTAGCAAGCGTAGACCCGAAGTTAGTGATGAAAGAGACGAAGAGTAAGACGCAAAATGAAATGATGAACACAGGGTTGGATTTTCCAGAATGACGGTCGTTTTGTCGTGCTTCCACTGGCTCGTCGCTGTCATTCCCGAAACGGTTTTGCAAGGAGATCGCAATTAGAGGGGTTTTGGACAGGTTTTGTTCTGCCCACCACCTGAAATCAAACAACCACATTCCCTCGTTGATCCACGTGTCACCTAAATAGGGTTCAAACACCGTATATAGCACTGATTTCCCGGCATACGTTATGTCATATATTAAGGGTTACGGAGAATCCGTAAAAATCTTCGGATTAAAATGGTTAAACGAGTTTAAGGTGGGGACTTAGTTTTCCTAGATACTAGAAACCTACCACTAAACACAGTTAGCTCGGTCGAGAGCAACAAACTGAAGCACTGCTTCATTGGACCTTTCACGGTCCTCAGCAGACACGGTGCTGCGTACACCATAGACTTGCCTAAGTCGATGACGACTTGTAACGGGGTTACACACACAAGTGACAACAGTCACTTGTGCACGATAACGGTCACAAGTGACAACTGTCACTTGTGCATGACATTTGTCACTTATGGTTTAACAGATAAATATATGTTAAAGGTTTTAGATACTTCCTCACATTGGTGTAAGACACACCAATGGATACATTGAAGTGGACCACCACAATTAGTGGTCCACACATACCCAAAGATCCTATTGGTAGAAAGATGCTGCTTTCTACCAATCAGAGACATGCATATTAGCGGGGCTCTGACAGCCAGCCGCTGCCAACCCTTTCATAGATGATAAACAGTTTTAGCAGATTTAGAAGGAAGATCAATTCACAAAACAATACAGTTCTCATTTTACCTTAAACTACCTACTTGGTGTTTTATTTGATTTATATTATACTTGTGGACTCAAGTATAATTAATTCAAATTATTAATAAACCCCTACGCTTCCTCATACACGTAGCGCAACGCGTAAGCAAAAGTAGTGAGCCAAAGTAGGCCCACTACACCTGGTAGCACTTTGTAGTCCGTCCAACGACCGACTACTTGACGTTCGTACGAGGTGTACGAACGCGGAGCCGAGAACCACATGAGCACGGAGGTGCCCATGGAGAGCTCCAATACGCCTGCAACTCATGTTGCACGCGCGGACTGCCCCCACCTGTCGGATCCAGAGTGGGAAGCCCTCCAACGACTGTCAACAGTCATTGGAGAAGCGGCGATAGCCACAATGTTGCGTACGCTATCGCCGACAGAGCAACATGGTGTTGCTCTGGGATTCATCGTGAAGGAGCAGCGCGATGTTGCTTCCTCAACAACGGCGTCGTCGGGGACGACACCGCGTGCTCAATCATTAAAATTGAGCGTGAGCAATTATGTAGGAAGAGAGGGCGAGCCTCTCCTCCGATGGCTTGTCGAACTCGACACAGCCATTGCGGCTCGACGTATCGTCCACCCCTTTGTCAAAGGTTGCGTTCGCCATGTCATGTCTTGGCGGACGAGCGAGGAGTTGGACGTACGGACGCCGACTCTCAGATCCTACGTGCTTTAGCACGTACGAGATATTCAAAGAGGAGCTCAAACAAGCGTTTGAGCCCCCGCAAAATGAGTTCCGGTCGAGGGCGGAATTCCTCGACTTGCAGCAGGGTAAGCATGACGTCCACGCTTACGCGCAGCGTGCACGGTACTTGGTCTCGAACATCGTGACCAACCCGATAGACAAGGCGACTAAAGTCGTCACGTTCATGAAGGGACTGAGAGATGGGCCTGTGAAGACCTATCTCTTCCGAGAGTACCCGAGTACTCTCGAAGCTGCGATTACTCTTGCCATGCAAGAAGAGTTTAGCCTGCGGCAGGCTAAACTGCATGCGAGCGTGCCGAGGTCGCAACCGCGCCCGGTAGTGAGCACGGGAGGTCCGGAACCAATGGACCTCTCGAGCGCAACAACTGCTGGTTACCAGCAGCAGGGAGGTAACGTGCGATGCTTCCGTTGCGGAAGGATCGGTCACTTTGCACGGGAGTGCACAGCTCCCATGCCCCCTGGAGGTGGCCGTCGTGGCGATGCTAGGCATCGCCGCGGACCAACAAAAAACGCGAACATCCAGTAGGCGCGGGGCGCCCTACTGGTAATGCAGTCGCGCGTGCCGACATCGGGCACGCGACACTGAGGACTGCAGCCCCCAGTGAGACCAGCTCTCACTGCAAGAAACAAAATGACAGGCCGAACCTAGTCATCTTGAAGGTTTACTCGAAGAGAGCGAGTGACTCTCTTCGAGCTTTGGTGGATTCAGGCGCGTCGAACAACTTTGTTCGACTACGAAGCCTGCCGAGACTTGACTTCGAGGAGGTAGATACACCTCGAAGTCTTCTGGAGGTACGACTGGCAACAGGTGCCATCGTGAAGACCGAGAAGCGCGTCGTTAACGTGCGCTTCTCGTACAAACAACGAGTGTTTGTCGAATACTTTATCGTCCTGGACCTGGACGATAAGTTCGACGTGGTAATGGGCATGCCGTGGCTTGCACGGCATGATCCGGTGATAGACTGGAAGAAGCGCACGCTCGTGCGCTTCGGCCGCGACAGCGGAACAGAGAGCGATGGCCCTGTTACCGCAGCGCACGCACCAGCAGGTGCGCGCGGCTCACCAGTCGAGACAGCGCTTAACGCTGCTGTCCCGGAGTGCCCAGGAAGTGCGCGAGGGCGCGCACAAGTGAGACCCACGTCGGCAATGCTGCCGACGTCAGAAGAAAAAGATGTGTTGGTTCCGGGAACCAACACCCACGTTCAAGCGTGCAAGGGACAATCCCTGACCCGAAGCGGTCAGGTCGACAACGACGCGTCGGCTCCGGGAGCCGACGCACCCTCGGTCATGAGGGGCTCCGCCAATGAATGGCGTCGAGGTGACGAAGGCGTGTCAACTCCGGGAGTTGACGCTGCAAACAGTGCGGATGGTTGCAAACGTACCGCACTGACGCAATTTGCATGCTGTCGTGCAGCCGGGCTGCACGACGAAGCGCCATGCGATCAAGCCGGGCTTGATATCGCGCGCCCGCAGACAGGGTCTGCCGGCGAAGGGACACATTACCGTGCAGCCCGGCTGCACGAAGGAAAATGCGGTCAAGCCGGGCTTGATACCGCGCGCCCGCGGACAGGGTCCGCCGGCGAACGACTGTCCACGGCCGGGCCTGGACCAGAAGAACAACTGTGCGGAGCCCGGCTCCGCACAACAAGAAGACGGCGCAAGCGGAAAACGCTGCGCAAGTCTCGGTCCGGGACCGAGACGCAACAAGAGCAATCTGCTGGGCAGACTGCGGCGGTGACGCCGAACGTCAAGACGCTAAGCGTCTTGACGCGCACCGATACTGGATTCCAGTATCGTGACATGGAACTCGCTAGTCCTCCGACGACGGCGTCGGAGTTGACTTCGCTTCCAGCCATGAGCTGGAAGCGCTTCACACGCGACTTGCACGATGGACGCATCGAGCAAGTCTGCGTTCTTCGGACAGCGAAAGAACGGCGAGCGAGAGCGAAGAGCTGAGGCAGCTCTTCATGGGAAGTACCACTGAGAGTGAAGACACTCTCAGTGCGAAGACGAAGCGAGAGCGCTTCGAGGAACAAGGTTGGGACTCGCTGAAGTCGAGTCCCTATTACGAATTGTTGAGGGAGTACAAAGACGTACTCCCGGAAGAGATTCCTGCGGAGCTTCCGCAGGATAAGGGCATTCAGCACGAGATTGATCTCGTGCCGGGCACGAAGTACTGTGTCACGCGGCAGTGGCCACTGCCGCGAGAGCAAAGTGAAAGCGATCGACGACTTCTTTGAAAGTCGTCGTAAAGCAGGACAAGTGCGGGAATCAAAGTCCCCGCACAGTGCTCCGACGTTCTGTGTCAAGAAGCCACAGGGCGGATGGCGCATCGTTCATGCCTACAACAAGCTGAACGATGCGACGGTACCGGCGCAGACGCCGATACCGCGAAAAGATGTTATCATCGATTCGATGGCCGGGAGCACCGTTTACAGTGCTCTCGACTTGCGAGATGGATTTTATCAAATCCTAATGCGTGAGAGCGATATCCCTCTCACGGCAGTGAGCACGCCAAGCGGCATGCTCTGGGAATGGCTAGTAATGCCACAGGGGCTTAAGAATGCCCCTGCGACTTTCAACAGGTGCGTGACGCACTTGTTGCGCTCGGTGCGCGACTTCGCACCGAGCTACTTCGATGATGTATTCATCCACAGCCGGGCTGTGGACGAGAAGACCCGACGTAGAGATGCACAGGGTGCATCTCCGGAAGCTACTTGAGCTTATGCGAAAGCATAAGCTCTACGCGAACCTGAAGAAGTGTATCTTCGGGGCGAGCGAGATACCCGTCCTCGGGTGTCTCGTAGGGAAGAATGGTGTTCGCCCTGACCCGGAAAAGGTCAGAGTGATCAATGAATGGCCAACGCCTTCAAGTGTCAAGGAACTGAGGCAGTTCCTTGGCTTGGCCACGTACTTGTGCAAGTACGTGGAGGATTATGCGGGCAAGATCCGCCCGCTGTCACAACTTCTTAAGAAAGAAGCTGTGTGGAATTGGACACCCGATTGCCAAAAGGCATTCGATGCAGTCAAGCGGGGCTTGACTGAGGCGCCGATCTTGGCAGTGGCTGACCAAGATCGCCCATTTCACGTAGTGTGTGACGCATCCGATTTCGCGATCGGATGCGCGTTGATGCAGCACGATCACGAGGGCCGTGATCGTGTCGTCTATTACCAGTCGCGTCAGCTGAAAGCAGCTGAGCGTAATTATCCGGTACATGACAAGGAACTCCTTGCCATGAAGTATGCACTCGCAAAGTTCCGAGTGTATCTACTTGGAAGTAGACCATTTGTGGTCTACACCGACCATGCTTCACTGCGCACCGCAGTGAAGTCGCCACATATTTCACAAAGAATGGCGAGATGGCTCTCATTCTTTGCGGAGTATAACTTCCGGGTCGAATACAAACCCGGAAGATTGAATGTAGTGGCCGACGCGTTATCACGTCGGCCGGACTATGCAGAAGCTGCTGACGTCAATGCCATTGACGCCATGCGATCGAGCAAACCCACATCATCTCTGTTAGATGATGTGAAGGCCGCGTACGCGCACGACGCGGACGCGAAGCTCTTGCTAGCCTATGGCACAGCGCCTTCTGACAAGCCCCGTCAGAAGCTGCCCAAGCACCTTCGAGCGCGTGCACACCGCTTTCGTGTGCACGACGGACTACTGCTTTACAATGCAGTCGACGACAACGCGGATCGCGTTGTCGTGCCAAATGACCATGACCTGCGACTCAGGATCATGTACGAGTATCATGATGCCCCGACTGCGGGACATCTCGGACGTGAGAAGACATACGTCCTTCTCACGCGCGACTTGTACTGGCACCACCAGTATAAGTGGGTGCGCAAGTACATCCGTGTTTGCGAGGTATGCTAACGCGTAAAGCATGCGCCGTTCGCACACGCACTACCGACTCCATCAGAGTGTTGGAAGTCCATGTTTTTGGACTTCATCTTTGGTCTTCCCCCGGACACCGGAGGGAATACCGGTGTTGTGGTCTTCGTCGACCGCTTCAGCAAGATGGTGCATCTTGCTGCGGTGCCGGCAGAGGTGACCGCGAAGCAGACGGCCCGTCTGTTCGTCGACATGGTGTTCAAACACCATGGCATGCCGACCGACATCGTGTCGGACAGAGACCCGCGCTTCACAGCGCACCTGTGGCAAGAAGTGTTTACACTTCTTGGGAGCCAGCTTTCCATGTCGACTGCGGATCATCCGCAGACGGACGGTCAAACCGAGCGCGTGAATCGCGTGCTCGTCGATATGTTGAAGAGCTACGCTCACTCGTTCCAATACTGGAGCGAGTGCTTATCGATGGCAGAGTTTGCCATCAATAACTCAGTGCATGCCTCGACCGGGCATACACCGTTCTACGTGAATGCCATGCGGCATCCACGCCTACCGAGTTTACTCGGAGTGATGGCTCCCACTTTAAGTGGGGGAGGATCTACGACTGCAACACAGCAGTCGCAAAAAGCCGCTGACATCTGCACAGTGTCAGCCGCGACAACAAGGAACAAGACAACCAGGTCTGCGCGGGGCGCAGACCTTGGCAGGAAGAACCAACGGTCAGCGCAGTGCGCTGACCCCCAGAACAAGGAAAACGAGTCTGTGCAGAGCACAGACTCCACAAGGAACAAGGACCACGGGTCTGCGCAGGGCGCAGACACCGCGAAGAACCACGCAGAGGCCGGGCCTCTTGCGGAGAGCGAGCTGAACGAGTTCAACTCGGATGCGATTGACTTTATCAATAAAAGACAAGCCGTAATTCGGTTTGTCCAGGACATGATTGCAGCTTCTGTGGATAAACAGAAGCTGAACGCCGATAATATTGGCAGGGGCAACACAAATGAATTCAACGTGAATTCATTGGTTTTGTTATCTACTCAAAACCTGCCCAAACATGCAGTTTCGGATTTCGGAGCAAGCAAGCTTGCTCCGCGCTTCATCGGGCCATTCACGGTGATGGCACGCCACGGTAACGCATACACGCTAGACATACCGTCTAGCATGCGGCTCCACCCGACATTTTATGTCGGGCGGTTAAAGCCATACCTCCAGCACGAGCCAAGTGGCTCGTCTGACCCGAAGAGACAGACTCGGCAGGGGAAACCCTCCTCTCCAGAGCGTAGTCGCGCTGGAGCAGTTAATACAGTCGGGCCTACAGCCCGACCGGCACGTTCAAGGCGGTCTGGGAGACCGCCAGAGCCGGGACACGAAGGAACAGAGCGGCAACCGCCGCACTCTGAAGGTACTCCACGACCGTCACTTGGTCGTGGAGCAACACGAGATGAAGGTCAACACGGCGTTGACCATCGGGGCGTGTTTCCACCACCTCCGCCACCGCTGCGAGACGCACGCGGAGAAATTCGCTGGATCGTCCAGCGAATTGTTGATCATAGGAAAACAATCCGAGGTCCGGATTGTTTTCGCATTCGCTGGAGAGGTTTCCCTCCCCAACACGACACGTGGGAACCACGGAACGTCCTGATGGACGACGTTCCGGACATGGTGAAGGAATACGAAACCCAACAGGCACTACCAGCAAGAAGGTAGTGCGAGCGCTGTAGTAATCTACAACGCCTGACGACGCGCGTGCTAGATAATTAGCACGGAGACCATGAAACTTTCAGGTATACATATAGTATACCTGTTGTGGTCGCGGTTGCTAATACGCACCGCCACCTGGACGAACAGTGCGCACGGCGCACGGACACCAGCCTCCACCGCAACAGCGTGGAGTTGCTAATACTGCCACTTCGAGAAGGACTCGAAGTGCTTTGGCGCTTGCTTACCCGATCACGGTAAGCAACAGAAATTCGCTTAGAGATGTCGACGCACAGACGCGGTCGACATCGAAGAATCGTACACAGACACTGTGTTGTCTGTCCCCGTGGTAGCGGCGCACCTCGCGCTACCGCGCATGGTACTCAGCAACAGAGAGTTTACACTCTGTTGCAATGGTGGTCTTCAGCTTGATCGTGCTCATTGCGGATGAGCACGGAAACCCCCAGCACAAACAATTGACAAGCAGTCAATATTAATTGACGTGTCGAGACCGACACGTCTAAGCTTAACGGGGGGATGGTGTAACGGGGTTACACACACAAGTGACAACAGTCACTTGTGCACGATAACGGTCACAAGTGACAACTGTCACTTGTGCATGACATTTGTCACTTATGGTTTAACAGATAAATATCTGTTAAAGGTTTTAGATACTTCCTCACATTGGTGTAAGACACACCAATGGATACATTGAAGTGGGCCACCACAATTAGTGGTCCACACATACCCAAAGATCCTATTGGTAGAAAGATGCTGCTTTCTACCAATCAGAGACATGCATATTGGCGGGGCTCTGACAGCCAGCCGCTGCCAACCCTTTCATAGATGATAAACAGTTTTAGCAGATTTAGAAGGAAGATCAATTCACAAAACAATACAGTTCTCATTTTACCTTAAACTACCTACTTGGTGTTTTATTTGATTTATATTATACTTGTGGACTCAAGTATAATTAATTCAAATTATTAATAAACCCCTACGCTTCCTCATACACGTAGCGCAACGCGTAAGCAAAAGTAGTGAGCCAAAGTAGGCCCACTACACGACTCACCCGACGTTTTACGTGGGTCGTCTGAAGCGGTACCACGACCCTCAGGCTCCGGCTGCCCCGCAGGAAGCGGTGGGCGGCCATGCGGAGGAGGGCGTGGCTCCTCGGAGCGGGGCGTCGGTTCGCGATAAGGCGGCTGGTACGCTCGCTGGTCGCAAGACGACGAGGCGTACATTGGGGTGCCGTAAGCAGGGCCCCCGTAAGAGCCGTGCCGTACGGAGCCGGGTATGGGACATGCTGCGGCTCCTGATAGGGCGCGGTCACGAAGTTCGGCCCGAAGGCCCGCAAGACCGTCACGCAGGGACTCGAAGTCCGACGCGTAAGCCCGACGCTCAACCCGAGCATGGAGGTCGCGAACCTCCCGGAACAGTGAGCCAACGTCCTCACGAAGCCGATCCACGGCGCCGGGCTGACCAGCCCGAGAGGCAGCCTCGCCACCAAGGCCAATCCCCAACGCGATCTCGAGCGAGTACACACGCTCTCGGAGAAGGCGAATCTCCTCTTGTTGAAGAGCCACTACCTGGCTCGGGGTTTCAGAGCGCGGCGGCAACGCCTCCGGCTCGTAGCCATGGTCGTGCGAGGCCACCGCCTGCCCTCCTTGACCGGAATGGGGAGCTGCACTTCCACGTGGAGCGGGTCCTCCAGGAGTGGCGTCTCCACGGCAAGCGCCAACTTCTCGTGAAGTGGAGGGGTTACCCAGAGTCAGAAAAATCGTGGGAACCTGTTGAACAGCTCCAGGCTGACTGCCCGAAGGCTTTTGCGATCTGGGACGAGAAGCAGCGGACGCTTCGTAAGCAGTCCTTGGCTTCTTGGCCGACGTACGGGGCACGGTAGCAGACGGAGTCGCACCGCGCCCACGATCTTCACGAGCTTTGGCTTTTGCTTGTTGCTTGAGCTCTTCCATCATTGCGTAGAGCTTACGTTTGCTCACGAGGTGAGGGAACTCGACGCGGAGGTCGCGCTGGTCCAGTATAGCGGACAGCAAGCGGTCCTCACGGAGTTCTTTATACTCCTGATCGGAATACCCTTCGCGAGATACGTATCTCCAGAATGGGTCTTCCACCTCAATCCAGGTCATCGCCTCGGAAGGCTTGACCCAGGGATAACCCCAAACTAGATGGAGTCAACCCTTGATCTCCGCCTTCTTACGAAGGTTGGTGAGCTCCTTCAAGGGATCTTGTGTGGTGCTAAGAGCACACACCGAGCGGCTTCAATGTCGCTGACAAAGAGCGGCTCTGTCTCAACCAGAGCGCGCTCATAGGCGCCCCTCGAGGTGTAGCCGCTGACAAGGCCACGAGGAGGAGTGAGCTTCTCCAGGAGCTGTAGAGCACCAGTGCCGTCATCGAGCGAGTAATAGCCCTTTGGGCGCGCAGCGCCCCCGCCAGAAAGAGGGCCTACAGTAGCCGTGGCCGGCACAGTTGCTTGTCCCTCACGGGCGGCCGAGCCAGCGCTGTAGTACTGCGCCTGCTGCTCATCGACGTCATTAGAGACCTCACGGGATCGTCGACAGCCCCTTCTTCAGACTCGGAGTCACCGAACAGACCCCTGTAGTTATCGCGAGGCGGCGACTTAGAGGCGGCACGCTTCATTCCACCAGGCGCGTCGCTCTCCACAGCAGCGGCGGCCTTGGCAGCTTGGGCGCGCGCAAGGCCTTCCGCCAGGGTCAGGTTCTTGACCGGCGGAGCTGCCATGGGCTCAGTGCCCGCCTTGCCGCTCGACGGCTTCTCGGCCTGGGTGTCCGGGTCAGCCGGGGCGTTGGGCACGTCGCCCTCCGCCGGCTTCTTGTCGTTGGCGGCCTGCGCGCTGCCTTCGGAGGTGTCCTCCTCCTCTTGTGAGCTCTCACCCGAGTACACGACTTTGGTGCTGCTAAACTCGGGCGAGTCCCAGTCCCGGCGCGGGCTGCGCCGTTCATAACTGAACCTGGGGTTGTCCCCCTCATCCGGTGGAGCGTCGGGCGACTTGCGAGACGCATGTTCGCCGTGCGACTCCTCCGGAGAACTGCTCGGAGAGCGCACCTCCTTGGCGGCCGCTCCCGTGGCCTCCTTCAGCGGGGCGGACTCGTTCTTGGCTTTGGCCTTCTTGGCCTTCGGAATCTCGGCCCAGGGTTTCGAAGGTGCTTTCGCACCGCGCGAGCTGCGCTTGGGAGGCATGCTTCCGGTCGACGTGGAGACCGGGGGGCTTGCTCGGCGATGCGCCAGTTGCTTTCTGGGGCCCGAGAGCAGAGGCGCAAGAGCTCGCGCCGTTGTCGATGGATTTCGACTGTGTTAGTGAAATACGAGCCGCCACCGTACCCTCGCTCTGATTGGTCGATATGATCGAATCTAAGTGGGGGTGGATGTAACGGGGTTACGTGGAATAGTGACCCTGGCACTATTCAGGGATGGCTACAAAGGTCACTCCCCTGAGTAGTGACACAATAGGCTTGAGAGCCAACCGATACATTTTATATAGGATAAACTATAGGGAACTTCGGATTTGTATGCAGGCCAAATCTGTACTAACCTATAAATACACTCAGTCTTAGATCTACCGTACTTCTGATCAATCAGTCCCCTTAGGCCAGGGACACGTGAACTGCCGTTCATTGAGAGTTTGTATACTCTTGTTAGCACACTTCCTCTGTGCAAGGTGCTCGTGTAGCCCCGTCACACGACTACTCAAGTCTCATACCCTACCCGCCTGCCCACCGCCGCCTTCGCGTCCGTTGCCGCCACCATCCTCTGCATCTAAGCCCTTCCAACACCCGCACCCGTCCAGCATGTTCCTCCGAGAAGTTCGGGTACCCACACCTGCACCTGTAGTTTCAATAATAATAATATATATAGCCAGCTATGCAAGTAATCGCTTGATTATATGGTTTGTGGAGTAGAATATGCGAAAGAAAATATATATGAATCGATTCCTACTGCGTTAACCCATCCTGTACGCATTATCATGAAGTCACTACAAGAGATCAGCATTTGAACGACATACTAGTACGTCGTTCAGCACTTGGACCTTTTTGACTTGGACATCGTCCAGCACTGATGGGCTGATGGAGCTTGTTGACACATTCCCCGCGCTCGAGAACATGCTCTGTGACATACGTTTGATGGAGATATGCATGGAATCGGGCGAGCAACTCGCGCCAAATCAAGCAAGGCAGCGTTCGCCATGCTGCACCACCACTGCAGCAAATCCAAGTTGTCTATTTCTGCCGGTAATAGTTTTGTTCTCCCGTACGTATTTTAATAGCTTAAAAGCTGAGTGTTTCCTTGTGTAAAAGGGTACCGAGGACCGATTCCATCAAAACTCAAGTCCCATACAGTCTTTTTGGCTGTGCCTCGGTGTAAGGAGGAGCTTAATTAGCTATTTTATATTATTACGTGTTCTGGGTGTCGTGTAGGAACACGCGCTAATTTATCTATGGCACACTTTCCCCACCAACAACACCCACCAAGTCACCGAAGACTCAATGGGCTTGTTAGGGTTAGAACCTGAAGGCCCAGGAACTTTCCCTTGCACCGGGTTGATGTTTCCCCTGTGTACCGAGCTTCCGCTAGTCGACTGACGGAAGACTCAGCGTCACTAGCCATGATCAAAGGCTAGCACGCTCTCGCACACAAAATATACCTCGCAGGTCATCAGAAGGAAGGGTCCCGGCCTTTTACGGCGTAATACGAGGGTGCCGGAGTTATACTCCGGCGGGAAAAAATAAATGGAGTGCGCTCTCGCTCCTCCAGTTCCTGGCGACGACTCGCCGCTACCAATACACCGGCCACTACTCTCTTGGTCCTGCCAGGGATGAACACACGCTGCACTAGTAGATGTGCCCACCGACAGTCATAATCCTACCTACCAGGTTTACCTTGAGCTGCAGGTCGTTCACTGCAGGCACCGGTGTCGCCCTTGCGTGGTTGGGAGGAAAAGCTGTTCTGTTATTGTTGCCCGAAGGCTTATCTTGTCTTCTCTTAAGTTTCCTATCGATCAATACAAATATCAAGTATAAACGCGTCCGTTTTTGGACCGTCAGTTGTAACTCACGACTCTTCGGCGCTTTCTCTGCGACGTGGCGGCGTTACCGACGACTCAAACGGCCGCTGGAACGCCACCGACGACTGGGGACAGGCGCCGATGACTCATAAGTTCGGATCTTGCCAGTAGGTTCGCCCCGCACTTAGCGAGCTGCAACCGCCCACGCTTGACTTGGGACCGTCGACGAGTCACCACCATCGGCCTATTTAGGCCAATCAGCGATCGGGGAGTTTGGTCTCCAATAACTGGCGATGGGTTGTGACTTGCCAGTTAGCGCCGGCGCCTCGAGTCTTCTTCGCCCCTCGTCTCGCCTTTGGGTTTTGGCTTCGACTACATTTCCCGATACCACATGGACGACATTACCGACACGTATTTCATATATTCGGGGAGTAAGTGGCTCTCCTGAGGTTTCAGCGGAGCAACGGCGCGGGGGCTGAGATTGACTCAAGTCTTCGGTGTGGTCGCTGGATTTCTTTCATATTTGAGCGTGGTGCGCGGGCGTGCCTAGGTGCAGAGCGAGAACCCAGACTACGGACAGGCTCAAACCGAGCCAATTTTCTCGGGGCCACTCTAGGTCTGAGGGGCGAGTGAAGACCCGTGGAAGCGGCTCTCAGCTGGAGCCGCCGGAGGAAGTGAAGAAGCTACGGAGACAAGGCCCAAGGTCTCGGAAGAGGTGGACAACTTACGTGTGGAGTGTCGTGTTTTGTATTGGAGAAAACCCGGGGCAGATTGGGTTAGACACGTGCGAGCTGAGACCTGTTGAGTGGGGAGCAAGTTTCGTTTGGAGAGTGCTGAAGACATCTCAAGTGGGAACAAGGTTGCTGTGGCTGGCTGACGTCTGGTCCCAAAGCGTAACCCTGGTAAGAGCCGTCAAGGGGATAGCAAGGGAGGTGCACACGCCGCGCCTGACCAAGGACTGGAGCTGGGAAGTTAATCCGAGTTGCTGTTGGGCTCAGTTGAGATATTTCAGCTGGGACCCGAAGACTCTGAGCCTTCTGAGCTCTAGTCCGACGTTTGGCGGTCTACGTTTATTCAAGGTTCGATCTGGAAAGCCGGGAATTTACCCGCACCTCGCCACACACAATTGATTGCGACGTGATGGCATACTCGAACCAAGTCATTGTAACCGTCCATCAAAATGGCTGGATGGATACAAGGGTTTGGAACGAAACCTTTATCATCGGGCAGTGGGCGGAAAATGTTAGTGATGAATTTCTAGATCCCCTTGCCATTTACGTCGACAACCTGAAGTGCCACGTGTCTGAGGCCGAGCAGGAAGCATTTGCATCGTGGGGGACCGAGCTTGTGGCTCTGCCAGCGAACACTACTGCTGTACTACAATCTCTGGACGTGGGCATCATGGGCCCGTTCAAAAAGAAGCTCCGCTCGCTAACGCTATCCTTAGCCTCTATCCAGAGTAATAGGACTTTGCCCCTGCGGGAGAGATGCTGGCGCTCAAGTGCATGTCCGCAGACGAAAAGAGAAAACTGCTTGTAGATCGGGTAGTGACGGCGGGGGCAGCTATTGATGAGCGCTGCATTAAGCGGGCCTGGAAGAAAGTGGACTGTAAATGCACTTCTCGTGTTGATTGGATATAAATGTTTAAGATTTGAAAGCGTGTTAACGAAAAACCTAACGTGTCATATTAAAGTGTCCCCGTCCGACCCGTTGCGAGCATCGCTGTGCGATCGGAGACGTCTACCTCATGTTTGCATGTGCAAGCCGCTAAGGCGATTAACGCAGATAGAGGTTCTCTTCACAACCAAAACGACGTCGTCCTCGCTACAGAAACCGGAATCTAACCATGTGCGTACTTATTAATGCATGGTTTTCTCTGCTAGCGATCTTACCCAGCAATGCAGGACTGCAATGTACTGGGGGGGGGGGGGGGGGGCGCTACAGCAGGTAATTATTTCGTCTTCGGGGACAATTCTGTACATACGTACTGTACTATGGAAATTCCTCTCCGATCGTTGCTATCAGGATACCGGATGTCAACGATGTATTAGCGACAATCGAGTTGCGGGGAATTTTTCTTGGTAGTTAGCTGGGCTTACTGACTGTAATTTAAAACGAATCGAAAGGAGTTGCGGGAACGTGGTGTCCACGGTGTACTAACACTGAATAGACTATCCAAGGATTTACCATATTTCCCTCTCTTGGATGCTTCCACTTGACCCTCTTTCCCCCTTTGTTGAACATTTTACAAGAGAAGTTTGGAGCCTATCTATCGATTCCGTAGGTAATGAAGTAACCATCGTTTAACGACAGTTGTGGATTACTTTGCGCACTGTGGTATTTAGTAAACTGGATGGCGTTCGAGATGACGAGGCACGGGGCGTCCCATCAACACCATCGTTTAACGACATGTCCTCGCTTTCGGCACCTCCCTACTACGTGTACCGGTTCATTTCCCATTTTGCCGCTTCCCAACCAACTACCGCTCCCGATGCTTCAAGCACTGACTTCCGTGGCGACCCTCCTTCCCTCGGCCACAATGGTGTTTAGTCTTCCTGTGCCTGATGGAACTTGGCCTGTAAGCCAAGGCAGTGTTACCTTTGACGAGGTCTACACCATCAAGGCTGGCGAAGTGTTCGACGGGGAAATGCAGACGTTCGACCGCTTCAACCTCACGTGTCAGGGACAGAAAGAGAGCGAAAATTTCACAGCCGTGTTCCGGCTCGAAGCAGGTGCTACGTTGAAAAACGCTATTATCGGTGTGAACCAAATGGAGGGCGTCCACTGCGACTACAATGACTGCACAATTGAGAACGTGTGGTGGGAGGACGTGTGCGAAGACGCCCTGAGTATCAAGGGCGGCAACGCTTCCAGTGTGTCGAGGGTCATTGGTGGCGGAGCGCGTTACGCGGACGACAAGGTGATCCAGCACAACGGGTTCGGCACAGTTGTTGTCGACGGGTTTTTCGCGCAGGACTTCGGCAAGCTGTACCGCTCGTGCGGCACTTGCAAACCTCGTCAGCGTTTCCTCAACGTCAGCAACACTTTAGTTGACCTCGAAATCATCCAAACACAGCGTGTGGATCCGAACGTGAGCATTATCATGATGAACGAAAATTTCGGTGACCAGGCCGTCCTGCGCAACTTCTACGTGAAGCCCGGTAAGGAAAACTACACGGAATGCGCGTCCTCCTTCGGTGTGAACAAAAGTGGTGTGAGGCCAGTGATTCTGAGCAACGGTCCAAAGAACCCCGTGTGCCAGTATTCGTGCGACGATATCCACATTGTCCAAAGCGACAAAGGGACGCAGCAGCAGCAACAACATCTACTTCAAGTGCAGCTTCAACAGCACTGTTGAAAAATCCTCTCATTGCTCAAATAGTAGCTAAGATGTTCAATGCTTCACTACTTTTTGCTAGTTTTTTTTTTCCTTTTCACAACGCTTTAATGATACATCTAAAATAAAAAAATGCGAGTCTCGGGAGTCGAGCAATATTGCGTGTGACTAGAAGTCAATACGCCTCATGTAAAAATAAAAATAAAGACTTGGAAGCCGTACGCCGAAACTGTCTTGACCAGGCATCCATGATAGGGTATCATTGATAGCCTGTGTTGGCGTGCAGGCCAAGCCCTTGCTTGCAAGTTTCCCCACGCCTTGAACAAATCAAACCAACCAAAATGCAAACTATTGGTTCGAAGTTATATTTTTACGGCCGTTGAACCAATTCTACCCGTTACTTTGGTTTGAACGTTACCAGACCAACGCTCTTGAACCCTTCCTGAGATTTGGAGTTTTGTGGTTTGGAGTTGAGCCTCAGCTGCAACCAATGGTTTGCTTTTTCCGCTGCCTGATTGATCAATATGGTTCTCTGTACTTCGTGGAGGCTCTCTTCAAAGGCCGCGCCCAAGCAAGCGGCATATCTTGTACCCCCCGAAGAATTAGAATTTGCGGCTGGTATCAGTAGCAATGTTGGCTTATTCGCTTGCACCTCCTAGATGGCAAGATTCGAATTCTCGAAGGCGGTAAGCATCTCACCCTAATGCAGCTTTCGTCTTTGAAAGCGGATCTTGTCTTCGATGGCGCTTGGTATTTCGGTTGTGCAGCGCGGCATTTCTCGATAAGAGCCGCATCGTGAACAGTTTCAAATCGAGGCTTACAGCCAACCACAATCTCGTGGTTTGCATTGGTTTGCTGCGTTTCTATCGGTTCGAACCACTTCGAACCAAACCACGAAACCGTTTCGAACCTGGTTCTTTGGTAATTTTAGTTTGGTTTGTTTACCGAACCAGGCTTGGTTTGTTCTAGGCGTGAGTTTACCCTTGGCGCACTTTCGTAAGGAGTCAAATATAAGGGATCGTTTTAATCCGGATCGACTAAGTTTAATCAACAAGTAATGCTGCAGGAGCCGCTGGAATTGAACCCACCAGAATAGCAGCGATCCGATCGAGAGGAATTTCCATAATCCAGTAGGTCTGTACAGAATTGTCTGTCGTGATTGAATCTACTGGGGTAGTACACGTTAGGTTCGCTATGCGACACAGCCCGCCAACCTCGTGTTGGCTGCTGCAGCCAAACACACTCTGCTTCCGCAATTTCAACCGGTACCCGTACCCGTCCGAGTCGGGCGGTTACCCTACTTTCGGGTACCCGTTGCGAGCTCTGTTTAGCAAACATTTCTTCCGTTTATGGATACAACAATTTACATGTTATCGGGTGGAGTACTGCGCGCAGCTCCACGAAATGACGTAGAACGAGTTGACAAGCGAGCAATAAAATATCACGCTTTTAAATGCGTGATATTTTATTGCTCGCTGTCATTGTTACTGCTGATCCTGATTTGGCAGCTGAAATTAGGTATGTCACTGATTCATCGGTTAGGCACGAGTATGCTGGCATGCAGGTTGGGATCGTATTCTAGATTTGTTTACAATGTTCGGGTATTCCAGCAACAATAAGGTCGTTACGTGTACCAGTTTCCTTTTGTTTGGATGGATCAGGCTAACATTGCTCTGTTTCTAGGTTACAAATATGCATTCAATTTCCCGTGGACCGTACTCAGCAAACACACGCACAGTAGCAAGGTAACATCCATTACGTATTACTTCTATGGAGATGGCAGTCGCTCCGACTGCGTCCATAACCACGATGTCATTACGTGCATGAGTGTGGCAAAAGTTTATGTAGATTAACCAATTCGCTTGTTCGACGGGGTCAACCCGCGAAAAAAATTGTAGAGAATCTTGTTCCAAGCAGAGCCGTACTTCCCGGGGAAGTTTTCCTTCTCTTTAACCGCAGTAGTCATGCCGACAGGAAATGCTCGCTCTTCCTGGCGGTTTGAGGCAGAGCCTTCCTCGTATGATGACTTCAGAGCTTTCCGCGGAAGCAGATTCGTCGTCGTCGGTGGTGAGGTGCACGACCAGAACCTCGTCACCGTCCTGGACGTACACTGCGTCAAGCGTGGCGTTTGTATCGGGGTTCGTGATGGTATATTTTGTTTTGGCCAAAGATTCTGCGGAAGCCTTGGCACTGGCGGCAATCGTGACTAGTGCGGCAACGACGATGAAATCCACGCGCATGACTCGATTACGATAGTTGGGTGTAGCTTGTTTAGACGAAAGCAAAATGCGAACTGAAGGTCGGCATGGAAGATAGATCGTTGCCAAGGTTGTTACGTTCAGCATACACAAGCAAGGTACTCATCGCGCCTATCAAAACTCAAGCCAGCATCTAGACAAGATTGTGAAATGAGATGGGAACTATAGTAGTTAGCAGATGATCAACTTCGCTGAGCACACGACCTGCCTTTCGAGTCGGCACAGGCGCGAAAAACAGATCGTCCTTGGGCAACGTCCCGCAATCAATTCATGAGAATGTGAACAGTTGGCGTATGAGGTCGTCGAAACAAGGGAACTCGAGCTATGGTTCACAGCGTACAGATGTGCTTGTTTTCAACAGGGTGTGTCTGTGTGTGGACATATTTAAACGTAGAATAAAAAACCTCTCCGGTAGCGAAGGGTCTTGCTTTGTCCAGTAGCAGAGGCACAACTAAAGACAACTTGCCGTGACAAATGAATATACATGTACGGTATTTACAACATGTATAATTTCTTGTTACTTCTGTACTAGGAGGCAGCAATCTCCTCATCTGCTTGCATACATGTATATCAAAAACCAGGAGCACCTCGTTTGACACAAATACTCTTGAATGATGTTAAAATATCGATCGAATGGTGCCTTCACAACATTTCGCTATATCAAGCGCGTTGCAGTCTTGATGTTTTAAAGTACTACGGAAATTACGCACAATTGACGATTCCTAGCAATCTAGGATGGCGTGGGTAGGTCATCTCACGCAATACTTGCATGCATCCGAAATATGTAGCCGAAATAAAGAGAGAGGGAAATTAGGCATTCTTTGATTGCTCTCCAAAGAATGAACGCAAAAATACTAGACGTTTGGATAGGGTAAGTAAATTGTTCCTGGTCCGTTTTGCTGAGTCTTATTGCTAAGAGGTAGAATCGTATACATGTAGAACAATCAGCGACGGTGCGTTGCCTAGTGCCCATTGGCGAATTCTTTTATGCAAACAGCTTTTTTAAAAGCGTGGAGCTGTGATGAATGATTTAAACCATTCATCACAGCTCCTCAGTTTTTCCGCGTTTACTGTTGCTTACTCGTCCTGCATGACAAACTCGAGCTCCTCATACGCTGCGCGCTGCAGATCTTGCGTTACACGCAATTTGGCAATCAACTCAGCCTCCTCAGCCTCCATCCGATGGATCTTCCTCTCAGACAACAACCGTTTCTCGTGCTCGTTGGCTAGATTTTCGCGAGCTTTCTTGAGCAATTCCTTTTCGTAATTCTTTTGCGCGGCCTGCCGTTGACGCACCGCGCGCTTTTCCTTATCTCTGATCTCCTGCGAGCGCTCTGCTAGCCACGACCGATCCAACTCGCGTTGCCGGCGAATTTGGTCAAGGTGGTTCTTCCTCTCGGCACGCGTCTCCTGCACAATCTGAACACGCTGCGATGTGTACTCCGCGATGAGCTGGTTGCGACGCTCTCGGGAGGACGTTTGCACCATGTTGTTGTACTCGCAGGCAGCCCGGATATCTCGTTGCATCTGCTCCATAGCTTCCTGCTTGGCACGTTGCTTATTCTCGTTGCGCCTCTTGATTGCTTCAATTTCACGGGCTCGGTGTTTGGCTTCTTCGATGCGCTTTTGCGCTCGAGCGTCCTCAGCTCGAAGATGAGCTAAGCGATTAGCCAGCAATTGAGCGTCAACCTCCGCTTGCCTGCGTTGGTTCTTGGCATCAAGCATCGCACTTTGTAGCTCAGAGTACGCTTCATCCTGTTGCTGGGAACGGGGTGAAATTGGGAGCGACCCCTGGGCTGGTGCCGCCGGAGAAGCGTCGTCGATGTCATCTGCATTTTCTTCAAACCACTCGAGGAAGGTTAGCTTGGCGATTTCACCCGTCGCGTTTGGGTCCATGTCGTCGAGCGCACGGTCTAGCACTTTGGGGGACGCGTTGAAACCCATGTCGATGAGCAGACTGCCTAGGTGTTCCGTGCCGAATAATCTGTACGAAAGCAATGAGAACGTAAGTTTATCAAACTGGAACTTAGCGTACGAAGCTTACATACCCGTTTCCCGTGTCGTACTGTGCAAACAACGCATCGAAATGTGGTGTTTCACTTTCGTCCGCGAGTTCAGCGTGTCGAATGGCATTTTGGTCATCGTCTGCCATTTTACGGAGCTCCGCCGCACCACTACCTGATCGCTGCCCCGACAAGATGGAAGTGCTGTGCAGCCTTGCCGCGCCAAAGCTGGCCCAGCAAAAATAGTTGTGCGGCCTAAATAAAAAGACCACACGCACCAATCGACTTTATCGGGTCTATTATTGTAAGATTGAGGAAATCTTTCGGCGCACATATTCCTCAGCCGATTTGCTTTCGAGCATTTCGCGGGCTCCGAGGGCGTATAGTCGAAGTATTTAGCAAAAAGAATAGGATGATGAGGTATATTGGACAACATTCCTACTAAGCTGAATCCGAATAACCCAGGTGTGGAATTGACCAGACAGCAGTTCAAACGTTTCGGTATATTTCCTTCGCTACCGTTGGCACAACACGCAGACTTGACTCGATAACTTCAAGCTAATCAACTTGCGTAAATATTAAGTCAACGTTATCGTAAAATTCCAATTTTATTGACAATAAAGCAATAAACTCCGCAACATAACCTGCTTTCCCGCAACATTATGTGCCATATCGAAAAAATCGACGGTCTCAACAATGGGCTACATCGCGCTGGTGCAGGGCGCCACGGGCGCAGTTGGTCGAGACCTGGTGGCGGAGCTGGTGCAATCCTCTTCATGCAGTCGCGTCATCGCTCTCACCCGTCGAGAGATCCCCGAAACTCAGTGGGGGCAGGCCTTCCCCTCCATGGACGTCGCTGCAGCTCAAACGAAACTTCAAATTGTGCCCGTGGATTTCGAGGAGTTGCATCGCGACTGGAAGAAAGTGACAGGCGAAGTCGACGCTGCATTCTCATGTCTGGGCACGACCCGCAAAGACGCGGGCTCGGCCGAAGCTTTCCGCAGAGGTCGGTGGGCAGTTCTGTCATTGGTTTTCAAATTTTGGGGACTGAATTTGTGTTTTATTACCGTACAGTGGATTTGGAGTATGTGACGACGTTCGCGCAACTTGCTAAGGATGCGGGAGTACCGTACTTCGGACTGCTGAGTGCCAGTGTAGGATGTTTTGGTAGATTGTGTTGAGGACGGGGAGAGTTGGGGCTGACCGATGAGGATATGCTGTTGCAGAATGCCAACAAAGACAGTTGGTTCCTGTACCCGCAGACTAAGGGCGAGGTGGAGGAGAACATCAAGAAGCTGGAATTTGAGCGCACGTCGATTTTTAGACCGGGGTTGATTAACCGTGGCGAGCTGACACGTACCGTGGAGTCCATTGCTGGCTACCTCCTACCCAGCGTGAGTGTTCACGTCACAGTTTTATTGTGGGATATTTGGTGCACTGAAACGAAACATCGTTCTTTCTTCAGGTTACGACCAGTGCTATCGCAAACGGGATGCTGACGGACTATGAAAATGGCGGCAAGGGGCTAAAGGAGTGGAGCGATGCCGACTTGAAACAGCATGAACGCGCACCGGTCGCGAGTGACAAGCAGTCGGAGCTTTAGGACATTCCTAAAAGGAGATGAAGCAACTACATGGGGTTTAAATGCAGGTTGGCATGATTTTCTCACTCTACAACACCTTTTAATTCTGTTCTTCGCAAAGATAAGGCAAGAGCTCCAGAACAACTTAATTAACTTGTACTAACTTGCTGACTTTGCATCGACCCCCTTATACAGGAAATACGCTAACCACAACAACCCGAATATTACATTTGGGATGCGATGGCGGTAGTTGTCTTTCTAATTATGTGTATCCTTTACTTCCCATGGCATTTTGTGGCAAGCTTTCGTAATAGAGCTTCAACGACACCGATTTTTTGGTCCAATTTTGCTATTACCAAGACTGCCCCATTGGACAACTCACGCTCTTCCTCATCATCGGATTCCGAGTCCTCGCTGTATGCTGACCGCTCGTTGTCGCTTGAATTACCCGGTGGAAATACCGTCCTCGGCATTTGGCGAGGTAAACACCTTTTTTACTGGAGTCTTTGGAGAACACAGTGCCGTATTTGAGAGTCTACGAGTCTTCGCTATAGTTGACTGCGGGTGTTGTGACGCTGAAGATGAAGCTATGTCGTCGCGAAAACCTCGTCGAGGATGGCGGCCGATTTGTCGCGCTGTTTTCAAGCACAAGGGTATTCTGTATATCCGGTCATGAACAGTAAAACGATGGGATGGTGGCGGTAGCACTTCACTGAGCCATGTGTCATTCACGCCAACGTCAGAAACAGGATTTGCACCATGCACTGAAGGCATTTACAAGTGATATTTTTCTCGTCATCACCGCATACTGCGTTCATCTGGCTATTGAGAGAACGATCTGGATCTGGTGCCCACTGCACATGCCGATCCCAAGTCTTGGATTTTCATATGCAAGAAAGATTTTCACTCTAGAGGTTTAACGAACTTCAACCTTTTCCCCTGGTTTGAGGTCGAGCTGTTGTTGCTAACTGTACATATTCAAACTATGGCTGCCCCCTGAGAAGAGAAAAATTCGGCTTAAAAAATATGTTTTATAAAGACAAAGTCTATTAAATTAAACTCTTGGTTACGATGTAAAACTCTGATTCATGGTGCGCCAAGTCGATAAACATTATTGAGATTGGGGTATTTTGAAATCCAAGTCTTGGAATGCTCCGATCTAGATCGTTCATCCACTTTCACCAGCGGTGTCAATGCGTGGTGCAAATCTTGTTTCGAGCGTTGGCGTGAATGACACATGACTCAGCGGTACATTTGCAGACACTCTCACCCGTTCCATTTCGCGTACAGTAGTATACAATAGTACGAGCTTTCGAGACGAAATAGCTTCATCTCGACTCATTTCGCCATTAGCTCTCAAGTCTGCACAAGCACAACTCGGACCTCAAGCCTACGCCCAGCTCCACGCCATGCGTCTAGGCTACATTTTGCTCGTCGCGGCGGCTATGAGTAGTAACGTCGCTCCAACCGCCGAGTCTGCAGTGACCAAGGCCTCTGGCGTCACGACACCCGATTTCAAAAGCAATGGAGACTCGTATGCCCTGAAGCACGGCACGGTGTTTTCCGATGAGTCGACTAATGACATCTCGACGGATGACTCAAACGACGAAGAGGAAGAGCGTGGAGCGCCGTCTCGACGCTGACGAAATCCACCTCCGTGAACGAAAAAGCGTGGCTTAGACAAGTGTTGTGGAAATTTTTCAACAAAATGACCAGGAAGGACTTCAGAGCTCCGATGGCGAAGAATCCCCCTCGCCTACGCCGAGTCTACCCAAGTCCCTAGAAAACTGATTCCGTAGCGGTCGATGTTTAGCTCAGCATTCGACCAAGTAATCACCCCCATAAGTATCCACCACACATACAAATCCTCATAACAAGCGCACTACTTCTGTGGACGCCGGAATGATTGCGTGCCCACTTGCCTCCACATGTCGCAGACGAGACTCAGGATATCGAAGAGCTCATTTCGTGAATCTCTCTCTACAGTGACCAGCCAACAGCAATGACCTCGTACGTGGCGCTCGTGATCGGCTCGACCGGCGCCGTGGGCCGCGACCTGGTGGCGGAGCTCGTGGGCTCCGCCAGGTGCTCCAAGGTCATCGCGCTGGCCCGTCGCGAGGTGCCCGAGGCCCAGTGGGGCGCCGCGTTCCCGTCGCTGGACGCGGAGGCCGCCAAGGGCAAGCTGGAGGTGCGTCGCGTGGACTTCGACAGCCTCTCGGAGGCGGATATCTCTGCCGCGGACAAGGTGGACGCCGCCTTCTCGTGCCTGGGCACGACACGCAAGGACGCGGGCTCGGCCGAGGCCTTCCGCAAAGGTAGAGCCGCTCTGCAGCTCGAGATATGGCCGTAAGTTGCGCTAACTGGTGTTGCTGCTGCTGTTGCTGCAGTGGACTTGGAGTACGTGACGCGGTTCGCCGAGCTGTCCAAGGCCGCGGACGTGCCGTACATGGGGCTGCTGACGTCGCAGGGCGCCAACAAGAGCAGCTGGTTTCTGTACCCGCAGACCAAGGGCGAGGTGGAGGACAAGGTGCAGCAACTCAAGTTCGCGCGCACGTCCATCTTCCGCCCGGGCATGCTGCAGCGCGGAGACCTGCTGCGAGGCACCGAGAAGATGTTCGGCTGGATGACCCCGGGGGTGGGTGGCTGGGGTTGAAGTGGGGTGATTGGGTTTGGGTGGGAACACTGATAGTTTCTTGTCTCTTTCGGTGTTGCAGACGTACCAGATCACGGTGAAGGCGGTGGCGAAGGGCATGGTGGCGGACTACGAGAGCGGGGCGGGAGGGATCAAGGAGTGGAGCCACGCGGACTTGAAGAAGTTCGAGTAGGCGGCGTGAGGAAGCGAGGAGCTCAAGTTTATCAGGGTTGGCGTGCACAAACCATGGGCGCCATCCATCCGTTCGACAGGTATTAATGCATTATCAAAGCTAGGAATTCGTTTGGAGAAATGTGTGGGCTTGGTGGTCTCTGTTTGACGCTTGAGCGCAGACTTTCCAAGACTAGAGCTTGCTGGCTGGCTGATCAGGAAAGAGCTGCTTGGCCAGGTCGACCACCTCCTGCGCGCAGCCCCAGTGGAGAGTGTGACCGGACCCGCCATGTCCATAGTTGTGGATGAGCACTGCACCACGTGGCGTGGGAGTAGCTTCCATCTCGAGGCGCACGCCGCCGTTGCGACCCGGACGCAGCCCCGCCATCTTGGCGATCACCTTGCTGTTGCGCACCTCCGGCCACAGCCGGCAGCAGCGTTCCCACACTCCTTGGGCGTCGTGAGCGTCGCTCTCGGTGCTCCAGTTGTGTTCTTGCACAGTCCCGCCGAGCACGACGTCGCCGTTGGGGCGAGGGATAATGTACGCGTGCTCTCCGTCCTTGTCAATGCTCGCTTTCAGCTCGTTCAGCTTCGGGTTGTGCACGTTGACAATCTGGCCGCGAATGGGGAATACCAAGTCGTCTCGAGCCAATTCCTTCGCCGCTAAGCCCGAGCAGTGCACCAGCAGGTCGCAGTCTTCTTCCTCGAGGGACTGGACACGGCGCTGCTCGAATACTCCACCCAGCTTCCTGATCTCCTCGTGCAGCCACGTCATGAACGGCCTACAAACAACACTGCAGTCAGTCAAAGAGCTCAACTTCAGGACCCTGAGCGAATGACCTACCTGGGGTTGTAAATGAGCGCGTCAAAAGCGAATCCGTGCGCTGCCCCCGGTGAAACCTCGTCAGCCTCTTGCTGGCTCAGCAGCCGGAAGTTCTCGGCGCAGTGAGCCCAGTACGGGTGAACCTGTTCACACATAGGTCAGCAGCCACGAACCAGAGTCTTTACCACCTTCATCCCCTCACCACTTCAGGAGCTCCAACCGCAGACACATCGGCCCCCGGGACGACGTGAATGCCCAGAGCTTCGCCCTGGCGCTGGCGTAGAGTTTCCAGCCACGCGTACGTCACTTCGCACCACTTGCTACGAATGTATCAAACACCTCCATGAGACTTCTCCTGAGCTTTGGATAGTAGCATTCTATGCGTGTACTGTATCTCCTCACCGGGGTCTCGCCGTGTCCACGCCGTCGGGGAGAGCGAAGGGCATCCACAGTCCTCCGGCCACGTGCGACGTGGTGGCCTCGAACTTGTCCGCGACGACTCGGACGCTCGTGAACCCGCTCTGCAGCAACGCGAGCGCGGACGTGAGGCCGATCACGCCGCCGCCTACCACGACAACACGGCAGTCACGCGCAAGCTTCATTGGTTCTCGGGTCCTAGTTCTTGTCGCGCTTGACGTCTTTGATACTGTAATGAGACCGTGGGGCCGGGACCTGACGTGGAGAGAGTGGCATGGTCGATATCACCTCTACGCGTGACATCATTCGGGGGATGGTGTCGAAGGACACTCCCGAGTTACGACAGGGGATTGTTGACGCTAGGTCGCACAGTCTACGCGACCTAGCGTCAACTACGCGGCATAGTTGGCGACTGCAACTTGCGAGAGTGAGCACGCCACCAGACCAGGCTGTCCGTGGTTGTGCACGCTTGCGCTGGGGCGGAAACGCCTCGTTCGATCTCTCACTCTGCAATTTGCGCTCCGCTGAGTTCGCCTAGCACCGTTGAGCCGAACATCAGTCTCCATTCCCCATGAACAAGCTCCAGCTTGTTGTCGTGCTCGCCGCGTTGGCTGTCGTCGCAGTGCAAGCTGCGAAAACTCGATCGGTCAACAACGCCATCGCCGCTGGGGCCAAGTGCTGTCTGTCACAGACTCTGTGACCACCTTGAGGTCAGACGATCGAGCATTTGCACATGTGCGTTCGTGAATCTGTCGACTTCACCTCCGCCAGAAAGTCTCAGCAGGCAGGCATGATACTTGCAAGATACCAAACTTTGTGCCCAAAACAAACGCTTGCCTGAACCGTGACACCGTCTTGATAATGCCCACTCGAGCAGTGTCTGTATTGGTCGTTAGTTTAACCCTCCTTCCCTACGGTTGTTGCGTCGCGTTGTTGACATCAGAGGCTGAGTCGCTATGCAGCCACGCAAAATGGAAGGTGTAATCGTAGCCTGGAAATCGGCATCGCCCATGTCAAATACAGTACGTGCTGTGGTAGCAACGGTTTATCTCTGCGTACCTTGATGCTGCAATGAGCACTGGACGTTGTAATATACCCAGAAGATGGCCTTTGTTTGGACACTGAACCATTGTGTCTCCAAAACAAATGCTAGCTGACGGATAGCTGAAAAGCGCAGCTTGTACTGCAAAATCGAGCACAGCAGTATCAGCGCTAGTAATTTAAGTGAGCAGTTGAACATGATGTTTTTGAGAGCCAGGTATAGCTCCTCCTTTGTCAAGTTCACCAACTGCGCGTAGTACAACCGATTAGGCAAATGAAACATCGCAGCCATGTAGATTGCTGCGCACCAGAGGAAGTGGTTAGCTGCTTGGTGAGCGTTCGGGTGTAAGTGAACATAAGATTGCAGTACTTACAGAAAATGAGGGGAATAAAGACGCCGACGTAGTAAATGAGGACAAGGAACTCTGTCAAATACATGAGCCGTCGAACTTCCAGTATATATCGAAGCGAAGTAGCAGACATCTCTTGAGAGGAACGCTTAGGTTTAACAATTTCGGGATTGACGGGCTCTAGCGCGGGTTGAATGCGGGCTCCAGGTGGCTGGAATGGTAGAGTGCTTTGTGATTCGAACTTGAAAGCTCGATCTTCCGTTGGAATCAAGTTCTCACTGGTTGTTTCTGCCAGGACATTCTCATTTTGTTGGAGTTTGGCTGCAGATCGTACTCGTACGCTACTCAGTCGCTTGGATCCTTGCCGAGTCGCTTCACCCACTAGAAGGATGTCCGCGTGCTGAAGCGCACTCAACTTCCGCGCGCCAGTGCTTGACTTCAAGATCAAGGAGCGGGGGTCGCCATATTGACGTTCTTCACTCAACTGTCTTGCCACTAACTCCATTCTGTGAGTAGCAAGATAGACGTCCCGTAGGGACATAGTTAATTGTACAAGTAGAGCTGCTGTCACCATCAGCGTAGTCCCAAACGACGGCGAGTTCTGCATGCAGTAGGAAATAAAGAGCGCATTGTATATCTCAATGTTGAACGTGATGACTTCAGGCAACTCGTCACTGAGGTGTACGACAGTCCGAAGGAAGATATTTCGCATTACCAGCTTAATTACTGGCAGCAGCATTGAGAACGCCGTCTGGCCATTCGGAGAGAGTGTCGTGAAGATGAAGTAGTAGGGAGGGTAGATGACTACCATAAGGACCTGGCACATCCACAGCTTGATAACGTTGATTAGCAGCGTTCCTGAGCCCGGGGTTTCTCGAATTTTCTTTGCCCATTCAATGGCCAGGAAGAAGACAATGAACGAAAGCCACGGAGGTGTCACAAGCAAGATCGAGAATGGCAAAGGAAAACCGATAAACTTAGCGAGGCAGAACATTAGACCGACGCTGAGACCTGCCGTCACGGCGGTGCTTGCAAGCGCGTGCTTGAGAGGGTATGGAAGCATAGGGAGACTGTATCGGAACTGCTCATTTGCCAGAAACGTGATCACGAGAAAGGTGTAGTATTCTCGAATCCAAAATGCCTTGTTCGCGGCCAATCCGTCGGATGGATCCGCAAGTGGTAACGCATCGATAGCCACGGTGACCAGCAAACCTGGTAGCGGCGTCAGAAGAATAACAGCCATGATGCGGGGCCAACTGGTTTCACGGGAGTACTGAGCGAGATCACTAACGCGCTCGGAGGAATAGCTTCCATTCAATTCCACTTGGGTGGACTCCCAAATCTTGATCAACCGTTGTTGCATGCCAAACATGACGAAAGGCATTATGCATGAACAGTGCACCAGTAATAGCAGAATGACATGTGATGGAGCTTTATTATCTCACTCAAGGGCCTTACAAGTGTGATTCCATCTTCCCCAAAATTAGACTTGCAGCGAAACTATAAAGAGAGTAATGCGACACACTCTTATCGCTGACCGTCACGAACTCACCTAATGTGCACAACGAAATTCTATCCTTGGATCCTCAGAGACGCAAGATCACTTTGGTGTACGAGTTTTCTTATGAGAAAGAGGCATTTTTTTTAAGTATAACAACAACAAAAAACAAACACGCACGCATGGTGTTATACTCCGGAGAACAATAAAGGGGCTAACGCTGCCTATTCTTCGGTCTCCTCTGTCGCCTAAATCAGCAGCTCAGAACTTAATGCAGTAATTTCAGTGCTTGTGGAGTAGATAGAATCCGGACTGCCGTGTAACCAATAAAATTGGAAAGTATTGTCGTAACCTATGATGAAAAAACAGAAGCGAGATTCGTAAAACTTTTCTGTCCAAGAGTGGAAGGTAAGTAGTATTGTGCCTTTCACCTGTTTTGGCGGGTGATGTGTTGATTCCGGTGGGATTAGATCCATAAAATGGCGACCAACGCCTACATGTGTGTAATGCTAATTCTGCGTAAGATTGTGAGCACCCTTCCTCGAGTTAGCTGCCTCTTAGATGTATCCTTCGCACAGCTTCGTGTACGTCTCGAAGTGAAGAAGCCATCTGTATCAAAAGGGTGGGCAAAACTACGAGCGCTGTTCTAAGTGCTTTGCATGCCGCTTGGACCCGGCATGTTACAGCTCCGAGTCCGTCGGTGATGTAAGTTCGACATCGCGATGATGTCGAACTCAAAGCACAAAATGATGTGGATCGGACTATTGCGAGCTAACGGTGACGTGCAGGGTATCACGTGTGTCAGCGACTGCGACCGCTAAATACAGTGCATCGCTAATAGTTCATCAGGACGGTCTTACGTAAGGGAAGTCAAGCTGTGTAGCAAGTTAAAAAGACTGTGGGAACAGTCAATTCTTGGCTTGGTTTACGGTTGTAGATAGGATTGCAGGTAACAATGTCTTTTAATGCAGAGAGCATGCTGGGCAGGAATTCGTGTTGATGTAACCAGCAATTTTGGTGTCCCAGCACCGGTAAAAAAAACACGTCTCACTTAGTATGACGCAGGAACGGAACGACACGTAGCAGGGTTTCCATGCACATACAACTGTGCTTTCACCTGCTTTCACCTGTGTGTATGAAGTTGGTCGCAAATTGAACTTAGAAGAAAAGGGTGATTTTTGATGTTTAACGGGAGATCGCAGGGGCTTGGTTTCAAGGGGGGCATTGGCTCCTACGACTACATGGCAGCTTCTAGGAAGCTATGGACGGGTGGGCCACCTTACAGGCAGCACTTCTCCTCCAGCGTCGTGTTTACGAAGCCACTGCCCTCGGCGGCGGAGTTGAACGGCGCGAAATCATGGGGGGGCTCATCCGCGTGGGCCAGCTGGATGGTGGCGACGGCGAGAAGGATGGCAGCGAAGAAGGTGAACTTGGCCATTGTGGTGTTGGAGTTGTGGATTTGAACTCGGCGAGGGAGATTGGAGAATGACGACTTGGAGCCTGGGTGGTTGAAGCAAAGTGCAAGTAAGTGCATTGTAGCGAACATTGCATCATTCCTGGTTTTGCTCACACCGACAACGGTATTAGCGATCAGCCACAAGGAATGGATGCGCTTGGATAACTATTCTATGCTGTACTGTCACCCATCCTATGTGTTGGTCGAGTTTTTCGCCATCAAACCGTGTTCTTCATGCAGCCACGCGAACTTAAAAGTGTAGTCGAAACCTAGCACCATACACGTCATACAAGTTAGATATTTTATACGTACGGAATGCACACGACCACCCGACGTACCATGGTGCTCGAGCGAAGCCTGCACATTGTAGAAGACCCAGAAGCAGATTTTGGTCTGTACACCCGGCCACTGTCTTTCCAGGACGAAAGCTAGTTGTCGAATAGCTGAGAATCGAAGTCGGTACTGCAGCACGGTGCACAGCAACAGCAATGAAACGAGCTTGAGCGAGCAGTTGAACATGACCTTCTGCAGCGCTTGGGTAAGTTCGTTCTGTGTCAAGTCCGCCAGTTGAGCGTAGTAGTGTCGGTTGGGCAGTCTGTACATGGCAGCCATGTAGATTGCTACACAACACAATTGTAAGAATCGACAGGAAACTCCTGAAGAACAAATAGCATGAAGCGCGTACAAAAGATAAGCGGGATGAAGACGCCGACGTAGTTGATGAGGACGAGAAACTCCGTCAGATAGAGAAGTCGCCGCACCTCTAAAACGTACTGGAGTGAAATTGCAGTGATCTCCTTGGGTTCACTTTCTCTCGTTGGGCGTTCTGGCGCTGGGTGGATGCGTGCTCCAGCTGCTCCATGCCGCATCGTCGCTGGGGACTCAATGTTGAAGTCTTGGTCTTTTGCTGCATGTGTCTCGGTTAGCTGGTTCTGTTGCGATGTGGAAGGGCCTCTTATGGACTTCGCTCCGTGCATTTGCAGCGCTTCTTGTTGATCTAGCAACATCATTTCTGCTCGCTCCAAACACGTCGCAAGGTGCACACCAGTGCTCGACTTCGGAACTCCGTGGTCACGATTACTGTAAATCTCTTCGTGCGCGAGTTGTCTCCCGACATTATCCATCCGATGAACGGCCTCTTTTACGTCTCGGAGCGACATCGCCAACTGCACCAAAAGTGCTGCCGTCACCATCAGCGTTGTCCCAAATGACGGTGAGTTTTGCATGCAGTACGACACAAACAACGCGTTGAACACCTCCGAGTTGAAAACCACCACCTCTGGCATCTCGTCGCTCAAGTGCACCACCGTCAGCGTGAAGATGTTCCGCATGACCAGCTTGATCACCGGTAGCAGCGACGCAAAGAACATCTGACCGGTCTTGGATAATGTCGTGAACACGTAGTAGTATGGAGGATAAGTAACCACTAGCAACACCTCGCACAGCCACACCTTGATGGTGTTCAACACCATGGTTCCGGTTCCCGGATTCTGTTGGATCGGCCGGAGCCACTCGATCGCCATGGCCACCGTGATGATCACGACCCACACTGGCATCGCGGTAACGATCGAGAACGGGGTAGGAAAGCCGATCCACAACGCGAACCCGTACAGGACGGCGGCCATGAGAGCCGCAACGACAACGGTGTCTCTGACCACGTTCAGGTTCGGGTACGGAAGAGCCCTCACACTGGTGCGGAACTGTTGTGCGCACAAGAAGCTCATGACGACGTAGCTGTAGAACTGTCGCACTTGGAACATCTTGTTGGCCTTGATGCCTTCAGCCGGGGCGTCGAGGGGGAGGACGTCGCTGAGCACCGTAATGATCAGGCAGGGAAGTGGAGAGACCAGCAAAACCATGATGATATGGGTCCAGCTCTTTTCACGGGTGTATTGCGCCAGTGCTAGAACGCGATCGGTGGAGTAGCTACCATGGAGTTCCACCTGAGTACGCTCCCACGCCTTGATGAACCTCTCCTGTGGACTTGGCATCAAATCACTTGCGTTTTGCTTTGTGTTGTGTTCCAACTCACGTTGCTCCAAATTTACTGAGGTAGGCGCAGACTCATCGTTCTAATGGTGAAGAAACGTCCTCGCACACGATTCGACAGTCACCACGTCGTTCACAAGTTGAACTATTAGTGGCAAATGTAAACGGCCTCGTTTCAGATATTTTCAAACGTAGCGTGATTTGACATTGCTGTTTGGCATTATTGGGCGTCTTGGTGTAGCCACGCAAACTTGAAAGTGTAATCGAAGCCTAAATCACCAAAACAAATGCTTAACATGAATGGTTGTTAAGTAGCACGGAGCAAGGTGAATCGATTCTCACCATTGTGTTGAAGCGAGGCTTGGACATTGTAAAACACCCAGAATATCAGCTTAATTTGCGAGCCTGCGAATTAGCTGGCGAAAGAGTGAGAATCTGATCTGAGTGTGAAGTATGACAAACATGACCGAAAGCGAAAACAACTGAAGAACACAGTATAACAGCACGTTCTGCAATGGGTGCAGAAGCTGTCCTTCATCAATGCCCGACAATTGAGCGTAGTACTTGCGATTCGGCAGGTGGTACGTGATCGCGAGTTAAATTGCTATCGGAGGAACCGCACACAAGTCATTACATAAATCAGAAGGAGTCACGCATAATTAAACGAATACGTACAAAAGACGAGGGGGATGATCACTTAGACTTCGCTGTAGAGTAAAACAAACTCGCTCATGTACAGCTGTCGCCTCACTTCCATCGTGTACTGCGTCCGATGCAGTGCATCGTGATCGGAAACTGGGGTACGGAATCGTTTGGTACGACACGATTTCGCTTCGACCAGGCAAACAGTCGCTTCGTGACCCGTGCGGGTGAAAATCTGCTACGGCTTTCTTTCATGGGCGATAACTGCGACGGAGATTCCACCGTCTTCGGCCCCTAGAGTTTGTCGATGCTCTCGATTTTTGCCGAAGATTGGACCAACACGCTTGTCATCCTGACCAAGGGGGAAACCGAAGTCGATGCTTCAACAGTCTGGGGCATACGTAGCAATAACTGAATTCGCTCCAATGGGGTAGATATTTGGTCTGTCTTGTTTTATATTTGATCACCCATGCCTCAGGTTCTCCCCAAATGGACTTCGTCCACACCAGAGCAAGCGACACCGAAAGAGAGGTAACCCATCCCGTACACCCCACAATTATTGTAAACGGCGCAGGAACCCAACGATCAAACCAATACCGTACAACACGCCGACACGTACAACCACTACAACAAATGTGTTGAGTGTCACCAGCTTCATCGTGTACGGGAGTATCGGCACACTTATTTGGAATTGTAGTGCGCCCAGAAAACTCATCAGCCAGTATCTCGCATACTTATTCACGAGTGATAAAGGTCTTATTACCGTGAAGACCTAGCGATGGATCATCCAGATTCACATCGTCGACGAGCACAGTCACCAGCACGCAAGGTAGCGGGGTGGCTAGCAACACGATAGCAGCCGCTCGAACGGAGGAATATCTGCCGATTAGACCGGTTTGTGTGTACTCCCAAACTTTGATGATTCGGTCCAGTCTTGACGTCATAAAAGCTGGCAGAGGAGGTGGAAGCAGTATAGAGCACATTAGGCATGCCCAGGCCAAACATAGGGGCTCGATAAGAGAGGCGAAATCGGACAAAACACGAAAGCACTTAAAGGTGAGTCTCAAGGCTTTGCATTTCTTGCTAGTTACACAAACCTACTATTGCCGCTTTGGAGCTAGTCAGATTTATTATTCCTGGTGACATTATGACCACCACGAAGCCACACAAAGTGGAAGGAATAGTCATAACCTGCAGTTTCGAACCGACTGTTAGTGCAGCAGCACAAATTAACAATTCATTCAACCTCCACGAACCTGCGTGCTTCAAAGATGCCTGAACATTGTAAAATACCCAAAATATGAGTTTGATCTGCAAGCCGGCGAATTGCTTCTCTAAGACAAACGCTAGTTGACGAATAGGAGAAAGACCCAATTTGCGTTGAAGAGCGATAATTAGGAGTATCAGCGAAATAAGCTGAAGCGAGCAGTAGAACAGCACGTTCTTCAGAGTCAGATAGAGTAGGTCCTTCTGCATGCCTTCGAGCTGAGCATAGTAACGATGGTTTGGCAGCTCGTACATGACGGCAAGATAAATCGCTGTGAACACACAGAATAATTATCTGTTAGAGATTCAAGTCCCATTCACTTAAAATCTGTAAAAAGAGACGTACAAAAGACGAGGGGAACGATGACTTCAACGTAGTTGAGAAGAAGGACAAACTCTGCCATGTACAATAGACGCCGAACCTTTCGCGTGTAGCTCAGCTTGACAAAAAATTTTGGCGCACCATTTGGAACAACATCAATTCCTCCCATGACGGGGTGAACACTACCATTGCCCAGTAGTTGCTTTGCAGCACGGAGAGGATGCGGAGCTAGGGCGAAAGTACTGCAAGCATCTCTTGCCATGATCACAAGAGATTTTTTCACCGTGTTTGGTTGCTTTTGTCGGAATTGAGCCAATGCGATTAGACCTGGACCGATTGAGATCGTTGATGACGTACCAACCAGAGACGATGATGCGGCCACGTCAACTCGCTTGTGTTGGAGAAGCCTTGATACGCGCTCAAGTGTTGCCGAAGACTGGTTATCGTCGTTATGACCGACCCACCCACTTTCCTGCTCAACTCGTAGCTCCAATTCTTCCAAGCCTTGGCGAGCGACTTCAACATCACGCAGAGACAATCCCCAACAATACAATATCCACAATCGAGAATGGGACTGGAAAGCCGATGAGCAAGGCACAGACGTAGTAAAATCCAAGACAAAGTGCTGACATGAAAATCGAATTCACAATAACGCGCTTCATGGGATACGAAAGGGCTCGAACGCTCGTTCGGAACTGTTGGACGGAGAGGAAATTCATTACAAGATAGCTATACTATTCTCGCGCTAGAAACATGGCGTTGGTGCGAAGACCCTCGGACGGATCGGCGAGTGGTAGAACATCAATGAGAATTGTTACAGCCAAACACGGCAACGGGGTGGCGAGTAAGACCGCCAGGACTCGAGTCCAGTGTATTTTCGTTGCGTACTTCGCAAGCTCCAGAGTTCGTTCCTCGGAGTACCTGCCATGAAGCTCCACTTGTGTCGACTCCCATAGCTCGACGAAGGTGCTGAATATGAAACGCATCATTGCTCCAACAGTTGAGATACCAGCGATCGAGGAGATCAACTCGAATGCTGCAACTGAAGGAGCAGGCTATTCCAGGGCTGCCTGCACCTTGGTCTATACCTGGCTCGAAGGAGTCGGGATGTCAATAAGAGACTGCATGTATTGTTTTGTTCTGAAAAGTACTTCGTACGCACTGGTTGTGGCTCGATCTTTCAAGAGCGAGAGATCGAGAGAGAGAGAGAGAGAGAGAGAGAGAGAGAGAGAGCTACATCGAACCACTTCCACTAGACTGCGCAGTTTTTAGCCACCGGAATTGGAAAGTGTAATCGTAACCTAGAAACATGACAGCGTGTTAGATCATCAGAAATCGCGGCAGGATGCACGTTGACGGACCGTAGTGTTGAAGTGAGGCCTGTACATTGTAAAATACCCAAAACACAAGTCGGATTTGAACGCTGGCGCACTGCTTCTCCAACACAAACGCTAACTGGTGTATCGGTGACAGGCCCAATTTCTGCTGTAGAATGAAGACCAGTAGTAGAAGCGAGCCTATCTGCAGCGAGCAGTAAAACATCACGTTTCCCAATGTTTGGATCAGCTCGTTTTGCGTCATTCCGTGCAGCTGTGCGTAGTATTCCCGGTTCGGCAACTGATGCGTTGCAAACATATAAATCGCTGTAGATAAACATAATAAACAATTGAAGAAACGTTAGCTCATCAGCGCATCCACACGCCAATTGCCTCTGAGTTACGTACAAAACACAAGAGGAATGACTACCTCGACGTAGTTGAGAAGGAGTAGGAATTCAGCCAAATACAGCAGTCGCCGGACTTTGCGCGTATATCTCACCTTCACCGACGTGTTTTTCAAGATACGTTTTACCGCATTACTAGCCAGGACTGTCGTGGTGCACGTGGAAGGCGTTGGTGTATCTGGGTAGACACGAAATGACGTATTGTTGGATGCAAAGCGATGATTATTCGCCATACTCACGATAGACATGACCCCCCACGTGTTTCTGCCGGGTTTCGTAGATCCTGCGCCTTTCATCGATGGGTGTTCATTTGATGTCATGTGGTTGGAGTTGGGCGTCAGAAACGGGGAGTTGATTTTCGCTAGAGGTTTAATGTCCTGCTTTAGGAGGATTTTAGTTCTCTCTAGAGTATTTGGCGCCCGGTTTCCCGCGCTCATGTAGCCGATCGACTTGCAATATGCTCCCCAACTTTTTTCCTCATCGATACGCTGCTCTAAGTCCTTCAAGCCGATGCGGATCTTTTCCATATCGTGTACGGATAAGATGATCATACCGATGTCAATAAACATGAGCTCCAGAGTTGTCCAAAACGATGGCGAGTTCTGCATGCAATACGATACGAAAAGCGCATTGAAAAGCTCAACGTTGCAAACAATGACTTCGGGCATTTCGTCGCTGAGATGAACAACAGTTCGAGCGAAAACGTTCCGCATTGTGAGCTTGATCGCCGGCAGAATCAAGGCAAAAGCCCTCTGACCGCTGTCAGATAGCGTAGTAAAGATGTAGTAGTACGGCGGATACACGAACTCTAGCACCACTTGGCACATCCACACCTTTATTACATTGATCACCATAGCTGGCGCTCCAGGAGTCTCTCGGACTTTCTTCATCCATTCAAATGCCATCGAGAACGAGATCAGCGTGACCCACGTCGGAGTTAGAGCCACCAACGTAAATGGGAAGGGGAAGCCAATGCTCATGGATAGACCGTAGAGAGCTCCCACGCAGATCCCAGAAATCCAAACAGCGTGCAGGAAAGCTCTCTCGATGGGGTACGGGAGGATTGGCAAGCTGACGCGAAACTGGTTAATACAAATGAATGTCAATACAAACGTGATAAGGTGGTCGCGTACGAAGAACATCTTGTTGGCCGCGACGCCTTCAGAAGGGTCAGCAAGTGGTAGAACGTCTACGAGAATTGTCACGATCAAACACGGCAGCGGAGTCACCAGCAAAATCGTGAAGGCATGTAGATAGCTGGTTTCGCTCGCGTATTGAGCGAGTTGAAGTACGCGCTGGGTTGAGTACTTTCCATGCAGTTCGACTTGTGCGGATTCCCACAACTGGACAAGCCGATTCCACTGAACTCGCATCATTGTGGACATGCTGAATGACTACTTCTGTTTAATGGATAACACATCGCTGTGTCTTCGCCATTTTTAGCGATATTGGTTGCAGGTTATTCTAATTTTCAACAGCCGGGTCCACGATTGAGACTTAATGGATTCGGTCCACTGCTCGTTGCGCTACTGCAGTCGAGGTTATTCACGAAGGCATGCCGCGTACGAAGAAAAAAGCGAAAGTAAGCAGCCAAAACTCGAAAAAAATATTGCAATGGTCTAGCTAGAGCCACGCGTAGAAGTCGTGTTGTCCAGCCATGCGAATCGAAACGAGTAGTCGTAACCTAGGGTTCTCACGTATACGTTAGTGCTACTTTCCTCACAAGAAGAGGTGGTGGACGGACCTTCATGCTGTAGCGAGCCTGCGCATTGTAAAACATCCAAAACACAAGTCGGATTTGAACGCTGGCGCACTGCTTCTCCAACACAAACGCTAACTGGTGTATCGGTGACAGGCCCAATTTCTGCTGTAGAATGAAGACCAGTAGTAGAAGCGAGCCTATCTGCAGCGAGCAGTAAAACATCACGTTTCCCAATGTTTGGATCAGCTCGTTTTGCGTCATTCCGTGCAGCTGTGCGTAGTATTCCCGGTTCGGCACCAGATAAGTCGCAAGCATGTAGATCGCTGCAATAATACAGATGTTAGCTTGGTAGGGTGTGAAGCAAGTACAGCGATAGTTTTCCGTACAGAAGATGAGTGGGACGGCAACCTCGATGTAGTTGAGAAGGAGAAGGAACTCTGCCATCTACAGTAGTTGCTGGACGTTGCGTGTGTATCTCACCTTCACCGACACTTTTTTTCAGTGCACTTTCGACAGCATCATGACATGGAACGACTGCTGCATTGTATCGAGAACTCGAAGCGCTAGCTGGATGCACTGGAAGCGAATATGGTATGACCGCCGCTTGGAATTTTGCTATCATCATCACGAGAGATGGAAGATTATTATCGGTTTTTTGCGGGTCTGGTATGGTATCAGGTCGGGTATGTGTATTTGGCTGGTCTGGTGCAGGTCCGCCTGACCTGCACCAGACCTTAAAAGTAGAACACAGAGTAATATAGTGTATCGTAGTTATATACTATTTAGAGGATTAATATATTTGCTAGTATTCTTGATGGTATCAATAACTTGTGATAGTAAGTGCGCGTTTTTGGAATACAGTATAAGGGGTAACTGTCGTAGTTGCCTTTCGTGACAAGTATCTCGACTGGTTTTTGGAGCCGTAACACATGCGCTAACTCGTGGTTTACGTGCTTTTAAAGGCCAAGAAATCAATTACATACCGCAAGAGCGATAACCGACGTAGTGGTTGGCTAGCGGTTGCCCATTAAAGTGGATAGGCTATAGTTACCTAGAAAAAAAGGGTCGTTCATTCAAAAATGAGCGACGTCTAAGAACTATGCCCCGACAAGATAATCATGCATTGAGAAGGCTACGCGTATGCGATAGCGTACGCAAGACATAAATTCGATGCAGTTACTATCGCGGTACCATGTGCAAGGCCAGTGTCGACGACATGGCAGATGGCTCTTACCAGCATGCCATTCCCCACACGTGTGGTAAAACCACCAACGCGACCGCCACGAGTACGACGGAAGACGGCCTCGCTGACGCTATCGAAGACGTCTTTGACAACATGAAAGCTGAAGTGGATGAGCTCGTTTTGAAGAACATTATTTTGGTGACAAGCAAGATTTGGGAGTTGATGAGAGAGGAGTCCACGACGATAAAGATGATCCGCGGCCTCACTCGCGAGCAAGTTACCAATCGTGTGTACCGTACACGCAACCTTCACTTTGGCTCCACCATCTACGGGCATGTCAATGTACCGCCGCTCTCAATGACCAAGGACAGTGATATAGCATTCTTCCAGTTCCACTATGCTTATGTAGACAGTGGTGAAACCCTGCAGATACTTGGTTGGGGACACCTTGCATTAAATCGTCTGCTGTCCTATTACTAGACGGCCATCTACATTGTTGGGACATTCCATTGCGTGCCGAGTCATTTCCACCAGTGCATTGTCGTGAAGGTTAACTATCGTGGCTCCCAGTGTTTTGTGCCCTGCATGTACGTCCTACTAACGAATAAGAACGAGTGAGCGTACAGGCACACGCTCCACTGTGTTCAATCTATGCCGGGGATGACCATAGATGTGGGCGCCATCTCGTGCGACTTGGAGCGTGGTCTCATCATTGCGGTTTGGCGATGAGTTCCCGGAAGCCAACACAATGGGGTGCCTGGTTCATTTCAAGAAAGCCGTTCGACACAAGATAATCAACCATCAGATTCCGAAGGGACAGATATCCGGCATGATGCAGCGAGGTTTTCTCGATGCGCTGACCGTGCTTCCTCACGATCATATCGACCCCCGTTGGATCGACATCGGCATCACCAAGTTCAAGCAGCATCAGTTCACGCATTCATAGTTTTCACCGCAATAAATGAGATCTCCACGAAACAGAAGACACTCGCCAGGGTATAGAACCCGCAACAAAGCCCTCGGCGGATCCACATTCGTAAAGCAGCCGTCCAAAACCTTCAGGGATGTTCCTGCCCTGAGCGCAACAACCATGCTGCAAGGGATAGTCTGAAGGCATATCTCCACCGCTTTTGCAATCGCGTCTCGCGTGTAGTCTTGACGCAGAGGTTGAACGCGTCCTTTTGAAGTTTGTCTCCATCTTTACCACCAACTTCTTTGACGACAGGAACATAGTTACGGGTCTTTGCTTCCTAGTAACTCAGTTACAGTCTCAACAAAAGCTTAGGGCGAAAGCGTTGCCAACCCTGTGGCGGAAGTACATGGTACTAGCTTGTCATCATGGAGGCCGTTTCCAAAATGCAGAGACGCGGCACAAACGGTCTGGGATGCGGCCCAAACAAACGATAATAATCCAACATAGTAATTTCCCATAGTAGTTCTATTAATACAGCAGTTCTCCGTTGGGTATATTAGTACAGTAGTTATTAATACTAATTAACGGGTGTTCGTTACGGTTTCCCAGGTTGCTAATGACTATTTGGTGGGTCTGGGTCTGGGGCGGGCATGGAGGCATACTCGTGGGTCTGGTGCTGGTCGGACTGATCAGGAACCATACCAGACCCGGAGTAGACCTGTTTAAAAGGTAACCACGAGAGATCTAGCCCCCATTGCGTTCCTTCCACGTTTGGCCAATGCACTACCTTGTGTGACTGCCTTTCGTCTGGTGGCTTCGCCTCCTTCTTGCGGTGTTCGTCCAATAGTATTATTGCCCTCTCTAACGTAGTTGGCGCTCGAGTTCTCATACATGTAGTTGTGTAGTTGATTGAGTTGCAATAAGCAGTCCAGCTTTTCTCCTCATCAATGCGGCGCTCTAGGTCCTTCAAGCCGACGCGAGACTTCTCTATGTCACGCACAGACAAAGCCATCACTCCGATATCGATGCACATGAGCTCTAGAGTCGTCTAGAATGAAGGTGAATTCTGCATGTAGTACGATACAAAAAGCGCGTGGAAGACCTCCACATTGGAAACGACGACTTCAGGCAATTCATCCTTGAGGTGAACGACAGTCCGAATGAAAACGTTCCTCATAACTAGCTTAAATACGGGTAAAAGCAAGGCAAAAACCATCTGAGCCGTGGCGGATAACGTTGTGAATACGTAGTAGTACGGCGGATACATGAACTCGAGCACACTTGGCACATCCAAACCTTAAGCATGTTGCCCATCATAGTTTCCTCCAGGGGTCTCTCGAATCGTTTTCCTCCATTCAATAGTCAACGAGATCGAGAGCAATGTGGCCCACGATGGTGTTAGAAACATCATCGTGAACGGCAAGGGAAAGCCAATGATCATGATTGAAGCCCACATGATCCCCACGATGATTGCAGAGATCCAAACAACATTCCAAAATGCCTTTTTCATCGGGTACGGGAGCGCTGGGAGGGTGACGCGAAATTGGTTTGTGGCGATGCATGTAAGCACAAACGTGTTCAAGTAGCTTCGGACGAAGAACATCTTGTTCGCTGCGACTCCTTCAGAAGGATCAGCGAGCGGCAATACATCGACAAGTATCGTCGCGACCAAACAAGGGAGCGGAGTCACCAGCATCACTAGAATAGCGTGTACATAACTGGTTTCGTTTGCGTACGTGGCGAGTTTTCGTGCGCGCTCGGCCGAGTATTTTCCATGCAGCTCGACTTGCGCGGATTCCCACAACTGGAGAAGACGAGTCAATTGGTCTCGCATCAATAAGGAGAGATAACGCGGTGTGACAGCAGCTAGCAAACAAATAGAATGGCATTGAGAGCCAAAATATACCAACCTCAACATTTTTAGTTGCAAGATTGCAGGGGTATTGAAGCTGCTCGTCGAAAAAGGCTTGATCGCGAAGTGTATCGCTAATCGTGCGCGTAGAGATGAGTACCACCTTGCTTGAGCTTCTGGTGGTCTAGCAAATCCACGAACGTTCTTCTGGTCCACAATTGCAGCGTTGGGGGATGCACGAGGTCCGCTACCGCTACCGCTTGCCACATCTGGAAATCCCTCAAGTCCAACAAGCAACTTGATGCCTCTCCTTCGCCGCGCCCCCCGTCTCAAAAAAGGCGATACCATCGCTTTCGTGGCTCCGTCATCGGGTCTCGCAGCGTTGGTGCCTCATCGCCTGACTAAAGCTCGCGAAGAATTGGAGCGACACGGTTTTCGTGTGAAAATCTACCCCTCCGTCACTCGTACAGCTCAAGAGAACGCTACGATCAAGCATCAAGGCGATGATTTTGTCGCTGAAATGGATCGAACGACATGCAGCATGTACAGCTCTGCGGACGCCGAAGTGCGGGCGGACGAGTTGATGCAAGCTTTTCGGGACCCGGAGGTGGCAGCTATTGTCTGCACTATTGGAGGCTTCACCTCTCACGAAATCCTGGAGTGCCTGGACTTCGATGTCATTGCCGGTCACCTGAAGATCTTCTGTGGGTTCTCGGACATCACAACGCTGCATCTCGCGCTCTACGCGAAGACGGAGCTCTGCAGCTTCTACGGCCCAGCGGCTATTGTCCAGTTTGGGGAATTCCCGGTGCCGCTGTCGTACACCATGGATTCCTTCTTGAAAATTGTGTCGTCACCGTCGGAGTCGACTGGGGAGGTGGCGCCGTCCGAGCAATGGACAGACGATAAGACTGCCAACTGGCTGACGGGTGCTGACGTCTCCTATCAAGAAGTTATGAAAGTCAACTCCGGCTACCAATGGGTGAGGCCTGGCCGTGCCACCGGACGAATCCTAGGCGGTTGCCTACCTACGCTTCTCCAGGTGCGAGGTACAGAGTACATGCCCGACCTGCAAGATGTCATTCTGTTGATAGAAACACCTGAGGGAGCGCAGTTTGACCAAGGAATGGCACTTCAAGATGTAAACGTTGCGCTTGGGTGGCTTCGAGCGGATGGCACGTTTGGCAAGATCAAAGGACTCGTTGTGGGTCGAGCCTTTGCTTACTCGGAGGCGCAGGTGGCGGAACTGAAGCGGTTGATCCGTCACCACACTCGTGGCACGAGTTTCCCTATTCTTTACGGCGTGGACGTCGGTCACACCAACCCGATTGCAACCATCCCGTTAGGATGTCAGGCTTCGTTGGATTCGTCTGCCAATTCGTTTAGAATCCTTGAGAGCGGTGTAGTTGACTAGGAATGAGTACCAGAGCTCACACATTGTAATGACCTTCCGTTGCTGATGCATCGGGAATGGCTTGCGACTATGGACACTTGCGCATGAGCACTCTTCCCAAGTACGATGGCTGGCGCGCATGCGTGGAACTTCTCTATGTGCGAGGAGGCATCTTCGATGCGTGAAACCCACCCAAGCTCTGAAGCAAGCTTCATAAGCCTCATGAGGGATTGAAACCGACGCTCTCGCATTAACTGCATGTCGAATGCTCGACCAAGTCGTGCCTACACGTTTCATCGCAGGTGACTGGACGGAAACTGGGCTTCGCGGATCGTGGAATAGTTCACTAAAGCATTCGCGCATGGGATGCCGCAGTATCGGACACCAAAGCAACGCATCATCGCGGTCTGCACATGGGACGACCCCAGTCGCAGCAGATCCACTGCATCCTTTGCTAGCTCGAGCCGATCCACCGATCCAAGTGAATCGACCATTCCAGTTTTTGCTAGCTCTTCCGCCACATCCCCATTGATTGACCATCGCCATGTCCGAGCCGCTTGCCGTCGTGACCCCGAAGGACACCCCTCGCGCTCCGTACGCCATTCAGCTGGACGATACGTTAGTCCCCGAAGTGGTCGTGCCCTGCACCCCGGAGGGCGAGGGCCCCAACGCGTACAAGCGCATCGACGACGACATTGTGCTCGGCGTCGCGACTGGATACTGGAGCACGAGCCTCTTCGGAAGCTTCGACAGTCTCGTGCCGAACGCGTTCATGGCGACGTTGTGCCCGTGCGTGTCGCTCGCCCAGATCTCCAGTCGACTGGGCATGGTGCCGTTCAATACGGCGTTGCTGTTCTTCGCACTCTTGTGCTCGCTCGAGCTGGTCGTGGTGGCGCTTATCATCCAGCAGTTCGTCTCCGTCGTGATGCTCGGACGCGACGAGACCTTCCACTACTTCCACGCGCACCGAGTCGTCGAGCCGCGCCCGGCCGTCAACGGAATGCTCGTGACCGTCGCACTGCTGACACACGCGACGCTCGCCACTGCGTTGTTGGCGCTGCGCACACGTATCCGCGCTCAGTTCATGATCCCAGGATCCACCGCCAACGACTGCACGTCCGTCACCTGCTGCCCGTGCTTCTCGACGGCGCAGATGGCGTCGCACATCAAGAGCTACAGGCCCGGGTCCTGCTCTTTTGCGCCCGTGGACACACTGCCTCGCTACCAGTGAACTCCAGTACAATGCAGATAGATCAGTACATTGCATACACAGCCATGCGCTCGCTCGCAGCCATACACCGATGAACTCGGCGACGGTCGCAGTCGCCACGTACGACTTCAACATCAATAAAAGTAGCCATTAATTTTGTGCATTTCGCAATAATTTTATTCTCCGCTCCAATACAAATTCCAAGCTATATTCCGAATAATTTGAAATTAGTTCTGCTCTCGAAACACAACTCAACCCGAAATAAATAATTGTTAATTGCTTCATTTTCAGCCACACGCTGGCGAAAATGTTGGGCAGACTTCTGCGCACTCGGGTGCGCGGCGCGTCCGCGCTGCTGGCGTCGTCCCGAGGGGCAACCGCTCCGTTCTCCGGGTCCTCTCTGCTCCGCCTGAATGTGGCGCGTCGATGGAGCTCCTCGGTGTCGACCACCGCCCCGAATTGCGGTCAGGAGGACGCCGCGAGCGTCGCCGCCATCCGCAACATCGGCATCCTGGCGCACATCGACGCCGGCAAGACCACGACGACGGAACGCATGCTGTTCTACGCCGGCGCCATCCGCCGCATGGGCGAGGTGCACGACGGCGACGCCACCATGGACTTCATGCCCCAGGAGCGCGAGCGCGGCATCACGATCGGCGCCGCCGCCATCAGCTTCCCGTGGCGCGAGCACCACATCAACCTCATCGACACGCCGGGCCACGTGGACTTCACCATTGAGGTGGAGAGAGCCGTTCGCGTGCTGGACGGCGCCGTGGCGGTACTGGACGGTGTCGCCGGCGTCGAGGCGCAGACGGAGACCGTCTGGGAGCAGGCCGACAGGTACAAGGTGCCGCGCATCGCTTTCGTGAACAAACTGGACCGTGAAGGCGCGAGCTTCGCCAGGTCCTGCGAGTCCATTGAAGCCAGGTTCGGAGTGCAGACGCTGTGTGTGCAGCTGCCCGTCGGCGAGGAGGCGGAGTTCGAGGGGTTGCTGGACTTGGTGGACATGCAGCTGGTCAAGTGGGTGGACAAGGAGGGCGAGCAGGTCCAGCGACTGCCGCTGCTAGCGTCCGCTGGTGGCAAGATGGCCGAGATGTACGCCAAGGCTCTTGAGGGGCGCCAGACGCTCATTGAGCGGGCGTCGAATGTAGACGATGAGCTTGGCGAGCTCTTCCTAATGGAGGAGGAGATCGACAATGACACGCTCAAGGCGGCGCTGCGACGGATCACGGTGCAACGCGGCATGGCGTCGCAAGCGGTTGTCACGCTGTGTGGCAGCGCGCTCAAGAACAAGGGCGTGCAGCCTCTGCTCGACGCTGTGGTGGACTATTTGCCGTCGCCGCTAGACTTGTCGCCGTTTGAGGCGCACACAGTTGTCGGTGGCAAAAAGACTCGAGGCCGTGGAAGTGGCGCGGAGAACAAGGTGGTTCAGCTAAAGGCATCCTCGGACGAGCCGCTGTGTGCACTTGCCTTCAAGGTGCAGCACGACCGTCAGCGCGGCCTGGTGGTGTTCTTCCGCGTGTATTCCGGTGTGCTGACAGCCAAGTCGCAGTTGATCAACGCTTCTCGTGGTGGCACGAAGGAGAGATTGACGAGACTCATGCATGTCGCTGCCGACGACCAGGAAGCTGTGGAAAGCATATCTGCTGGTCACATCGGCGCTGCTGTGGGATTGAAGCACACTTTCACGGGCGACACGCTCGTGAGCGCCAAGGATGCAGCCCACCAATTGGTGTTGCCTGGTGTGCAGATCCCCAAGCCTGTATTCACGTGCTCCATCGAGGCCGAGTCGTCTGCGAAGCAGAAAGATCTTGATACGGCGCTGGAAAACCTGCAACGCGAGGATCCGAGCTTTGTGGTTACTGTGGACGACGAGACGGGCCAAACGCTCATGTCTGGCATGGGCGAGCTGCATTTGGATATCATCAAGGAGCGACTGCGCAGCGAGTACAAACTTGAGCCTTCCGTTGGTGCCATGCGTGTTGCTTATCTAGAGAGCATTACGACCTCAGTCGAGTTTCCGTACACGCATGATGTTATGCTGGGCACTGACCGACACTTCGCGAAACTCACTGTGCAGGTTGATCCGCTGCTGGAGCACCAAGAAGACAGCCAAGGAGAGGACGGTGACGAGGAAGATGAGAACAATAGCAACGTGGTGCACTGGAAAAACCAGGGCGCGAAAAAGATGCCGCACGCCTTTGCCCTTGCCATCGAGGAGGGTCTGACGGCTGGACTCAGCCGCGGTGTACTGACGCCGAACCGCGTTGCGTACGTGAAGGTCACGGTGGACGAAGCTGATTGCGAATGGGACTCGGACTCAAGTGCGGCTTCATTCCGCGCAGCGGCTGCTCTTGGGCTGAAGCAGGCCCTCAAGGAAGCCGAGCCTGTAATTCTGGAGCCGATGGTGAAGCTCGAGGTCCGCTCCCCCGATCGCTGCGTAGGCGATGTTCTTGCCGACTTGAGCTCGCAACGACGTGCACATATCCAGGAGGTGGGCTCCGCTTCGGGTGGAGACGGAGGTGAATCTATTGCCAACCAGGGCCGCTCTATCGTGCACGCGCACGTGCCTCTGGCTCACATGGTTGGCTACGCAACACTTTTGCGCTCCAAGACCCAGGGTGAAGCCTCGTTCGGCATTCAATTCCTACGCTACGTCGAAGTAGACCCTGCTACGCGTGATCGTCTCACCGGAAACCTTCGGAAAGCCCCACCAAAGGAATCCGAGGCTCCCGGGTCCGATGACTGAGGGGTTGATATAAGACATCAATAGAGTTTCGTTGTTCAAGAAGTTGGTCGTCCGTGTGCATCTACTAGTTGAGCTCTCTCACTCTAGGTAAAAATTCCAGACGCAAATGCACGAGTCAGCGCCGACAGACACGAGTTGTCGCTCGTCAGGACTCCAGGCTAGTGAATTCACGGTGTTTGAGTGTCCGCGTGACGATGCGAGTAGTGAGGAAGAGCTGATATCGAAGAGCTTCACTTCGCAGTCTTCGCCGCACGTCGCCAAGAACCGACCTGAGGGTGATACGACCGCGCATGACACTTTGAGACGACTGGGGTCGATCATCTGCTGGACTGGTTCTGGTTCGTCGCAATCCCAGAAGAGAAGTCGACCATCGGCACCTGCCGTCACGATCTCTGTCTCGCTGTCTAGCCTCTGACTGATACCGTGGAAGGCACCTTCACGAACTTGCTGCGCTACTATCCGGCGAGCCCCTTTCAGGTCGTAAATGAAGAGTGCTTTATCGACGCCACAAGAATGCACTCGATGAGGCAGCTTGATGTCGATTAGAACACCTGTCACTGCCCGCTTGTGTTCGTGAAATTGGAGAACCAACTCGCGCGTAGCAAATGACCAAATACTTACAGCGCCGTCGCTGGCACCACTCACCACGTACTGAGCGCTGCAAGCGACTGCATTCACCTCTCCACGATGTGCCGTTGCGATATGCCACTTCGGCTGTGCAGTACCAGCATCGTACGCCCGAAGCCAGCCATCGGCCCACCCGGAGATCACTAACGCTGATTGACTCGACGCAGTCGGGGTTTTAGTGATGGTAATGCACAGCCCAGCTACCGTCTCGGTCGCCATGCACTTGAGATTGTAAGTTGAGAGTTCCCATACGCGCATACTGCCGTCTACCGAAATGGTGGCAAACTCCTCGCTCGAATTACCGAAGGCACAGCTTGTGACGGACCCCAAATGGCTGCTCGCCAGCTCGGAAGTCACGAGAGTCGTGGCAATGATGTGGTACATTTTACCTGCAGACGTACCAGCGAAAAGTTGGGCCCCACCAGGACTGATCGATATACTAGTGATACCCCCAACAAGTTGAACTTGGCCCACGAGGTTCCAGTCGGAGTCGCGCCCTACCAGTTTCTTGAGAACGCCGTCACCAGCGCCTACGTAGACGTATCCTGTATCTCCACATGCAGCAACACTATGCACACCATTCCTCACGACCGGCACGGCGTTGCGGTACACTAGCGATTCCGTATTGAAAACGACAAGCTCTCCAGCGGAAGTACCAGCCAACACATCCGTACGCGTCTGGGTGATCGTGGCGCAGATATAACTGCGCGCGATCCCTACATTGGGCATCGAGAAGGTCGATACCTCAAGTCGGTACTGCATACCAGCAATGTCGTAGGCCAGCTCACCGAAGAGCAGTTGGCTAGAGTGCGCAAAGCAAAGCGAGTATTTCGGACGGCGGCACTTTTCATCCATCTTGCCCCAGTTGAGGATCGTAACAGGAGTCGGAAACGCTTTGGTCAGCACCACCTCGGAGGTCTGTCACGAAGCAAGCATTACACGCATCAGCTATACGCTCAATGAGTCAGCATCTACATGAACACTTACCCGCATATCCCAGAGAATGATGCGGCAATCTTCAGAGGAAGCAGCGAGGAAGTGATCGTCTGGGGAGAACGCCATTTGCAGCACGTGGCGGAAGAACCCTTCGAGACGGTAGCGTTCCCTGCCCGATGTCAGATCCCAAATGACAATAAATGCACCACCTCGATCAGTTCGACCGGAGTGGGGAGGAATCTGCGCTGACGCAAGGAAGGCGCCCGTGTTCGACATGCTCAGCACGTTGATCTCTTCCTCGTGAGCACACAGCAACACTTGGCTCTGCGAGTCGTGGATTTTGCCGATCACCACAGCCGATCCCATACTGTGGCAGCAGCAACCAGAGTCAGTTAAGCACTAGATGCATCTGTTGCAGGTGCAGCACGCACCAGGTGATGTAGCTGTCCGGGTCGCTCGGGTGAGCGTGGATTGTGTTTTTGCCTTTGCCGGTGAACCCGCTGAGGTGCTCGAGCTCGATCGAGAGGCCCGGGTGGCCCTGATGCTCCAGCAACAATTGGTTGTTGTTCGACGCGTAGATGTTGTCGTAGCCATGGCGATAGCCGCCCTGAGAGGACGAGGACGTGCTGACGGACTCGAACCCGCTGGAGGCCGACGACGGGGCCTTCGCGTACCTTTCGGCACCGGCGGAGCTCAGCGCGCTTGGCGCGAAGAGCTCTGGATCGATGCCGCGGCTCTGGCGGTGCGTCATGGCGGTCGTCAATTGGCGAGGATGACAGAAGTGCACATGGAGGGGTGCGTCGCTTCAAGATCGAAACTGCTATACCATGGTGGAGACTTTTGTGGGATAGAGTAAGTCGGTCGTGTACAGTGTTTTGAAGGGGAGCCGGTGCAGAAATGCGATTTGTGACGCAGCACCCGCACCGAAGCTTCCCGCAGTAATGCATGGATACCCATGCCGGGCATCACCAAACTGCGGCTGTCAAAGCTCGTTCAGTCGAGACTGAGAGCGAGCGCCCTCAGCTTGACGTCCGTTCGGGGCCGGAAATCAGGTCGGCTGGTGCGGCAAGCGTTTCGCAGCGGACCAGAATCAGGGCCGGATGCTCATTTTGCGCCAATCGCGGCGTTGCAAAAAGGGTTTCCGCCAATCTGATCGGGTCGCGGCTCTGCGAAAAATACGTCGGCCCAAAAATTAGAACGCACCTTTTTCACCGAGACCCCGCAAAGAACAAACGACGATCAGCCGTAAAGCCCCGAGGTGCTCGAGGAGCTCGAGCGGCGGGGGAGCAAGGGCGATATCTCGGCTCGCAGGGCGCGTCAGCAGTCGCCGCCGGTCTCTGCGTGGAGCGCAGACGCCGCCGCATCTTCCCACCCAAGCGCGAGCGCTCGCCGACGCGTGTAGCCGCCGCTGTCTCGGTGCAAAGTTGGGCGTCTCTTTCGCTAGGATCCCGACAGAGTAACGAGCATGCTGCGCGGCAAGCACATGGGCTTCAAGAGCGTGCGTCGCGTGGAGGTGAAGGCCGAGACCACGACGCCCGGGGAGCTGCGCGCCGCCACGGACGCGTCGGGCGCGCGCGTGGGCACGTCGCGCAGCCGCCGCACGCTGCCCAAGCTCGAGTTCACGGTGGACGAGGACGGCGCCGTGCTGCACGGGCCGCAGCGCGGCTCGTACCCGTTCTACGCCACGGCCAGCAGCGACCCCAACGTGGTGAGCGCGGCGGCGGACGCGCCGTTCAGCACGGCGCTGGAGCGCGACCTGGCCGCCAGCTTCCAGGCGCTGCACATGCGCGACTTCCCGTCGCCCCCCGCGGAGCAGCAGGAGAGCGACAGAGCCGAGCAGCAGCAGAACGACGCGGACGACGCGGCCACGCCGCCCCCGCAGATGAAGGAGTGCGTGCTGAACGACACGCGCGCCACGACGCTGGCGCTCAAGTACGACAACGCCGTGGGGAAGTTCGTGTGCGGCTCCTCCATCGAGCGCTTCTCGGGCCACACGGGCGTGTGCAGAGTGCTGGGCAGCAAGAAGTACCCCATCATCCCGCACAGCTTGAGGCTCGGCGACCTGCTGAGGATCGGCTCGGTCGGGCTGGTTGTGTGTGAACTCAACCGCACCACCAGCGAGGAGACGGAGGAGGCGCTCACCAACGAGCAGTACGAGTTCCTCAAGGAGAACTACCTGAGTCTGCCCCTCCAGCAGACGTTCCACCCCACGGAGAGGTCCCCCGACATGGAGGACGGAGAGCACGACGACGACAAGGACCATGAACACACGATGCGTGTCGGGGGAGACACGTCGGATGAAGGCGAGTCGGAGGAGGACAAGGACAGGAAGGCGGCAAGACGCTCGAGCGGCGACTCCGGAGACAGCGCCGACGCCCGCCACAATAACCTGCCCCTGGGCGTGGCGGGCACAACGGGCAAACGATTCTGCTACATTTGCTACGACGGAGACGAGTGCCCGGATACCAACCCGCTAGTAGCACCCTGCCACTGCAAGGGCGACACGAAATACGTCCACCTGGACTGCCTCCAGCGCTGGAATAACAACTTGGATGCCGATGGGACCAACCCGAACCAGAAGGTGTGTGCCGTCACCAACACAGATGGTCTCGATGTGTGCAGTATCTGCAAGGCTACGTATTTGACGAGTGTGCGTCTGGAGGATGGCCGTGTCGTGTCTCTGCTTGCCAAGAAGTTGCCTCCCCCCTACGTTACATTCGCCGTCGTCACGCAGCACGAGACTCGGAATCGGTCGACAGCGCTCACGAACACGCGTTTCCAGCTCAGCTTCGCCAAGTACGTACTTCTGATTGGTGTATTGAGTCGTGCTCGGTGGCTAATGTTGTTTTGGTGTTTTGGTTCAGTATGCCGCGGAACCAGCAATTTTTGACCATCGGTCGGTCGACTACAAACAACATGACACTCCGCTACCGCACGGTGTCGCAGCTGCATGCCAAGGTCAAATACCAGGATGTAAGTGCATGGACTAAACTTGTCGTTCAGTTGGTCCTATTGACATGACGAATTGTCTAAAATTTTGTGCTTCGTTGTTCGTGCTATTAGAACCACTTCTTTCTTTTTGATGCTTCAAGTTCGAATGGCACAATGTTATTCCTGAGCAAGCCGCTGGAGTTGGAGTGGGGCAGGGTGATGCACGTGAAGATTGGGCGCACTATCCTTTCGCTTAAAGCGAAAAAGAAGTGGAAATGGGCAGGAAGCAGTTCTGGTGATGATGAAGATGACGACGAAGGGGGGCGCGTGTCTTCGCCGCGTATGAATGGACGAGATCTCGAGAATCGTCTTTCAAGCCCGGGCTTGGTTGGCAGGGGTAATGATTTCGACATGAGCGGCAGCAGTACGATTAATGACCCAAGTGCCGAACTAGTGGCTGCACCGTATTCAAACCATCTCCCTCGTACATACACAGCACCAAACGTGCTTGGTTCACGCTGGAATCGCAGTGCACCGTCCAACGCGCTGAATTTCCGACCTCCGCGCCAGCGGTCACTTTCGAGCTCAGCACCTATGATGCTGCATGGAGATAGCAGCATTGATGCTTTGGATATTCCTTCGGCGTTCCACGTCGACGAGCTGGAGCCTGACGAACCAGACACATTCGAGACGCAGGCTGTTCGTGAACCGGTAGTGCTACCGGCGCCATCGACGAGCTTCCGCGATTTCGCCGCCGAGAATGCGTCACCCTCATTGACATCTCAGCTCGCTGGTGAAGGGATCGTCGGCGTCAACGCCCACTCACCTGCTCGGACTCAGCTGGACCTGCCCGTCCAACGGCGCGGACTTTACGACCTAGTTGATTCGCTGTCCGAGCGCGGATCAAGCCCCGTTGTAGCAACGTTGAGTCCTGCTGGCCGCCTGACGGAACAAGATTAACTGGGATGGTGTTGTTGCCGTTCCTCTTCCCTTCGCTGGCGACGCCGTGAGGTGACTGGCGCCCTGTTGTGTTCCTGGATGCTGGCGCGGCGGCGTGTGCTTCCTACTCGTATATTTAACCACAAAAGGATCGGCAAGAGCACCGCACGTAAACCACCTCTAAGACTGTGCACATTTTCATTTTGCTCACTTGCAAGCGTTGGCTTCTGGAATGAACCTCGTCACCTCTGGTCTTTTGCAGCGATCGAAAGAACGAACACTCAGCAGCAACAGCGCTCAAGTCTTTGCACACTTCATTTCACTTTTTTTTTCATCCGAATTGAAGCTTACATCCCGTCTACATGTCGGTGCGGGTGCAGGTCCAGAGCTTGGTGTTGAATGCCAGCTCGTCGCCCACGAGCTGCTTCCAGCTCTCGTGGGTCTGCTGGATCACCTCGACCGCGAAGTCCCTGGGCTGCGCCTCTCCGTTGAATGCGAAGTCGCTGGGCGGCTTGCCGTCCGGGATCTTGTAGTCGCGGAACCAGCGGTGCACCTGGCCGACCACGTCGTGCAGCGGCGTGTCGCGCAGGTCTCGCAGGTCGTTGACGTGCGGGGCCAACGGGTCGTTGACGTTGATGGCGATGACCTTCCAGTCCGTCTCGCCGCCGTCGATCATGCCCAGCACGCCCAGCACCTTGACAGGGTAAACCTCTCCAATGGCAGCCACTCGACTGCCGATCTCGCACACGTCGACGGGGTCGTTGTCGCCGCCGTGCTTGGTGGCGGCGTCCACGTGGTTCGGGTCCTCCCACGTCTGCGGCAGGCAGCCGTAGTTGACCAGCGACGCGCTGTGGTACAAGCGGGGCGCGCCCTTGCGCTCGTCCTGCTTGATGGGGTTGAACTCCTCCTTCCCGGCGATCTCCATCTTCTCCCTCGAGCCGCGCGGGATCTCGTTCACGAAGTGGAACACGGCGGCGCTGGCCAATTCCTGCGGATGCTCAAGCGCCGCCGGCGCGTACAGCGGCACGTGGTGCCAGGGCGACTGCTTGCGCCCCAGCGAGTCGTAGAAGAAGTAGCGGCAGTCCAGCGTGCCTGGCTGGCCCTCGCGCCGCACCGTGTGCAGCCACTTGCGCTGCAACTGGCGCATGGCGCGCGGCCGCAGCGACGACAGCATCACCACCTCACGTTGCTTGATATGATACTTTTTATTTTCGGTAACTGGCGAGATGCTGGATGGAAGGTCCTGGGCAAACGCATACTGAGCCTCTGCCATGCGTTGTGGCAGGTCGCCGTGCCAATTCCGCATTCTGCGCATGGCGTCGCTGCTGCTGGACGCGACGATGGAGGCGGCCGAGCCGGAGCACGCGGCGCTGGGCAACAACCCGCAGGACGCGGAGCCCGAGACGGACGCGCCCGAGGACGAGGACGACGACGAGGACTTCCGCTTCGACGCGCCGTCCTACTACGACCTCAAGAACCCGGCGCTGGAGCGGCGCTACGTCAACAACGCGGACGGCTACTTCTCGTCCCCGGCGCCGGCGGACCGCAAACTTAATAAAATTTTTAGTAAAAGTTTTGACGAGGAAGTGGAGGTCGCCATGGAGGTGGACTCCACTTCAACTAATGATAACAAGACGCTGCTGGACACCACCATGGCCGCCCCAGAAGAAGAAGAAGAAGAAGAAGAAGAAGAACAACAACAACAAGAAGACGTGCAGGACGTCATGAACAGGAGCAACCTGCTGGACGACCGCGAGGAGAGCTTCGAGGAGGTCTTCCGCCACTACGCGTCGTCGTCGCAGTCGTCCGCCACCTCCTCCTACCTGCTGCACGAGCTGGACACGTCCACGCACAGCTCCCACGGGGCAGGAGGAGCCCACTTCTCCCCGCACAGCTCGCAGACGTCGTCGTCCTCTGCTGCCTTGAGAGAGGCGACGCAGGACAGCGCCAAGCCAGCCAAGAGCAGGTTCTCGGCTGCAGACGGGGGCGCGTCCAAACTCATGCAGCCCACGCAGTCCTACTTGAGACGCCTGCAGGCCGAGAAGAGGATGAGGGAGCAGACGCTCATGGAGGACGTGCCCGTGGAGGAGAAGCCGCACCGTGTCACGCGCCCCAGAAGCCCCAAGCTGCACTCGAAGCCGCGCTCGGTCAATAAGAACGACCCGTCCAGGATGAGCAGCACCAGCAGGGAGCTGCTGAAGATCCAGGAGGAGAGACTGCACCTGCAGCTGGAAAAACTCAAGATCCGTGAGTTCCACGAAAAGACCAAGGTGCAGCGACCCCCAAGCAACGTGCACCAGCGGTCCACGAAGCAGCTCACGATCCCACAGACGCCGCATTTTCAGGTGGATAACCGGGTTCGCCGGTTTCACAGCGGGAGCGAAAGTAGTGTCGGAAGCGATGGTTCTGCGCAGGACAAGGCACGTCCGCCCATTGCAGCGGAGAAATTGCTCACGAGGGATTTCTCTCTTCCAGCACCGCCACACGCCCGGGAGACTAGGCACGCGCTGACGGTAAGGAAGTTTTAGTTAGGTGTATGGTATGCCGCTGAGTCTAATGGTGTGATCTCTGTTGTGTATCCTGTAGACACCGCACTCTCCGCAGCTCCACACAGCTACACGTGCGGCGCATCGCCCACCTCCAGCCCCACTGTCTCGTGAGCAAGAGAAACCCGCTGCGAGCTACAGTCGTCCGAAATTTGGCGGACTCACTCAGGTAGGTTTCTGTTTTGGCGAATGCGTGCGGCTACTGATCTAATGTGCCACTAATGTTTTTCCAATTGTAGCCAATGACCCCGCAACTAGAAACTGGTCGACGAGCAGCTACGCATCGTCGACCGATTGAGGTTGTTGATCATGACGCTGAGGAGCTGGCCAAAAAGTTCCACGCTCGACCTGTGAACAAAAGCATTTTGGAACCGAAGTCGTACCCGCGATACTCTCCGGCGAAATCGGACAGCAAAGCCCGTATCACGCAACCAGTAGCGCCGAAACTGTCGACCAGTGCGCGCTCAGTAACCCGCCAAAGCGCATCGGAGCGAGCTGCTTCTGTCGCTGCGGAAATGGAACGTCACCGCAAAGAGCGTGAGCAACGATTGAAAGCGCGCCAGGCAGGCCAAATGACCCGGCCAAAGTCGGGGCCAGCATCTGTTCGCCGGCCTGTGGTTCCGGAAACCCCACCACTCAAAAGCATTCAGCTACATCGGGAGTATCAGGAGAACTTCCGCCGCAAGATCGAGACTGAAGAAAAGGAAAGGGAGAAACAATGCCAGTTCCGCGCGCAACCGATGCGCGTGGCTTCGACTCCTGCGAGGTTTGAAGGGTCGACTAAGCCACTGACAGAGGTAAAACCCTTTGAGTTGCCAGGAGAACGCTTTCACGAGCAAGCTCGCGAACGTTTGGAGCAAAAACGCCGGGAAGAGGCTGAGCGTGCCAGTGCTTCGGGAAGCTTTCGCGCGAAACCGATGCCAGTGTTCGAGTCTAACAGTGTCCAAGTTGTGTCGAGCACCAGACCACTCACTCAAACCGAGTCCCCCATGCTGGCAACTAAAAATCGTGCTGCAGAACGCGCTGCTTATGAGGCTGCTGAGAAAGAGCGTCGCGAGCGAGAAGAAGCGTTTCGTGAGCAACGAGAGCTGCAGGAGCAGCAGTTGAAGGAGGAAGAGATCAAGCGCATGCGCCAAACCGATATGATTTTCCACGCGCGGTCTGTTCCAGAGGACAAGCCTTTCCAGTTGAAGCGTGACACTCGACCGCTGACGGAACCAATTAGCCCAATCGCGCACTCCTAAGGCGATAGAGTCCAAAGCCTAACTTCACACCCTCGAGTGCCGAAACCCGAAGAAAACCCAAAGCGGGGGGCTGCAGCGGCGGAGCAGCCCGTGGTCTACCCTGCTCCTTGTTACATGCTTGCGCCCCCATGTACCTTTACAGACCACTCGTCCTCGAGACGATTGACCCGACAATAAACTCCAAGTGCACGAAAGAAATACAGCCTGCCTTCGACTAATACGCGGGTGGTGGCCTGTCCCCATTCTGCTTGCTTCTTATTTGCTTTGTGTTCCTAGGAAGAGTGGGGCTTCGGGCAAGAGCCACTTCCCAGCTAGTCAACGTCGGTCTTGGAAATGATGAAGTCCAAGAGGTCCGCACTGCGTTTAGTCTTCGCGATGTGGACGATCGAAGGCTGTTCTAGTGATGGAATCCTGGACATGCTGTCGTCGTTCATTGACTTGGAGGGGTTGGCAGAGCAAGCAGCAAAAGAGAGTGGTGTTGCTACCAAACCGGTTGACACCACGTATCCTTTGGCGTCTGTGGAAATGGATGCGTTGCTGCAATTGTACCGAGATTGTCGGACAGAACAATCAACTGCGATGCGGACATGGTGTACTGGTAGTGATGCGCGCTCGTTCGATGCCGAAAGAGACAACGAAGATTTGTGTCCGCGTGGAATTCTGACGCACCCTTGCAGCGGTCGGGTACTTGACGCTAACACAAGCGCTGGTGAAGGTGGCATTGAGTTCTTGTGGCCGTGGGGAGGGCTTCGCTGTGACGCCTTCACAGATCCGACTACGGTGACTCACATGTAAGCATTCGCCGTTGCATCTGGGATAATGAGGATCTAACGCGAACTCATGTTAGCTACCTTCCGGGCGAGGGCTTGAACTGCGAGTTAACCAAGTTAGATCTGAGCGTCATGGTATCGCTAGAGCAGCTGTGAGTACTGCTCGGCGCATTGCTGGAAATGAAGAGTAGATCGAATAACTGCAGTGGTGTGTTTTGTTCTGGTGAACTGGCACCAGAGATCTATCGAGAAACCACCTTCACGGAGCTTTCCCAGATTGGCTAGGCGAGATGACGCTACTGCGGCGTCTAAATCTCCAAGACAATCAGCTCAAGGGTGACATCCCGTCATCTTTTGCTGATAATGATGCTCTCGAGCTGATGTAAGTTCGTTTGTAAGCATTTTAACTAGAGTACAAGGGTCTTACCAAAACGTACTTTCCTATTATTCGCAGCAACTTGGCAGGCAACAATCTAACGGCGTCAACGCTCAGCTTTTTCGATGCGTTCCACCGACTTCAGTATCTGTGGGTATCGTAGCTGTATTTGCAATTCCTGATCTAGTTTGACACGCGGTCGCTGTTGTTCGATTGAACAGAGATCTGTCAAACAACATGATCGCATTGGAAGCACCGAAAAGCTTGTTCGCAAGCGAATTCTTGCGCACGATGTACGTGCACTGCATGTTCGCATGCATGGACCCATCCTCACGTATTTGCCCTTCAGAAATCTTAGTCACAACGCGTTTTATGGAGATCTACCAGAGCTCCCGATATTCCAGTATCTGGTTTCGCTGTACGTGCCCGCATGCACAAATTGGGTTGGAGACGGCATGTTTTCTAACGATTATTTGCACCAACTTGAACAGCGATCTATCGTCAAATTACTTTACGGGCGAGCTCGCGCAGACCATATCGCTATGGGGGCGAGAAGATCCTCACGATCCGGACGAGAATTCTGTTTTGACAACTGTGTAAGTTCTTTTGTATCGTTTTCAATGTGCTTGCTCACGCACGATGTCTCCTCACAGTGCATTCACTTCAATTTACTCACAGGGACGTGTCGAACAACCTCTTTACGGGCGATTTGCCGGCGATGTTGAATCAGTCTTCACTACAACGATTGTAAGTTGGCGTGTTATGCACTTCATATACGCATTTAACGTTCGCCAATTTTCTTGCTTGTCACGTAGTGATGTTCACACCAACAACTTCAGTGGTTTCTTACCCCAGTTTCCAGCTTTGTTGTAGGTGATCTCGTCGTCTCTGAGTTGTATGAAACTTGAACTGATTGCTTTTGAATTTCAGACTGGAACATGTAAAATCTGCGGAGTTTGGTGGAAATGGCTTCATGTGCCCGATTCCGCCTGCTTGGCTACCCAGCAACCTTACCTGCATCTGCGGTAACGGCTACGCTGCCAAACCAAGCAAAATCACTGCAGTAAATTCAAGTGTTGGCTCCAGACAAGAGTCAATACCTGCTGACGAAGTTGCTGAGTTCTGCGAGCTGTGTCCGGAAGGCTCGTATTCGAACGCTACTACCAACCAGAAATGCACTCTGTGCCCTCCCGGATCTGCTCCAGCGTTTTCAGCAATTGGAACAGCTGATCACTGCATGTATTGCCTCCCTGGCACATTTGCCAACCAGAGTGGGTCGCGTTCTTGCACCCCATGTCCCGCGGGGACATTTGCGACTGGTACCGGTGCGACGTCGTGCAGTTTGTGCAATCCTGGAGAATTCACAGCAACTCAGGGATCCTCAAGATGTGCTGCTTGTCCTGCGGGAACCTTCTCCGATGTCATGGGGGCAACCGTGTGTTCTCCCTGTTCAGCTGGGTCATATGTTCGCACTGAAGGCGAGGCGGAGTGTTTGATGTGCTCGAAGGGCACGTACCAAGATGTGGCTGGATCAATGGAGTGCAAGGCCTGCCCAGTGGGGTACATTGCGCCTAATGTTGGTCATGTGAAGTGTACACCGTGCTCATCTGGAAATTTTTACGATTCTGGTACCAAAACGTGTGTGCTATGCCGTCCAGGCACTTTTACTGAATCCCCAGCAGCGACTGAGTGCAACACATGCGGTAATGGGACTATTGCAGAGAGTGCTGGTAGTGAGAAGTGTCTCGCCATTGCTCCCCCTGGATGGGGTTATGCGTCCTCTGATGCTACAGCGGTTGCTGTGAAGTGCGGTTCGGGGACGTTTAACAATGGTACCCGCCGAACCTGCCAGCCTTGTCCACCAGGAACATTTGCTGCAGATATTGGCTCCCAAATGTGCTCTCCTTGTGGCAAAGGAAGCTTTGCAGCTACCGAAGGTTCTTCCAAGTGTGAAAAGGCTCCCGCAGGATCGTTCGTTAACGGTGAACATGCAGTAAGAGCGGAACTGTGTCCACCCAACCACGTCGCTGTTACGGAGGGTTTAGCAGCTTGTGCTCTGTGTCCGTCGCCATCGTTTAGTTTCTTGACTGGAGGTATCGAGTGCATTTTCGCCCAACCTGGAGAAATTTACGAACAAGTGGAGTGGCCTCGTGCAGCATTGGACTTGTACGGGGTTGAGCAGCGTGAAGTTAGTGACGAGGGCGTCGAAGGTCTGCTCCAGACCTGGACCGATACCTTGACGAGTTTCACGACGTCGAACTACTCTTTGCACGTACTACAAATACTACAGTCGACCACTTCCACACAGATCCTAGTCGCTGTTGAAACGACGACGCCGACGGTGACGAACACCTCTGCAGGCAACGTTCTACCTGGAAAAATCGGAGATGCCGTTGAAGCAGCTGAAAACGCACTGAGCGACTTGCTGGACGAACTGCATGACTCAATTTCGGGAAAATCCAGCCCCGATAGCGCAGTTGACCAACTAAGCGACCTGTTCACTTCAACTTCATTTCGAAATGCTTTGATGCACCAATTCGACCACTTGAACCTGTTCGCCGGAGCTTTGACGTTCGACATGGTAAACCTGACGGTGACCAAGCCCCCGTTCTCTTCAACTCGTGCCAAGCCATGCAACCCCGGGACCTATTTCTCGCAAGGTGAGCAATCAAGTGAAGCCGACCGTGAATGTCTTCCGTGTGCGGTGGGGTCGTTCTCTGCTTCCAGCGGCTCGTTGAAGTGCGACCCGTGCCCTCGAGGGACCTTTTCGGCGCTAGAAGGGCTGGCAACGTGCGAGTCGTGTCCTGTTGGGTCTGATTCTGCACCTGGCGCCTCGTCGTGCGTGGCGTGTTCGTGGTTCACCTACGAGTGCAAGGGCTTCTGGGAAGACCTGGTCGTCGCTCTGTGCATTGGCGCTGGACTGTTGCGCACGATCTGCAAGAAGGTTCGCCAGTGGAGCGCAGGTGACAATGTCCAGCGAGCGCAAGACGAAGGTGTGGCGCTGATGGCAGCTGTGCGGGCCCATGGCCGCACTTTAGACCAAGTCCGGTACGAACCCATGGTGAGGATCCGTTTAGGATAACTAACACCTATATATTTTATTGCTACGATACGAAGCATGACAGACATGACTAAAAGGTGTCGGTGGAACTTTTGCATGCAGGGCGAGGTTTCGGCGGACACGATGATCGGCCGCTCGCACGCGTAGAACGAGTTGGTGGTATTAAAGCTCTACAGACCGATGGCAGGATTCCGGTTCGGTGTTGGTAACTGAGACCAAGATGCAACTTGCGTGTGTATCAGTGGAGACGAACGTGGTTTCGGTAAAGCTGCGGGTAAGTAATGGAGCAAGATGTCGGGCCGTTCAAGTGGCTCCATTTCGTGCTGCACATCCGCGGCGTCGCAAGCGAATCTTTCGTCTAAACATTGAAGAATATTTTACAGCAAGCAAGAACCCAGTGTTGGTTGTTCTCCCCCCCACTTGCCATCACAGAGGGGCAAGATGCTCCACCGGTCACAACTTCAGCAGCGAATAATTGCCTGCCGAACTGATGAGAGAAGACAGCCAGAGCTTCTTGCCTCCAGCTCTTGCTGGATTTGGCCCAGGTGTCTCGCACCACCCGCGGCTTTGGAAACCATGTTGTCTTCGCCGCTGCGCACCAGAATTCCGTGCGCGCAGACTAGGTTTCACTATGGGTGACACGCGGCTCACGACGTGTCAACACGAAGTCTGAAACTCCACCGCAAAAAGCTAATTCCAGCCGGCCACTCAGTCAGTCACTCGGCAAAAGTGGGCTCGAACGAGAACAGACCCGGAGGACGCCCCGCCCCGCCCTCTCGCTTTAGAGAGTGCTAAACAGACCCATCCATGTTGGGCACACAGGCGCCGGCTAGCAATTGGGGGAACTTGCGCGCGGACATGGACAGCGTGCCGCTTTTCGAGCGCGAGCACCGCAACGACAGCCAGCTGGTGCAGCGCCTGCAGAACGAGCTGGCAGACGCCAAGCGCTTCGTGGAGGCGCAGGCGCGGCGCCAGAACGACCTCGAGTACGTGAACGAGGACCTGGAGCGCCGCCTGGAGCAGGAGGCGCTGGACCGCATCACGCTGGACGCGCAGAAGGCTGAGGAGGAAAAGTGCGTAAACGACCGACTCCTTCCCCCCTGTCGCTTTAAGTGACACCTAACCTGGTTAGCACTCTAACCGATCTGATTCAGACGATGGCAACAGGAGAAGGCGGCGCTGCAGGAGCAACTTAAGAGCTGGGAGGCACGCTTCGAGGAGGAGACGCGGCGCCGCTCCATGGCCGAGGAGCGCCTGCGCCGCGCCGAGAAGGAGCTGTACCGCATGCACCAGAAGAAGTACGACATCGAGAAGCAGGTGCGGCGCGAGGAGAGCGAGAAGCGCAAGCACGAGGCCGTGATCGTGCGCAGCCTGCAGTCCGACTCGGCGCGCGCGCAGCAGGGCGCGGCCAACGGGTTCAGCCTGGACCCGACCGTGAACCCGAAGGACGCCAAACCCGCCACGGTCCGCACGCGGCAGGCGCTGTCGTCCGCCATGGACTTCTTGGGGGTCTGAAAGCTGGCGGGAGAGAGGGGGTTAACACTCGCTTGCCGGCACAAAGGAAAGATCTCTCGCTTTCCTTTCCCTTATGAGAGGGATTAATTGCCGGGTGTCTCTTCGGCGCGGAGAGAGGGGGGAGGATAAGAGAAAGCGGCGCTGCGTTGCGGGGCGCACCGCTGCTTGGGAGCTGGCGCGTGTATTATATGAGCAGGACGAGACGGTAGCTAGCCACTTGCATATAAGTTTGCGTTTGCCTTCTGGTTGTGTTCCGTAGCTGTAAGATAAGTAGTGGACTGTGTGCATCGGCTTCTTCTTCTCCAGCCCCACACCCTCAGTTTGTCGCCACGAGCGCAGTGTTGCTGCTTGACGGACGTTGGTTCGTGGATACGCCAAACTTCAGGAAGCGCGTCATGCGTAATAGGGAGAGCCGTTTCAAACTGCAACCTACACTTGCACTTGTCGACATGGCTACACTTTCGCCTGACTGATCCCTTCGTCACCACGACAGCATGCCATCGCGCCGACTTAATGAGCCACTGCTCGCGCCATTGCGAGCGCCTCACGCCGGCGGTTGTTGCAAGCCGAGTGCCGAGCGGTTAGCCTCCGGTCTGAACCTGCTGCTCGCGAAGAGACGTCCGTGTAGAAGTGCGAAGGGCAAGCTGAACTTGTTGATGCTGGAAACCTCCGGGGCGTTTTCGAGCCCAGCCCAGCCGCCCGCCCAAGTGCAAGCAAGCGGCGAAACTCTACTCGCTCGCAAACCTGCGGCTCTATGCCGCTCTATTGCTACAGTGCAGTGTATTGCTATTGTAGGCTGGTCATCCGTCACGCGTCACTTGCAACGCCCAGCTGGACGACAGGAAGTGCGCGGAGGAAAGGCAGCGGCCTCTGCCGGCGGCACCACACTCCATTTCGGCTCGCGGTTCACGGAAATAGGCCACCACCGCTCCGTAGTCGCGTGCGCTCAATCAATCCGCCACTTTCTTATCCTCGCACACCGCCACTAGCACCACCACCAACGGCTGCATCCATGCCCGTCGTGGTCGACACCATCCAGCCGCTGAGCGCCGCCACGACGGTCGCGCTCAGCTCGAACCCGAGCGAGCAGCCCGACTCGACGACGAGCACGCAACTGGAGCTCGACGTCGCGCAGAAAGTCGCGGCCGAGCACCAGAACGCACTGCGAGCACGCGAGACGAGCGCGTCGGCCGCCGTGCTGGGCGCGTGCATGCCCGAGAGTCATTACCTGAACGGCCAGGACAAGATGGTGCAGTTCGCGGGGCTCTACGTCGTGCGCGGGCCCACCGAGGCCAAGCACGTGCGCTACACCATGGACGTGGCCGTGGCCGAGCTGCAGCTGCGCGGCCGCTGCATCCAGCGCTTCCAGAGCTTCTTCCTGCTGCGCAGGCGCCTGCTCGAGGTGCTCAAGACCTGCCGCGGCCGCCTGCCGGTGCGTCGCAGCACCGTGGTCGGTATTGGCGACGAACCGCAGATCTCTGCGGGTGCAGAGCTTGTCGAGCTGCTCACGCGGCCGCGCTGCATCCAGTGCCCTGAGTGCGAGTCCACGCACCAGCAGCTCTCGGCCGTCAAGTTCCCGCGCCGCACGCTGTTCCCGCCGAGTCTGCAGGACGTGCAGGAGCGCTCGCAGGCGCTCGAGATCTTCCTCGACTACTGCGTGCGCATCGCCACGACGTGGCCGGCGTGTCGCCGCAGCGAGCGGTTGTTCACCGCCACGCTGGGCAAGTTCCTGGGCGTGGACCTGCGCGCGCACATCGCCAGCCAGAAGGAGGTTGGCTCGTTCTCGGAGGTGCGCGCCGTCGTGAATGTCATCAACAAAGAAGAAGATGAAGACGAACAACCGGAATCGACGGAGGACTTGGCCTACCTGCCGTCACCGCACGAGGTCGCCGAGGACTCGGTCAACACCAGCGACGACTTCGAGGACGACCGCAACTCGGAGCCAAACTTCTCCTTCATCTCGAACCCGTCCAAGGAAGGCAACAAGGACGCAACGCTGGTGCGCTCGCAGTCGCACGGCTAATTGATACCAGTACCTCCGTGTGCACGTCGGCGTCATGATATATCATTGATACATGAATACATTTCTTGCTTGGGTATCTTGACGTTCGAGTCCTGCGTAGCGGCGCACGATCATAAAACAAGCACTTGAGGATTAGCGGAGACCGTCGACTGGAAGTCATGAGTATATCAGAGTTGGCGGCGAGAGTCCTCGCCGACGGGTTCGTGGCGCTGCCCGTGGCCACGTACGGCTCCTCCCCGTCCGAGGTGGAACTCGTGCGCACTCAAGTGCTTAACCGCTACGAGGAATTCCTGGCCGAGGCTGCGAGCCAGCAGCTCGACTTGACACTGCGCGAGCACTCGGAGCGTCTCCCGGGCTTCTACGTGCGCGAGGGCGGGCGGATCGACATGCAGCTGAGCACCTCGGCCTTCCAGACTCGCCCGCTCACGTCGCACACGGTGGAGACTGTGCACTCGGTGGACATGGAGCTGCTCAAGAGCATGGCGGACAAGTGGCAGCCAGTGCTCCGAGAGCTCTTCGCTGCCGAGAAATACCACCTCGAGTACATCGGCTGCGTGCTGTCAAGACCTGGAGACGCTGATCAGAATTGGCACCTGGATGGAGTTCACCGCAACCAGCAAGTCCAGGAACCTGGTAGGGTCGAGTTCGAGTTTACTATTTGGAATCGGTAGACTTTGACACACTGTCTTGTGTATGTGGACGATAGTTGACCGGCTCAATGTGTTTGTGCCGCTGGTGACCATCACGGACGAGACTGGGGGCACCGAGATGAAGACGAGGTCGCACATTCACGACAATGGGGCTCGCGGGACGGCGTTCGAAGGTTACGCGGATCTGCCCAGTGTCACGGACTGTGTGGAGGCGGGGACGCCTATCGTTATGGACTACCGAGTGTGGCACCGAGGTCTTGCCAACACGAGCGAGAGCACTGTGCGTCCTCTGCTCTACTTCAAATACGCCAAGATCGAGGCGCCTGTGGCGACGAAAGCTCCTGCAGCTGGAGAGAAGAAGAGGAAACGGATCACGCCGATGTTAGTCTGAAAGGGGGCAGATAATGGAGGAGAGAGTGAGTTTGCTTGAATATCTAGCTCCCGCGTCTATTTAGTGCTTTCAAGCAGAGACACTGTGGCCTCGAAGGCTAGGAGCTGGTCTGAAGACAGCGCGGCTTGCGACCGAATCCTGGCAACGCGCTCAGGTCGAACAACTCCGCATTCTTCAGTCAGCAGCGACGTGTTGTTGACATCGTAGCTCAGAAGGTGGCCCCAAATTGCTGGCGAGGCCTCGGTGGCCAGAGTCTGCGCGAAATGCTGTCGTGCGAAGCTGAGAGTGCTGCTGTCCTCAACGAACAAGTAGGACACGAGATGGTGAATGGCGATGGAGTAGCCGAATGCTCCCTTCGCAGGCGACAGCTTCTGCTGGCAGACGGCCTGCTGCATGAGTTGAAGCAGCTTGTCATCGACGATGGGTGACACCCCGCCTCGGGTGCATCGACTGAATAGCTGGGCATTGGAGACTTCGAAAGGTGCCAGCGTATGAAGCAGATGAGAGTCCTGGAGCTCCTTCCACACGAACTTGCGCAGTTGCAGAGGGAAGTCACGAGACAACAGCAACGTCACGCACTGCGCGAAGTGTGTGTTGCCGAATGAAGACGAGGTGAATTCTGCCATCAGCTTCTCCACGAAGGTCAACACTTGCTGGTCATCCGACGAGAAGGACACCGGTGTACTCGGCGCTGGATCCACCTCCTCTCCAGACTCCAGACTCTGAAAGCGCTTGAGGTTTCGCAGGATGCCTTCGTGAAAGAGCCTCGAGTCTTCCGGCGAGTTGAGAATAGGCTGAACAAGCTTTGGCAGCAGTTGACGGAGAGCCGCGTCCACATGGTCGTCGAAGAGCACGTCGCTACCGGCGAAGAAAACGTGTACCAAGTGGAAAAGCTTGTCCTCCGGACGCAAGTCAGCAATTGAAGGGATGGATGCCATCTGCGGCGCCAATCGCTCAAACTCGAACACAAATCGGCATGTAGCGCTCACGATCAACTTCATCTCATCACTCTGAGCCCCTGTCGGACTCGCATCAGTCTGTGGTTTACCATCCGTGTTGTTACTGTACTCGATACGAGACAAAGGACACACCATCCAAAAACCTGGCAGCGGCAGGTTACTCGGGATATACGTTTGCTCTTCTTGAGGAAGGCGCAAGTGGTACGAAAACTTGCTTGATGCCGAGGCCCCCGTAAATATCTGCACAGAGTGGGCTTCTTGCTCATGGGTAGCGTTCACAAGGGCCTGGTAAATCGGAGTCAACACACGGCTCATGCGCGTCGAATCTGCCTCTTCACTGAACACACCGAGCAACTGGAGCGAGCTCTGGTGGAACAGCACTCCTGCAAACAAGCGCGCGATCAGGTATTCCCCACCTCCACCAAGACGCTCCACAAGAATCAATGCTTGATGGTACACCTTTTGCACGAACTCGGCGTTGAAGTTTGCAACATCACTCTTCCCCGCAGCAATGAGCTCACCCAACAGGAGAGTGACTTCACAAGCTTGAATTAAAGTAGGGCTGAACGTGGAGGAAGAAGTCGCGACAGCGGCGGTTGCTGCAGCAAGCAGCGGGGTCCTTACTTCGCGCGAAAACGTTTGCACGACCTCTTCGTCATCCATGTCATCAGATAGTAAGCCATTGCTTACAACCTGCCGGTGGAAGCGTACTAGTCCAAGCAGCAGATCTCGATTGACCACCGTGTCCTGAAGCCGCGGAAGAAGCCCCCGCGTGACTTCGCGTGATTGCACCAGCTTCAACACCTCGACCAGAGCGCTAGTGTCCAAGCTGTACTTAGTAGCATGAGCGCTGGCAGCAGCAAGAAATCCAAGCGTCGATGAAAGCGATACAGTTAACTTGACGTCATTCAACGACGACAGACTCAACAAAGCACGGATGTGTCGAACAGCCTCATCCTTTGCCGCATCCAAGAAGAAACCCAACTGGTTGAAATAATGCTGCGCCTCATGCACCGCTCCAAGTCCACAAAAGGATTCCAGAGCCACAAAAAGCGCCGAGTTTCGTGCAGCTGACACTCCGGTATTGTTTTGCACGAAGCCTGATAGAACAGGGAACAGGTACGCAAAGCAGTGGAAGTCGAGGCCATATCCAAGAAGCACACGCCAGATGCGAAGACTTTCGATTTGCATCTTCCCAAAAAGCGCTGCGGCTTCCTCGTTATCTTCACCACTGGGAATGTCCTTCAACGCGAGAAAACCCTTCGTACTTTGAATTAAGCCGCTCGAGATCAGAGTCAAAGCCACACTGCGTTGGCCTTGGCAGAGTACTCGCACAAGCGTCAGGGCCTTGAGTGTAAGGTGCAGCGACCGAATGTTGTCCTCTTGAAAAGTCAGCACCTGCTCGTTCTCAACGTACTGTTGCTGCAGAAGCTTCAACAGTCTTGCGTTTGAGCTAATCTCATGAGCAGCACGTGGCGAGTGGCTGGCCACTGCTGTTAAAATCTCTAGCATCTTCTCCGTGGCGTATTGATCCGGCAGCTGAATACTTTCAAGAATGTACCGCAGCCGCGTGCCCAGGTCCATATTGAGAAGTGCCTGCACAGGGTCCAACGCCGCCAGATCCTCATCGCTGATGCTAGAGCCATCGTCAGCCTCGCTCGTATCAATATACACCACCTCTTCATCGGTATTGGCGCGCTGGTCTTTGCCTCGCGCTCCAGAAACGACTCCATTCCGGTGCACATGCACTCGGGGCGGGAGAACAACGGCACCATGCTTCAGTTCCGGGAGGTAATCCTCTTCTTCACTTCCTGCAACAACGGGTACGATAAACGCGTGCAGCGCAGATACACCAGCGCTCAACGCCGTGTAGTTCTGGTCATCCAGCACGATTCGGAGCGTGATCGCCAAGTCTCGAGGCAGCACTCGCGGTGTCACTGGGAGCGCAGCTTGAGCTTGCAGTTGGCGCTTGTTCAGGATCTTCGCCACGACCGTGAGAGCCATCGCGCGTTGACTCGCGACAGAGCTCCGCGCAAGATGCAGCAGCTCTGGCAGCGTGTACCCCGCGGCCTCCGGTTCGTCCCCGTGGTGGAACAGGCCCGAGTGCACGGGCAGCTCGGCATCCGTGGCCTGCAGCTCCTGGCCGTCCAGGTCGAACCGCTCCAACGTCGCGTGTTCCGCCACCGGGCGCGCGATTTTCTTGTGGCGTGGAGCCTTCTCCGTCTTCTTCTCGCTGGTGCTCTGCGTCCAGTCCAACTTGGCGCGCTCTTCCGGCGGCAGCAGCTGGGCCTGCTGCTTGAGCTCCTCCTCCGTCTTGACGGCGGCCAGACTCTTGATCAGCGTCTGCTTCTGCAGCTGCTCTGTGTCCCTGTGCTGCTCCTGCTGCTCCTGCTTCACCACGGCCGCCCCCGCCTCCACCTTCCTCCTCTCCGCGGCACCAGCCTCCGTCTTGACGGGCTTCTGGCGCCGGTTCTTGAGCTTCTGCACCAGCTGCGGGTCCAGCGTCTTCAGCAGCTCTCGCTGGGCCTCCAGGATCTCGCGCGGACTCATCTGCTGCAGCGTGGCCCTGTTGGCGGCGTCGATGTCCCTGCTCTCCTGGTCAGGAGGCTGCTGCGGCTCCTTGGCGGCCGCTTCTCGGCGTCTGCGGCCGAAGAGGCTCTGGCCAGGGCCGCGTCGCCTGACGGCGGGGAAGCCGGACGCCTCTGGGGCGAGCACGAGGCCGCGCTGGCCCACGGGCGCCACCTGCCGCTCCACGACGCCCTTGAGCACCTTCGGGCCGTCGTCTGGCGCGTCTGCGGAGGCGTCGCACGCCGAAACTTCGGGCGCAGCTCCGCGCCGAGACACTTTCGCGGCGGGCGCCTTCTTCTGCCGCAGGAACTGCTCCTGCTCGCGCAGAAGCTGCGCCAACTCGGCGTCCATGTCGACGCCACTCGAGTCGCTCATGGTGGAGATGACAGTGACGCGCGCGGACTAGAAAGAGTGGTGGATGCATAAGGTTTTTCGGGACGCCCAGAGCTTGTACCGGTAGGTACCGGTAACGTCACTGTTTTATTCATGTGTTAGATTAGACGTTTTATTCACGTGCATATCCTGAAGCAACGCTCTCGGGTAGTGATGGCGTCGGTGTCGCTGCGGCGCGAGGTCAAGTTCGCGCTGATCGTGGCGGCGCAGCTGCTGCTGTTCCTGCTGTTCCTGCTGTACGCGCCCGCGCACGAGGGCGGGCTGCTGAGCCGCCGCTCGCCGTCTCCCTCGGCGCTGCGGCGCTGCATCTCCAGCGCGCACCGCGACCTGCGCTTCGTGCGGCCGGGCGCGTGCGTCACGGCGGAGCAGCGGCTGCGCGCGCTGGAGGACCTGGTGTACGCGCTCAAGGTGATGCTGGAGAACGCGCGCGTGCCGTACTGGGTCGACAGCGGCACGCTGCTGGGCGTCTACCGGGCGCGGCAGCTCGTGCCGTGGGACTACAACGCCGATATAGGGGTCACGATGGCCGGGATGCACCTCCTCCGCACCACTAATAAGGAGCAGCTGGAGGTGCCCGAGGGCTACGAGCTCGCGGTGTTCAACAGCTCGCTGTACGAGGCTGGAGACACCTCGACGGCTGTGCCCGCCAGGTTCGTGGACGCCAAGCTCGGACTTTACGCCAACATCTTCGCGTTCCAGGAGTTCGAGGGGCTCTTCAGGGACGACGTGAGGCCGGCGGCCGCGCCGGACGTGGAGGAGGAGGTGGTGGGCAACGGCGTGGTGGTGGAGACGCTGGTAGGACCAGAGCCGTCGCAGCTCTGGGGAAGATGCGAGCACTGCCCCCTGGTGGGGGACGACGAGGACAGCGACGTCAAGAGGGCGCAGAACGCCAGTGTGGCCAAGCACTTCCGAGTGCCGAGAGACTGGGTCTTCCCGCTGCGGACGTGCAAGCTCGAGCTGTTCGAAGTCATGTGCCCCGCGCAGATGGCGCCGTACTTGATGTTCATCTTCGGGAATCGGTTCCTCACGCCGGAACTGTGGGAGTAGAGCAACAGCTAGCGGCGGGCGCTTTATTTAATTGCTGTGGAGATCGTGGTGAAGAAGACCCTCAGATTGACAGTGGAAGTCTTCGTGCTCTGCTATGCGCAGAGATACTAGCCATCTACGGCGTTATTGCGATGCTAACAGCGACGACTATTCTGTCGGTGAAACTTACACTTTGTGTTCGAGGCGCAAGTGTTTACTGTTCTTGAAAGAGATGTCTGGCGGTTTCCTTTAATGTATATCGATTTGTCGCTACTTACGTTCGTCATCGCATGGCTGATGTGAAACTTTCATTGTTATTCGGGTGGCGACCAATGACGAACAAGTCAGAAATACGAGGTCTATTCAACCACCATCCATTTTTTTCTGATCGTACCGCTGGTGACACGAACAAATTCTACTAAAAGAAATCTGGATATATTCCAGATTGCACCAGCATGCATAGCAAGCAAATGACTAGGTAAGTTGGCATTTACCAATCTTCCTCGCCGAACACAAGCCCCGTCAACAACACCAACTCCACCATGACCAAGTTCGCCTTCGTCGCTGCTCTCCTTCTCGCCGTCGCCACCATCCAGCTGGCCCACGCTGATGAAGTTCCCCCAGATTTCGTGCCGTTCGACCCCACTGAGAGCAGTGGATTTGTGAATACGACGCTGGAGGAAAAGTGCTGCCACTAGGTATTGAAGGGCAATTTGGGTTAGCCACCAGCCGTGACTTTAGTGTCGCCACAATCTCTCCTAAAACGAAGTGAAAAGCAAACTGCTTTTCGAGCTCTTCTGTCGATCCTGATCTAATTCATCTACTTTATAATGCCGAAAGCTTTCGCTGGATCATCTATCCGACGGAGTCAAAGCCAACAAGATGTTTCAAGTGCGGGAATACTACACGTTCGCTGTCATTAGCATTTTAAGCAACAATTTTGAACCAGTATACGCGCATTGCTGTACCCGAACTGGAAAATGGTCAGGAGTACGGTCATCGTGGCATTTTTCACTGTTGCCGTCTATTGCGGGATTGCACTGTTCTTTGGGTTTCCTGTACCGTTTTCGAGTATTGTCGGAATTCCTCCATGGGTTGTACTCGTTACAATTTCAATGGCGATTGAATGGTCTGTGCTCATTCGAAACAATCCCGGGACAGGAACGATGGTGTTTAACACAATGAAAGTGTCGATGTAGGAAATGCCTCTCATAGTCGTGTACCCGCCATATTTCTACTCGTTCACGACCCTCTCCAAGACAGTCCAGAAGCTCGTCGTGTCGCACCTACCGGTGATCAAGTTGATAATGCGGAATATCTTTACTCTCAGTATTCATCTCAGTGACGAAATTCTCGAGGTGGTGTGTTCAACTCGGAGGTCTTCGACGTGTTGTTCGTGTCGTACTGCATCCAGAACTCTTCATCAAGCGGAACTACACTCACGGTCACTGCAGCTCTGTTTTTGTAGTTGGCTCTATCGCTTCGTGATAGTCATGAAGCAGTCCACCGGACGGAACAAGTGGGAAGCCGGCTTCGTGCGAACCATAGTGACCCTGGCAATATTATCACGAAGGTAAAAGAGCTGGTCATAAGCTGAGTGCGCCGCGATACACAGACATATTGCTTCAAGATACGGGCAAACAAGGCGATATCGATCCCGCGAATACAATCCAAGTGATGCTCGCTAGTAGCACAACCAAATCCTCTCAACCCAAATAATGTAATTCCTCAGATGATCGGGGTTTGGGAATACTTTTTTGAAGAAGCTGCTTTCTTTCGGAGCTCGCATTCAAACTCGGCCCAATCTGAGCCAAGACGGTATTCTCGATTCATGTCTGCTACTTCGCTTCAGTGCATTCAAGAGGGTCGGCGGCTCATGCACTTGACAGAGTTCCTCGTCCTCATTTACTACGTCGGTGTCTTCATCCCATTCATCTTCTGTTAATTACACTTCAACCGTTCACTGATCCAAGTGTCTATCTTACATGCAGCAATTGACATGACTGCGATGTACAGCTTGCCCAATCCATTCTACTACGCACAATTAGCGATCTCACAGAGCCCGAACTCAACGAAGCACTGAACAGCATCCTATTCAACTGCGTGCTCAAGCTCGCATCCCTATTAGTGCTATGTGGGATGCTGCAGTACCGTCTTCGGTTCTCGGCCACCCGCCAACTCGCATTTGTGCTCGAGAACCAGTGGCCAGGCGTGAAAATCAAGATATGTTTCTGGGTCTTCTACAACGTGCAGGCATCGCTTCAACACCGCGGTACGTCGGGTAGCTGCGGTCAGTTGTTAGCGTTTGCCATCTAAAGTGCATGGGTTTCCTCAGGTTTCGACTACATATTCAAGTTCGCTTGGCTGAACGAAGGTACTGCGGCAAAGGTGTACAACGCGACGGTGACCAACTCGTAGGAGCATTATCAGCGGGAACGGCGATGACGGCTGATAGAGCTTGCTCGACAGCCACACCTTTATTTCGGAGGTGCAAGTAGTACCTCTGCTCGCGCGGACAAACGCTGGAATGCGAATTGGATTCCTCTGATACGAACTAGATTGGGCCAGGTAGAGTATGTCGAAGTACAACGCACACCTGCTCATCCGCTTCGTGCTGTACACGGCACCAAGATCATTCGCCAATCTTCTTCGCCGACCACACGTCCCGACAACAAACCCATCAACAATGGCCAAGTTCTCCTTCTTCGTCGCTGTCCTGCTCGCCGTCGCCACCATCCAACTGGCCCACGCGGACGAAGCCCCCCAAGATTTCGCACCGCTCGACCCCGCTGAGGGAAGTGGTTTCGTGAACACGACGCTGGAGGAGAGGTGCTGCCTGTAACCAAGCACCTAAAGCTATCACCAGCTCACACGACTAGGATTCATGAGTTGTATGCCGTCGAGAGTTCTCTAAATGCTGGTAGGAGACCAGTGCTGCCGTTTTAAAATGAAATGAACGGAGCTTGTCTGAAGCCCCTCTCCATCTTCAGCTCAGTCCCAGCTATTCTGTCATCCACAACCACAACAAACTTGTGCAGATTATTTTGTGCTCGTGTTGGTGAGAACGAGATAACACTTTCATCACGCTCAGCGAATGTCAAATCTTCAGGACAAGCTCATCAAAGCATGGGAATGCACGCAAGTGGAACTCCACGGCAGCCGCGTTCTTCAGCTGGCGAAGTACACGCGTAAAACGAGCTGGCTGCACATCAGTATGGCCCTGGTAGTCACCCCGCTGCTATGTTTGACTACTACGGTGCTTAGTGACGCTCTCCCTCTAAACCAACCATCTCGAGGACTCCAGGTGAACAAGATGTTTCAAGTGCGGGATTCGCGATCGTTTATCTCAGTGACGAAATGCCCGCGGTGGTGTGTTCAACTCGGAGGTCTTCGACGCGTTGTTCGCGTCGTACTGCATCCAGAACTCTTCATCAAGCGGAACTACACTCACGGTCACTGCAGCTCTGTTTTTGTAGTTGGCTCTATCGCTTCGTGATAGTCATGAAGCAGTCCACCGGACGGAACAAGTGGGAAGCCGGCTTCGTGCGAACCATAGTGACCCTGGCAATATTATCACGAAGGTAAAAGAGCTGGTCATAAGCTGAGTGCGCCGCGATACACAGACATATTGCTTCAAGATACGGGCAAACAAGGCGATATCGATCCCGCGAATACAATCCAAGTGATGCTCGCTAGTAGCACAACCAAATCCTCTCAACCCAAATAATGTAATTCCTCAGATGATCGGGGTTTGGGAATACTTTTTTGAAGAAGCTGCTTTCTTTCGGAGCTCGCATTCAAACTCGGCCCAATCTGAGCCAAGACGGTATTCTCGATTCATGTCTGCTACTTCGCTTCAGTGCATTCAAGAGGGTCGGCGGCTCATGCACTTGACAGAGTTCCTCGTCCTCATTTACTACGTCGGTGTCTTCATCCCATTCATCTTCTGTTAATTACACTTCAACCGTTCACTGATCCAAGTGTCTATCTTACATGCAGCAATTGACATGACTGCGATGTACAGCTTGCCCAATCCATTCTACTACGCACAATTAGCGATCTCACAGAGCCCGAACTCAACGAAGCACTGAACAGCATCCTATTCAACTGCGTGCTCAAGCTCGCATCCCTATTAGTGCTATGTGGGATGCTGCAGTACCGTCTTCGGTTCTCGGCCACCCGCCAACTCGCATTTGTGCTCGAGAACCAGTGGCCAGGCGTGAAAATCAAGATATGTTTCTGGGTCTTCTACAACGTGCAGGCATCGCTTCAACACCGCGGTACGTCGGGTAGCTGCGGTCAGTTGTTAGCGTTTGCCATCTAAAGTGCATGGGTTTCCTCAGGTTTCGACTACATATTCAAGTTCGCTTGGCTGAACGAAGGTACTGCGGCAAAGGTGTACAACGCGACGGTGACCAACTCGTAGGAGCATTATCAGCGGGAACGGCGATGACGGCTGGTAGAGCTTGCTCGACAGCCACACCTTTATTTCGGAGGTGCAAGTAGTACCTCTGCTCGCGCGGACAAACGCTGGAATGCGAATTGGATTCCGCTGATACGAACTAGATTGGGCCAGGTAGAGTATGTCGAAGTACAACGCACACCTGCTCATCCGCTTCGTGCTGTACACGGCACCAAGATCATTCGCCAATCTTCTTCGCCGACCACACGTCCCGACAACAAACCCATCAACAATGGCCAAGTTCTCCTTCTTCGTCGCTGTCCTGCTCGCCGTCGCCACCATCCAACTGGCCCACGCGGACGAAGCCCCCCAAGATTTCGCACCGCTCGACCCCGCTGAGGGAAGTGGTTTCGTGAACACGACGCTGGAGGAGAGGTGCTGCCTGTAGACTAACGCAGACTCCAGCTCAGTGACATCAACTGAACTCTTCTCTGTGTTTCGCCGACACTGCGAATGAAATGTCAACATCGACTTCGAGTTGGTACGACGATAAACCAGGTATTGTCAAACCAGCGAACTAGCATGCTAAGTCGACGACCGGTCTGGCGAAATATTGAGCGATATCAGGATCCTATAGCTTAATTAAAAAAAACTAAACGGTCCTTTGATCAGCGAATCTACAAATTGTCCCGGGCTACCTTTCCGTACGCACTCTACAACGTTTTGGCGGAGGTTGACTCAACTCCAGCGATGCCATTTTGAGAGACGTCATATTGCGCGGCGACGTCCGAGAACTGGATCGTGTTGTCCGAATCCCCAACCGATACCTGCGAACCACCCTCCGAAGAGCCCCACGAACCCGAGTTCGAAGTTGCGTTCGCCGAGTTGATCGGCTTCGGGCAACCGAAGTGAGACTCCATGTCCTGGCGCCATGACTCGTAGATGATCGGCTGCGAGCCGTTTGTGATGGCGTCCACGATGGTCTTGCAGCGCGGCTCCTTCACCTTCCAGAGCGCTTTGAACGCGGGCGAATAGTCCTTAGTGCCACCCAAGCACACGTGCTCGAACATGCAGGCTTGACGCTCGAGGTCGGCCATGTTTTCATGCGAGTCGCCTCCCATGGTTTCGATGGTCTGGTCGTACCAGTTGAAGGCGCGCTTCTCGGCGTCGTCGGTGATGTAGGCATCGACCGGCGCGTTGGCATCGAGCGGTTCTCCGTTGCTGTCGACAACTACGATGTCCTGGTGGCCGTCGTCTTGACCGTTGTAATCGGTCTCAGGGAAGTTGTTCTGCGAGGCGTAGTCGTTCCCGTCGACATCGTAGCCATCGTCCTGTGCTATACCACACATGGCAGGCTTGGACGAGGAGTTCGTAGCAGTCGTCTCCTCCAGCTTACGAGAGGTAGGAGAGGCGTCACACCGATTGTACATGGCAGCAAGTTGGCCAGTGATGGTGTACCCATAGCTGCTGTTGCCCAAGTCGCGTACATCCATGAGACCAGCGAATTGGTTGGGAACTCCGGCAAAGTATTTGCCAATCTTTGGGTCGGTCCAACCGGGGATCGGATTAACCCCCAACTCACCAGTGCGCATCGTGATCAAATCGGTGGGACGGAAGACACCACCACCACGGCGACGGCACGACGTCCACGCGACCGGGTTGGACGCCTTCTGGGCAAAAGTTAGTCGCTTTGTTCCAACACGACACTTGTGGAAAATTGTGTGCAACAAGTCGACCGTGGCGTGGTGCGACCAGAAAAGAGCGTCGGCTGGCGAAGCAAAAGTGCCCATGGTGCTGCCGAGGTTGCCGTGCACGTTATTGTGGCAGCCTTGCTCAACGAGAGGAGACATCTGACCGATGTTCTTGCCCTTGAAAACTTGCTGGCGAACCGATGCGTAGCTCGTACTGGAAGGCACCTCAGCTTGACTCCAGTCACTGCGAGGCACGCACCTGGCGCAGGCTGTGCCATTGAGGGACGAGAGCTCGCAAAAGTGATCAAACGGCGACTCGATTACGCACCGACCATAGCAGTTTTTGCCATTAATGGAGATCGAACGTACTTCGCCGCTCGTGGAGCCACCTCCTAACTCCTTGTTGATGGCCAAGCAGTCGGCGAACGACGTGCAAGTACCCGCAGTCACGCGAGCGCTCGCGACGATCCAGTTGAAGTACGGCACAGTCACACACGCAAACTGCGGTCCTTGGCCGCGCAGCATATTCTCAAACACGAGAAGGAACAGCCGGTGCCAGTAGGTGAACATGCACTGGCGGTGAGCCTCCAAGTTGGACCTCATCTCAGTATGCATCTCGACGAACTTGATGTAGTCGCCCGAATCCATGGCAACAGCGACGGCGTTCTTGTACGTAGTCTTCTCCGTGGCGTTCATCATATCCCAGTCCTTCCGCATTCGAGGGCCACAGGTCGTTTGAGCTTCCACGTTCGCCAGCCGCGAGAGCAGCGCCAAGAGAGCGGCACTTAGAATCAGCAGGATCTTCATGGGGGAGTGTTGCGTCGGAGAAGTTGTAGTGAAATACGACCTGCGTCGTTGACAAGGAAATGCGGACTGGAGTCCCAGAAGGCTGGGTTAGCATGACGGTCTTGTCTACAGCACGCTAACGTATGGAAAACGGATGTATGGGTGTGCAGCCAGCCGTCAATCGTTGCTGTTGTTGTATACTGTAGATGTAACTTTATTGTAAACCATTCAGACGAAGTGAGACACATGTCGGTGTTTACAGTACGTGTATACGGTATGTCGTGATCACGACTCGTGTGTACAGTACATAACACAGACCTGCGGACAGGACCGGGGCACTATCGTGCTCTCTCAACGTTTGACTTGTGGTATTGTGCTTTGCAGCTCTTTTGGCAAATCGGACTCTGTGAAGTGCCTCCGCTCATCAGAAGGATAAGTATACAGCTACGAATTACTGATCGAACAACAGGTATTTAGTAGAAATCCGACCAATCAGATTACACTGCATCCACTGCTCTGGCAGTACCGACGGAGCTACCGCTGTAGGCGAGTTTGTCCGATTGGCGCGCATTTTGACGACATTCGGGTAATTGCGATCAGAGGACTGGTGTAAGCGGACAGCAGAATTCATGACCTTTTCAATCGACATGCGATGGCGTGCTATAGATCTTGTCTACGTATACAGCGTGAATATGAGCACGGTGAGAACAGTATTAGGAATGTCGATACGTAGCCTAGAACGTTGGTACACACTTTTTAAGACTACCGGCAATGTTGCAAGTCATCAGCTACACAACAACAAGACATCGCGATGGCCAGCAAACGTGTGTAGTTTTGTCAAAAGCTACGTTAAAGCTAACCCTTGCTTTTACTTTGAAGAGCTGAGGCTCGAGCTTCGAGCAAATTTTAGCGGTCTACGCAACCTCTCCGACTCCACCATTTGCCGTGCATTGCGGTTTGGCTTGCGTCTTACGCGCAAGGTGCTGACATAGAGAGCTAGCGAGAGTGCTCCACGAGAGCGACGCGAGTATACAGAGCGCCTTCTGCCATACTACAGTGGCCTCGATCGCCACCATCTTGTTCTAGTAGCTGGTCTATTTGCCGTCACCGCTGCAGCATCTGCTGCCCGCATGGGCGTGACTTTGCGGCGGGAACTTCAGTGGTGTGCCAGTATCGTCTTGCCCAGCTCCTGGCGTAGCTACTGCGTCATGAAGGGTGCCACCATATCGTTGGGTGACCGATCTATTCGCCTTCGTCGCTGCAGCACCAGCGGCTCGCATACGCTCGTGTCCGTCACCAGAGATGCCAAGGCATACTGCTAGATATCGTCGTTGTTGCAACTCTCGGCCTCTCGGTCATCTGCAGACCATAGCGCGCATATAGGTACCAAGCTTAAGCTGTTCACAGTAGCAAAAGAAAAACCCAAAGTGCTCTAGCTGGATTACCTGGTCTGATCGTAGCCGTGTGGGCAGCGGCAGGAGAACCGGCGACAACGGCTCGTGAGATCCACCCGACGAGTAAGTCACTGCGCTCTGAGTGGCTGGAAGCGGGCTGCTGGCAGTGAGCTGGTTGCCCTATCCCCGAGCGATTTGGTAGGATTGCGAAGTCAGATTAGAATACCCCAAGCGGGGCTTCAAGTCCGATGAATAGGGTTAAAACGGAGCGCAAAATGACAGAAAAGCACAATACATGTTTGACTTGTGATGTCTTGTGCACTTGTCCCACTCGATAAAATCGCTTCACCACCTTCGCCTCGCAACGACCGAGATGCACCAAGTTCACCTTGTAATATTGTAGCTCTGCACAAAACTTGCATTACGACCCCGAAGTTTGTTAGCTAAGGGAATCTGCCACTTTAGTGCACTAGAAGCATATTAGTGCACTAATAGAAACGACCAATCACGCCAAAACCCTACGAGCTCTGGTATATTACTGGATGAAATATTTGAAACCGTAAAACCTGCCATTATGTATACAGCTCCTGTTGGCTAACTCTCGACCACCCGATTTGTCTCGTCTGCTTTTGCAGTTAGTACTAGTGGCATGAGCTTAACTATTTGACTATCACTACCAAATTGACCTCGCCCCGAGAATCATGACCAAGAAGCGCGGAGACTACACCAAAAGCAAGCTAAACTCTACCGCAAGCTAATTAAGTGGGTAGGCAAGCGCAAGAAAGACGAATCGATGGAGTCTCAGTGACGTGGCCCTCAACCACGCCTGACAGCTGAGGCAGAGCAAAACCTTTGTGAGTGGATAATGGGGCGACAGCTTATCGGGAAGCCGGCCAAACGTGGGAAATCATTGCCAAGGCCAGCACGATAGCTGAGATGACTACGGGCACTGGCGCTGGTAGCGGCTGGTACAGGCGCTTTATGAAGCGGCGCCGGCGTCGATTAAGCAAGCCGCTTGGCTTCACGTGAAGAAAACCGTCCAACAACAGCTTCTCGTCCTCCCACCACCACGCACGAAAGACAGGAAGCGGAAGACAGCGACAGTTGGTGGGCGATTGCTAACCCGTGAACTACTAGAGAACCTACAAGCAAAACCTCGAAAGGCACGGCAAAAAGGTTCCCGACTGACACCGGTTCATACGGAGGTTGAAAATGCTCCAGGCGCACCCGAGCAATCGCTGTTTGAAGTTTAGTCAAGAGATAAGACAGACAGGCAAATCAATGTTAGTTACTGTAAGTCAATTGCACACAGATGAGCAGATAATCATACCTTTATAACAGTGCGGAGAATTAACGTGTCCGAGGGACTCGAACCCGCGACAACCATGCTCCCCGTAGGGCCCTCATTAAGCCAGCGGCGTTAACCGACTGAGCTGTCAGCACTGTCGAAATGACAAATTATTTCCAAGATACATATCCTTTCAAAACTGATGTGTTTGCATTTTTATCGTGTATTATAGGTTACCTAACCACTGAACGAAAGAAACACTGTCCCAGTTTGAGAAATGCTGGTTTATACAAATACTAAGATAAAAAGGAGCACTAAACTGGCAATCAGCAGGAAATAGGCCATTCACTACAGTCCATCCAAACTACCCAATAAGAGCCTCTCCATACCAGAATTAATCTGTGAAAGAGAGTAAACAAACACCTGTCTGGGCATGCATATTGCACACTGAAACTCACAGTAGACTTTCGGCTATCGCGCCTTGACTGATGCCCTTTGAAAAGTGCACTAAATTGGCAAATTCCCTTAACTGTCGGCCATGCACATGAGCATAAGCTGTTGACCCTAACTCATCGCCTTATAATCCAACTGTGCATTATACAGTTGTAGTATATTGCATTGTTATAGAGTTTCAAAGAATCGCCACATTCAGACATTGGTGTTTTTTCGTGCACGGTAGCTTCGGATATTAAACTGTGCAGATACGAACGCGCGTTGGAAGTCAGATACTCCGATATTAAAGACAAGAAGGATCTGTAGTGTGGTAGCCCGTCGAGGAATTTCCATAATACAGTAGAACACTACTGTTTTGTTTCCCAGCGAGTGCGGACAACAGCAGTACTGACACAGTAGTTACTAAGTTCGGTCATCAAAAGCAAATGTATTTAGCCGTGTAAGATCGTTCATCAAAGCAATGTATTTCGCCGTCACCCTAGTGCTTCGCCTACTTGGAAGCGTGTGCGGTCGGCGCCGTCTGCGCCTTCCTCTCGTTGACCGCTACGCCCAGATGAAGTCAACAGCTGCTCGCTCGAAACGCACTCGTAGTTGCCGTGGGATGTTTTGCGAAGGCTCCCTCCCATGTGAGCTCGCGGTACTGAATCAGATAGCAGACGCTTGTGTTAACCCACCGTTTTGCACAGGTGTTTTCGACGTCGAATAGCTCCGCACCATCACCACGGAGAGCACGGCCGCCGCTAGCGAAGAGTCCACCACCTTGATCGCGCTGTTCGAGGAGGCCTCCATCCAGTTGGCGACCTTGGTCAGTATTTTCGCACACGAACAACTCTCAGTTTAGACGGAGCTGCCAATACGAGCTGTCTAGACGGCGGTTGACGTTCCTGGTGTGACGCTGCCGCGGCTTAATGGAGGCATCGGGCAAAATGACGAATGGTACAGCATGCTCAGGTGGGGAATGGCCCGTTACATTGATATAACGGCCCGTTATTACTTTGCCGGCGCAAACGTTCTCTCCATACACGCTGATAAAGAATGGGCATTCCAGCTCGGTGGCAGGCGTCTCGACATAAAAAATTGCTTATTCCATTCAGCTTTTTGCACTTTGCATTAAGGACAGTACCTGAATTGTTGGATTTGACGCTGGTCTGCTTGAAAAAAAATCTGAAAACCGCACTGTAGTGCAAACCTTGCTGCTTTTTGTGACGGAAATTCAGTGTCTGCAATGTTGCGGCGCTGATTGTACGCAACACCATACCTGGAGCTGGTAGGATCCGAGGTTTCAATTGGAACGTCCCTTCGTAGAAGCCCTCACGCTACAGCAGCGTCGATATCGAATGCACCCAGGACGAAGCGAGCGTTGCCAAACGTTGACTGTGTTTTTGTACTAGAGTCTGCCATTTTGGCAATGAAGCAAATCGGTCGCGAATTTTCGAAAATAAGTGTTGCCTTTTTTATTGGTCTATGCGTGTTCTGTATCTGCGGTTAACTGTAAAGCAAACGCTCCAGACGGATTTCTATTTTGGTTCGTAGTTCAGTACGCATCAAGACATGGATCGCACTTTGTGAACTTCTGCTGTTTTTGGGGCAGTCATAATCACCTGGGAATCAAAACAGTAGTTTTGTACTGTATTATGGAAATTCCTTTAGCACGTCCCTCCTCTCAGGAACACGAGCAGGATCTGCGGAACAGCGTGCAAGTCGTGATCGGCTTGACGGCGTAGGTGGTGTGGTGCACCGATTGGTGATCGGTGACGGCGAGTGATAGAGTAGAAAGGCGACGGGGGGAGTAGAAGTAAGTGGGGGCAGCGAGCTGCGGTCTGGCAGATCGACCCTCAGTTGCGATGTGTTGCTGGATAGTAACGAGTCAAGACTTGTAATACACTAGTTGCGCCGAAACGGGGAAGTGCCGTGCGACCAGGGACGTGTCGGCTAGACACAGGAGTAATTGACAGAGGTAAGCGATAGTGGTGGGCGGTGCTCAGATGAGGGCGACGCATCGAGTAGGGTGGCGGGACCACGGAGAGAAGCCGTGGGGGCATGAGGTGCACTCCTGACAGCACTTTGGCCGTGAAGAGGAGCGCTCTTGAGTGCTTGGGCTTGCCCGAGTGCGGTGACGGAGTGTTGTTCGACCTATTGCATGTCCGGTGGGGGTCACCTGTGGCTTGCCGGAGCCCAGGTTGATTGTATTCCCCTCAGCCGTCCCTATCCCCGACACGTCTGGCGAACGGGCCAGTAGCTGTCTGGTCGATCATCGTACTTCCTCGCACTTGCTGGCAGTCGGCGCCATACTGGTCTACCTAGGCGTGGACGCGACAACGAAAGTGTTAAGTTCAAGAAGGTGGACGCGCGACATCGCAGGCAACCGGGCTAGACGGGACCTGGTTACTTGTCGGATGGACATGTGAGACTACGGGCAGCGGGCTAAACGGGACCTGGCTACCCGTACTGTGGGAAGGACTGGGCTAGAGAAGACCCGTCCGGAAAACTACATCATTTTTCCGCTGAGTGGAAGTCATCTCAGACGTGAAGATCGACCGTCTGTTCTTCAACCGGGATCAAATCTCGTCCTCGCCGAGCGGCTGCGTTTGTATATTTAGGTGCCTTGGTTTCCTACCCTACACACGGGGCTGTAGCATGCCGTCCCCGTGCGGGTAGGGTTTCCCAACGCGAGGCAGGATTGTGGGAAGGCCAGACCAGTTCTGTTGTTTTAAAATGAAATGGATGGAGCTTAGCTGAAGCCCTCTCCATCTTCAGCTCAGTCCCAGCTAACGGGTCGCGGGTCGAACACACGCACAAAAACTTCTTACTTTTAGGGGAACTTTCGGGCTGGGAGAGCGCCGAGTGCGGACTCTCTGCTAGCTAGTTCCAGAAGTCGGCTTCTTTCCGTATTCGTTACCTGTGCGATGTGAGCAAGTGAGCGAGACAGAGAGAGAGAGAGAGAGAGAGAGAGAGAGAGAGAGAGAGAGAGAGAGAGAGAGAGGACAAATCGGCATCGTGTATTGCAATGGATGGAATGTAGCCGGCTGCAGCTTTGTCGAGAAAGGACAGGAGCTGAGCCCCCCAACTGGCCAGTTCGGGTCGTCATTGCAGTAGTGATGTCTGCTTTGCCCCGCTTACCACCCTCGATGCGAGCGACGACACTGATTTCTTGCACAGCCGCGTGTAGATTTGAACGTGTCAGCGCCCAGTGTACGTGGTATTAGATAGTGAGTGTGTCGATACCCGACCGATACATGTGTGTGGCTCCACCTGATCGTACGGAGTGCGTGCGGTACGCGCGCGGATCTTCTCCGACGTTCCTCGCAGCATCCTGGGGTTTACTGGACAGGTGGCATGCTGACACCGAGCTGATACCGCCGTTCTCAGTCGGGTAGGCTGCGATCGGCAAGTCCATCGGAAGGGTTTTCCGAGCACGGACTGGAAGGATCGCTCCGAGCACTGGGCACAGAAACTGGCGACCGGAGCGTTGCAGCATCCGCGGTATAATCTGCCCGGACGGATTGTGTTTTTATCCTCGTAGCCGAATGCGGACGGACACGGCTGAGCGCGCGTCGAGCGTTGCTCTACCTGAGCTGTCGAGAGCTACGACGTCCATAGCTTTTAACACGAACCACCCGGAACCGCCTTGTGCTGACAGCCACTATCTCCGACCGGCAGAGCAAGAAGAAGGAGGCCGTCCACAGACCCCCCCCCCCCCCCCAGAGCGCCTGGTCCGAAGGTCGAAGCAGCTGAGTGAGGTGAAACAGGTCTCCAGAAGACGGATTGAGACTGGTGTTTCCGGCCAGGGCGGGGGGTATCAAGGCGGCTGATGCCTTTGAGTAGCATGCGGATCTGTGTATGGTCCGACGGAAATGACCGACCTGAGGCGGAAAAGAAATGTCGGACTCCCATGAGCGTGTTCAGGATTGTAAAGCTCTGTATTGGGCAGTTGGATCCATAGCCATGTTGAAAACCGGAGAAAGTGAAGTTTGATATAGTGTGTAATTTGGTCGGCAGCGAAGCGCCGTCCAACCAAGGGTTCAATCCATATCGAGCCGTGAATGCTCCCTCGACGGTGAACGCGCGACGATACTTGGTGTAGGTTGAGTCTGCCACCGAATGCTTGCGCAGATATTGCACCAAATCCGTTCCAGGCCCAGGATATCCACTCGCGGATGGACCTGTGACCACGTATACGTGCGTTTAGTAAATCTTTGTAGCGCCTGGGGGGGGCGTCCTGAGATCTAGGATCCTGCATCCGCCGTTCCTGGAATGTGTGACGCAGAAAACCGTAGGCCATACGCCACCTCACACGACCCGAGGAGACGGATTATGGTCTGAGCCCGAGTGTTTCTAGATGCCATCAATCATTGCCATGCTATTGCTGATTTGTTGTCGATGCGGAAGTGTACGTGGATCGGGTTCGCGTCGCAGGTGTTGTGTTCCTTACACCAGGCACCCGACCACGTGTGAACCGCAAACGCACAAGAGAGCAGTTCCCTGTAGTTAATATCAAATTCGTTTTGGTGCCAATTGTGGAAGTCGTTGATGAGCTTCCGTTCGGTGTCTGAGAATGAGTACGTCAGAACCTGCTGATGTGGACGTTCCAAGGTACACAATCCAGTGTCCGACGCGTCCATTTATAGGACAACATCGGCCGAAGGGGATATCCTGAAGTAGCTGAGAGGAACTCCGCTGAGGGCTGATGAGTGCAGTATATGTTGCCACCAGACAAAAACTTGCCTCATGTCGGCTGTGATGGATACTTTGGACCACCGATGTAGGGTTGCTTCAGGTCTGCGAAGACATTGCAGGAACAGCCTTACTGGCCGCAGACACGTAGCTACGTGGCGAATGCAGCTGAGGAGGGACCCAAATTGGGTACGGCTTAGGGAAGTTGCGTGGTAGGCGTCGAAGACTAGTTTGGTAGCCTTTTCGGTTTTTGGCCGGTGGCACGGACACCGTGCACTGCTCCGTGTCAAACACGAGCCCCAACACTTTCTAATGTGTGCTCCACTGGGTGAATTTGTCGTCATTGACAGCTTCGGGTCCCAGCACGGTCATTATGACGCACCTTAGCGATCGCTCCACATCATGGCGGGAGGAACCGATATCTGCAGAGATGCAGCCATGGTCGCCCACCCAGTGATAATTGAAAAGGCCCATAGGATGTGCTGAATTGGCAGTCTGACTGTGGATATATGAGATGGCATTGCTGCCTACGCTATAGTATCCGGGGGAACAGGCCCAGCCAAAGCACGCCGAGATATCGATCACGAACGCATTGTCCTCCAGCACTGTGCCGACAAAGCGGTGAGCTGATTGGCTATGAATGCCGAGGTTTCGAAAGCTGCGGCGAAATCCCCCGGAAGGATCTTGATTACATGATCAGGGGACCGAGCGCACTGAGCAAGGATCTCCTTAGCGATGACGTCGCAGTGTTCATACAACGTGTCGGGTACTGATGATTTTTCGGTGCGGTCGTTGATAGACTGACCGTCGGGAAAGAATAGAACATGGGTGACCCGACCCGACACCTGAGGGTATCCATCCCCTTTATTGACGGCACCAAACGGGCTAAGAAAGAGCCCCGGTCAAAACTGGGCAAAGTCCATATCGAGGACAAGACACCGACCGAGATCCTGCTCCTTCCTTATGTTCTTGCGGAGGATGTTAATTCGTTGGCGGGCTGATGGGTAATTGGGTGAGGGAGACAGCCGAGTCATCATTGATCGCGTAAGTATGACAGAGACGCCTTTACGAATGATAGATAAGAGCTTGGGAAGCTGGATGTAGTTGCTACACGCGCGTTAAATTAGGTCTGGATGAAATGTTTTTATGTTTGGGCGTTAATCCGAAGGAGTTTGCCCACGGTAAAGCTCCACTAGCCCTGCCAGCGAGCAGCGGGAGCGGCATTCATAATACATATTCGGAGAGAGCGCGTTTGAGCGGTATGTTAAGGGGCTTACGAGGTTCGCCCGCGGGACCGGCATATACTGGGGTGGACGCACTAGGTAACGTCATATTGACGGCCGCCAAGGCTTTGCGTATTCATTTGAGGCGGATTGCTTCGCATAACCGAGACTTGGTGCGGCAGAGGAGTTAAAACTGGGTTACCTGTTGGGCCGTTGGTGGACAGATGTAGGGGTAGGCTCGGGCCGCCCTTGAATGTATTCCCGTGGTCGTGTGTAGGGCATGATGAATGCCGCGGCTGTAGACGACGTGTGAGCGAGATGTGTCTGGTGGTGGACCGTTGAGGTTGGCGTGAGACAAGACAGCGTCGTCCAAGTCTGTAGCTTGTGTGGTGAAGTGTCAATCAAGAGAGTTCTCCGAGGGGGGGGGGATGCCCATCAATCGCCAGCTAGGACCGGGACGGATCCAGATCCATGAAAGGCGATGAAAGGACAAGCGTAGAACCGGAGGGACGCATGTGTGAGCGTGAGAAACGACGGGATCGACGGAGTGGGACCGCGACAGGACAGGATTCGTGGCTGATCTGGACGGATTACCGATCGGGCATAAGGATCGAGGCAGATCGTCGATCGGCATACAGATTCGGGCAGATCGCCGATCGGTGGAGGATGGAAAGCATTGGAAGACACAGCCAGGGCAAGAATCCGGTTAGCGTCTAGTTGTAGGGTCAGAGTAGGGATGGTAGGCCGTAGGAGGACACAGGCTAAACATAAATCAGAGTCGAATTTGCATCCAAGAGCACAAGCGCTTTCCAAGTCATCCGATCTCGAGGAATAACATTGGCCTCGACATCAACACAAAGGGAAATGTAGCTGATCTAGTAATTTGGGCTTAGTCTGGAATAATACATTGGCCAGCTTTCCGTGCTCTAGTGATCTACTGCTTGTGGACAAGTTCTCGATCGACCGGAGTTGTGTGCTTGGCCGGCGATCGCTTCTTCTCTCAACGAACTCGATCCCGCTATAGGAAGCGGCAAGCAACTCAAGGAAAGGAAGAAGGAAAGGAACGCCCGCGAGAAGGCAACAACTGGCCCCGGATCAACTCCAGGCCACTCGATCGGAGCTGAAGACACCCGGTCGAGGTACCCAAACGGACGCAAGATTCCCGCACTGATCCACCCCATTTCCCCGCGACACGCCAAGACAGTCAATCTTCACCAGTGTCGTATCTTCGGAGCCCCGAGAGAGCAGATCCATCCCTCCGACGGGTACACAAGGTGAGACGGATCGTTGGGGGACCCCCTCCGTTTGTCGGTGTCTGGGCAGTGGTGGGAGTCTCGATCTAGCCTTAAACAGATTTTGGCAGATCCCGCTCCACCAAACTTGACTTGCCTGGGTGAAGACATTTGAGGGTGATCGAACTAAAGGATGGGAGCCGCCTGGGTGCTGTGCTGCGGGATGGTGGGGCCCGAGCTGCTTGTCTGGGATTCCGGCCAGAGTCCGTGGAGAGCGCTAGCCGGACTGTGTCGAGGACAGTGGTGGTGCACTACGGTTAGACGGCTGTGATATGTGTGCATGAAGTGTAGCGTTATTGCTGATAGACGCAAGATGTTGCATATATGAGGTAAGGCTGGGTGGCGCTGATACGTGTAAACGAGTCGCAGCATTACTACTGATATAAGTGGGATGCCGTGCACACAAAGTGAACCGAAGCGCTGGTGAGCCAGCCGCGTCTCGGCATCATCACTTCCGGCGAGAGCCGTAGTGGCCGCGGTGATTAGAGCCGCAAAGCCTGTCGATTAACGTTTGGAGCTCTCGGTGGAGAGGTGCCTCCCACGTGTGTGCGGTATAAATATGCGCTCTTCTCGCGAGTCTCCCCGAAGCACATGCCACCACCGAAGAAGCGGAGGCATGGCTCTGTACTGTCGGAGCGACGTGGCACCAGTTGTCGAAAATGATCGGGTATAGTAGGGACTCGTGGTTGTGTGGTCGGTGGCGTTGACTCGCAAGTGGGATTGAGCGCCGCTCCGGAATCTCAGAGCGCGGTGCTGGAAGGATTTGAAACGCAAGCAGCCAGTCCAAAGACTTGTACTCAATTGCGTCTGTAGCTGCACAAAAATCTGTCCACCATGTAGGGGTGTCCTCTGCCAAGAGCCCTACCGCATGCCCCAAATACATATTCGCGTATTGGAGGGTGCGCGTGACGCGCAGGTTGTTGTTGCTGGAAATCGGCTGCCTAGTTGTCAGTTACAAACTGACGAATGTGGTCGAGTAGATGGTTCATGTGTGGGTACCAGTAAATGGTGCTAACAGCGCTCAAGCCGCTCAGGGCAAGTAGAATATCATCGTGGGTCGACACCATAGGTGGTGCTTGGGTGGTTGTGGAGTGTTACTGAAGTTCATAGAGACATTCAAGTTGTTAGAACTGCGGGTGAAGCGTTCGTCATGCGCCAAAGGTCGGAAATATGTAAGTGAAAGCCCATGCGATCCAATGCGTACGCTGTATAATCCGGTCGCTGTCGGAACAGACATTTCAAACGGGATGCAGGTTGAATCTCGGAACCAAAGAAGAGTATCAGTGGGGAAAGTGGACGCACCGTCCGGCCTCGATAGGTTCGGGATGCTGCGGTACGCGGCCAGAATGTGCGAAGGGTGAGGGGTGTAATCACCTCTTCTCCGATGCACTGTAGACGAAAAGCTGGAGACGAGAGGCTCGCGGAGTCGCACGGGAGGAAGGCCGTGTTATACAGGACAGGCAGTTATGTGCTATGGGCGTGTTCTAGCTGGGCGGTTGTAGGTACGCGTATCTCCGGGACAGCCAGACGGTCGCGTAGCTCTAGTACTATTGCGCTGAGGGACCCCACTTGGGCTACCACTGGGTCCGTCCGTTGGGACTCGGAGGGCTCGAATGTGGCGTAGTCGGTAACGCCGGAACCGGAAAGCAATGACGCAAGGTCAAAGTTGGCATCACCGCAAGTTGCAGGCTGAGTCGACGAAGGGATTAGCTGGGCTGGTGCTTGAGACACACTGAATGGCCCCGCCGCTGTACCCGGCGTTGTGCCCGCACTTGATGATGGCAGGTCATTCTGCAGAGGAGGACTGTCCAACTAGATGATTAGCAGATGGTAGCGCATCCGCCCCTGGCGCTGCAGTCGGTCGCTTCACTGTAGGTGGTAATGGCTCCTGTTGCGTGGCGCTGACGGGGCCATGTGAAAGGTCGGGACCCGGAGTTGGAGCGGTGCGAAGTAAAGTCCCTACCTCTGGCAAGGCCTGCGCGGAGGCGCGTGCTGCGGTGCCAATTTTCTTTTTTGCCTGCTGCTTTGAGTGCGTCGTAGACGCCCCAGTCTTTCGGGAAGCCAATACGGGCGGCGCCGATAAGACATCGTCGAGAGTGAAGCCGTGAGAGCTTGATCCAAATTGGTACGGCTTCTTGCGGAGCTCCACGGAACGCAATGCAGCGTCTGCATTCCGTTTCTGCAGACGCATGCTAGTCCGGGGAGTTGTAGAGGTTGGCGTCGAGGTTGTGTCGTAGGTCCCCCCAGAGGTTTGGGGCGGCTTGGGTCCTCGGGAGGGGCTGGCGGCCGCCCCGGTGAGAGCGGCGTCAGGTTTCGCAGGTACCCGTGGCGAAGTAGGTGACGCGATGAGTAAGGTTGAAGGTGTCGACATGGCAGTCGGTTGTTGCAGGGGGCGAGGACGCGAGGGTGGCAGAGGTCGAGCTTGCGGGGCTGAGGGCGAAAAGCCGAATGATCTTCTTGCGCTTTCATCCTGCTGCTGCCTGACTGCCACCGAGATAGCTCGGTCTGGACTAGAGGGGTTTCATAACGGTCGTCCAGAACCGACAACGGAAGCACCTTTTCGTGATCTTACCACTAAAACCACCAACCCCAGTCGTTGTGACAATATATGATACGGTTTCCAACACTAGTGAGAATCGTCACCGAGGAAGATGCTGCTTAGATAAACCGATCATACTCAATATTTCGAGTTTATCGTTGGCCATTGGCTTCGTCGTGAGATCGGAAGGATTCACGTCAGCCTTCACCTTCCACAAGTCCACGGTCTTTTTTACCACTTGGTCATGCACGTGGTGCCAATGTATCTCGATGCGTCACGTCCTACGACTGTAGGCTGGGTTAGTAGCTATTACTTGGCTGCTCGGTTATCGATGACCACCTATTTAGGCCGATCAGCAAACGGAGAATCCTATCCAATGACTGGCGATGGGTCTTGACCGCCAGTTAGCTCCGGCGCCTCGAGCCTTCTCCTCACCCCGTGTCGGCTTTATTTATCGTGCATCTCGATGTTATGCTGCCTGACGCGGACTCGCGCTTTCCTTTGGTGTTGCGGTGGGATGTTTGGTGCCGGCGCCGCTGCGCCGCTGGATCGTACGCTGTTTGGTGGACTACAAGACGTCCGAAACGCTGTAGCTCCGTCACTGTTGCTCGTGAACGCGACCGTCATGCGCAACGTGCTGGGGATGGCGGCTGATGGAATGAAGGACGTGGCAAATCTGGATGAAGAGATAGTCAAGAAGTTCGAGGACAAGACGCTGTTTGTGTACTCGACGGTCGACGAGTGGGTACCCACCGAGTTCTTGCAGGAGTACCAGGTGCGCTTCCCCAACGCTCAGCACCGTGTGGTGCCTCAAGCCCACGCCTTCATGATGGAGACGAATAAGACGCGCGATATGGCCGCTCACATATCGCAGTGGATCAGCGACGTCTTGATGCCAAGCAGGTACGCGAAGTTGACGCATCAGCAGCGTAGAACTGCCAGTTGCTCTTAGGTTTTACTCTCTTTCGCATTACGCGTTGCTCCTAAGGTTCTTTGGATTAACTGAACACACGGGTTAGGGCCTTGGTGTTGAATTGTAGTGTTTGGCGAATGAAAATATCGTCACTCCCCGTTCGTAGTGTTGAACAGCGGCATCATCTGCTTGTTCTTGGGGGACAGAGCCATGTACATGATAGTTGGCTGCATGAGCACCAGCTTGGTAACGTTCTGCGGGAACCTCCTCGCGACGTCCAGAGCAAAATAGCTGCCGATCGAGTGGCTAATGACGACATTGTGCAGCGCCGGGTCCTCCTGCAACCTCTGGTTGAGGTAGAAGGCCTTATGCTCCAGCTGCTCCTTGAGCGAGCAAGCTCGACCGTAGTTTTTTCACGGCATGAAGTGGCCGGTGTGCGACAGACAGCGCACATCGTGGCGCCTGCCGTGCTTCCGGACGATCTCATGGATGAGAGGCAGGTGTTGCAGCAGTGCACTTAACGCGTAGCGATGAAAAGAGAAAGTAATTCATTTCTGCCTGCGCTCACTTGGTTCTTGCAGTTAACCAACGATTTACCCACGAGAGGTACTCCAACCGTTACGCATCTCTACTCATCTTCCTACACTCCTTCCCTGCGCAATCCAGGACCAATTGTTGCTCACCAACCCGATCTTCTCACGCAGTTCGAGCACTCGTTCACTTAGAAGGGCATTTGTAAGCAGGTCCGCGAGTATGTCCCTTGTCGTGTAGGAATTCACGATTTTACGAGTCCTCGTCCCTCAGCCTCGACAAATGGGACGAGTCCTACCAACAACACACGCTTCCCTCGAAAGCTCGGCGAAGATTGTTGGGAGTAAACCTGAAGACCAGGTCCGATCCCTTACACGGGGCTGGAAATATGCCTTGTGTTGAAGTATTGGTCAGGTAGGTAGAGCCCACACACAGGCACCGCCACACAGGCACCGCCAGCCACGAGCAACGACTGGGGTGCGTGAATATAAACGCTTTCGCGCTAAACCCACTGTGGTCCCTCAGAAAGGAAGGGTACCGAGCCGGTCAAGGCCTTTGACAGGGGCGCCGAGGTGAAACCTCGGCCAAAGCGTCAAATACACTGGGAGTGTGTGTGTGTGTGTGTGTGTGTGGGGGGGGCACGCCACGCACCCAGGACAACGTACAAACATACAGGGAGGACTCTCTACCTCCCAACACTCGGCCATTATCCACTCTTGGCCTTACCAGGGCGAACTCTCGGTCAATGTACCTTAAGCTCACCGGCAGACATACCTCGCGTCGGCCGAGCGTATCCAGACCCTACAGCTAAGCTAGCTAGACTTACCGTAGACGGACTTGACCCTGATGGCTTGGGGGGAATATTCTGCTCTGATTTAATAGTTAGAGGCGGTGAGGCCTCGACTATAACTAATCCCTAATGTCTATACAAATATCTAATATAGACCGAGCCTTCGGTCTAATCCTACAACCGGACGAGCCTTCGTCTTAAGTCCGGATTCCTAATAGGAGGCAAAAGGTGTATCCACTATGACTATCTAGAGAGCTCGGCGGAAATTTATTCGGACCCGCCGTGCCCCACAGTCACTAACTAGTCTCCTGTCACTCTGGCGCGGTAAATGTGAGTAGCCAATAGGAGACCTCGGTCTTCTCCTCTCAAAGCCTCGATGCCGTTAGACCTCGGCGTGGCGCTTCACAATCAAAACCCAACACCATAACGGCCCCCACCTCGACACGAGCCTGCCCAAGTGGTGAGCGTCGTGGTGCGCTTCTCCTATCGCCAGCATGTCGCGCCCGCCGAGCCTTCAGCGTAACAAGTGCGTCGTTCCGCGCGAAGACGTCGGCTGTGAGCTCACGGTAAGCTATGCGAAGTGCTGCGGCTTCTCCTATTTTCCTTGCTAACATCTTCGGTATCTTCATCTGCTGCAGTATGACACGCATGCACTCACCGCGCCTTCGTCTACCGGTGTGCCTTAGTCAACCGGCGCCTTCTCGGTTGGCCGCAGCCGCTGCGGTATCAACCCTCGCCTCCGCCTCCAACAGCGGGGCGCCCCGACGTTTCGACAGAGTCGTCGGCCGAGCACTCAAGGGACGAGACTTCGATGGCGACCGAGCCGTCAGAGACTCGGCCCCAAGTGCTGAAAGCTCGGGCCTGAGTGCTCGGGCGCGCCCAAGTCGGGGCGACGCTTCAGAAGCGACATGGTGAAAAGGCGCGCCGAAGAGGCGCGTCTCGGAGTCCTTGCTTAGGTTGCCTCCGCTTCGATGACGACCAAGCCGTTGTCGACCCGGCCCCAAGTGCCGAACTCTCGGGACCGAACGCTCAGGCCTGAACGCTCGGGCCTGAACACTCGGGTGGATAACTCGGGCGACGCTTCCGAAGCAGCGCGCCGAGGAGACATCTTCGCTCGGTCGCCTCCAACTCGGGCCACTGAGCCCTCGAGCCCTCGTTTCCGCTTCCACGTTCGCAGCCGTAGTTAACTCAGATCACCGAGTTGTCGTAGCGTAAGGGTAGCTAGCTCTCAGGTTTTCGCTAATCGTCTTTTCATCACCTTTGCGTATCTCGTCACCTTTCTCCAATCGTAATCTCCACTCGTAAGCTCGTTCCAAATTACATGCAAATATACAATCATTTTGGTGCAGTAGTCATTTTCGTCTGCTTGGGTGGGCTGCATCGCCCCACCGGCAGTTCATCATTCGCGACAGGTTGCAGCTAGTCCTCGTCAGCGACTTGAACCATTTGCAACGTCGGTCGCGGCGTTTCTCGCGCAAGTAGTCGTACGGCAGGCCACCGCAAGACAAGTTGGCGATTGGCTCCCACGAGGGCTCGTCGTAACCGGCCCACTTCACCAGAAACTCTCTGACCGAGCGCTCGGTGCTGTTCGAGAGTGGGAGTCGATCGTCTAAGATCGCTTCCACCTCGTACTCGCCAGCGAGCTGGTCTGGCTCCCAGCTGTCCTCGGGCAGCAGCTCCTCGTCAAAGTCAAGTCTCGATCCCTCGGTGACTTCTGGGGTCAGCCGAGTTCTCGGTCGATCGCCGAATTCGCTCACAGCTATTAATCGCGACACATGTACCACCGGGTAGAACCGGTACCCACTTCGATCAGGCAGTTCCAACTCATATGCATACTCGTCGACCTTTTTCTTGATACGGAAAGGTTCATGCCAGCGATATGCAAGTTTCTTTGTCAGCCCAGGTTTCACGCGCTCCATGTATAACCACACCCGATCTCCAGGTTTGAACAGAGAGTTCGCCACCGACTCTTCGTCGGTTCCATCAGTTCTGTCGACTCTTCGTTCACCGTCGGAAACGTCGTCCTGTACTAACCCAGGCATGGCTGCCCTCTCCAGTCCACTCAGCGTGGCGTTATGCTTCTCAGCACGCCGAGCCTTCTCGGTCGCCGGATACTCTTTAGCCATAGCCAGGGCGATCTCTTGTTGTCGGTTGACTTCACGTCGCCACGCTAAGGCGTTGGACTGCCGGCCGAGCCCTCGCTTAAGCGACGACGACATCGCTCGAAGGCTCGACCGAGTATCCCAACCATGCACGAGATAAAATGGGGTGTCCTTCCTTCTAGCATCATGCGAATTGTTGATAGCGAAGATGAGCTTTTCCACAATCTCGTCCCAATCTTGCTGGAGCGGGTCCTCCGCATACACCCGCACGGACTGCATTACGGTCTTAACCGAGCGTTCCTGCTGGCCATTTGCTTGCGGTCGGTAGCTTAGTGTAGCCCGAGACCTCGATTGCATCATCTCGGTGAATGCTTGGAAGACCTCGCTCATGAAACGAGGATCTCGGTCGTGACGTATCAACGACGGCGCACCGAACCTTCGGTAGACGCATTCCTCGAACGCTTGTGCCACACAGAGGGCTGAAGTGTCGGCCATGGCTTTGCCCATGACAAAACCCGTGAATGCGCACTGAAATAGCAACAGTGCGGTGTTCCCTCGCCGAGTCATCGGCAGAGGTATAACGAAGTCCATCGATACAATTTGCATCGGGCGCTCGGCCAGGATGTTCCCTGGTGAGTACCCACGGAATTGTGGGACGTTTTACTTGTGCTACAGTCCGGGCACGAGCGCACATGCCGCTCCACATCAGCGAACAGGCCGATCCAGTAATAGTCCGCCTTAACTCGGTGGTAGATGCGGACGGTACCTTGATGTCCGCCCTCCAGTGAGTCATGGCAGCTCTGTAGGACCTCCTGGACCATTGTTGTTGGCACCACCATCCTAAATGTAGTCTCGTCGGTCCGTTGTCGTCAGCACTCGGTTCGTGCACCGCTGTTGCATCAAGCCTCGGTTGGGCCTGTTCGTCGTTTAAACTCTCGGTGTTGGCCCCAGTTGGGCCTGACGCGTGTTCTACGCGGCCTGTATCGATCACCGATACTTCCTTCGCAAAGCGGACGTGTTTTCGCCGCTCTTTTGCTTGGCGTCTGGTCACCGCGGCTACATATCCTGATTCCCGTACAAAATCGAAAAAAGTTCGACTACGGTTTTGGTCGTGCGGTGTCAGTACTTGAACTGAGTTGACAGAACGTGTAGTCTCTTCCGCCGAGTTTTCCGATGCGTCCGCCGAGCCTTCGTAGATAACTTCTCGGATTCGATTCAACTCCATCAATTCTTGCTTCCTTTCATCACTGTCCACTACCACCGAGGCATTCTTTTCCAATGTTTCGCTCGCGAGCGAATCAGCGGCCGCATTAAATTCACGTATTGCATGCAAGTATTTCACCGAGCGAAGTCTCGCCGTGAGTTCCTTGTGCTTGTTCAGTTGTGCCATTAACGACTCCTTACGACAAGCGATCACCCCTAGGGATTGCTGGATTGCGAGTCTCGAGTCTCCCACGATAACTAAGTCCTCGACCCCATGTTCTAGATCCGCCGAGACGCCATTATTCATGCCGGCGTACTCGGCGAGGTTTACCGTCGTGGTTTCGAGAAAAGCACTCGCAGCGATCACTATATTCCATTCCGGGAGTTTCCACAAAATCCAGGCACAACTGCCATAGCCACCGTGTTTTTCGGTTTTGGCTGATCCATCGAACGAGAGTACAAAACCTCGGTATGCACGGGGCAGTCGCGCATATAGCAACTGGGAGTCCATACGAACAATCGGGGAACCACGTGTCCGTGGGGTCACCGGGGCCAGCGAGTCTTCGAGGTCGACGAAACTAGTAATGGTCGACTGCAAGAGTTGCGCAAAAGCGCAATCTTTCTCCTTAACTCGCTGCACCACCAGGTGCCACGGCGACAGTAATACCGCAAATTGGGTGGCTCGTCCAAACAAATTCCTCGACTTGTGGACCCAGTCGAGTGTTGAAAATCGCGTGTAGACATGGATGGTCCGACCTGCGAGTTGGGTGTAACACACCTTCAACATTTGGAGCAGGGCCAGGACCTCCTTTTCGGCCGGGTGATAATTAATCTCTGCGTCCTTGAGGACTCGGCCGCAGAATCGTACCGGGTGCATTTTTCCACCGTGCTCTTGCGTCAGCGTTGTACTGAGCGCCCACCCATTTGCAAAGAGTGTTATGTGGACTGCTCGGTCACGGTCGAAGTGTCGGAGGATCGGTGCCTCACCGACCTTTCGTTGTAATGCAGCAAAGCTTCGCTTGGCGGCACTGAGGTCATGCAATCTTCGTCTTTCAGCTGATATAGTACCGCTCCATATACTGCAAAGTCTTGGATGAACCGGCTGTAGTAGTTAAGCGCACCGAGGAATGGTTGTATCTCCTTTTTCGACCGAGGAAATGAAAGCTCGGCTACTGCTTTGAGCTTTTATTGGGTCAGCTCTAATGCCTTCTCGCGTCACCTCATGCGACAAAAAATCAACCTTGGGCTGCACAAAGATGCTCTTAGTGAAGCTCACACTATTACGGCACTCTTCGAAGCGGGCGAGCAGTCGGTCCAAAGTCTCGAGGCAGTCGTCAAATGACTCACCCCCGAAGCAAATACCATCCACAAATGATCGGCGCCCAAACACCGGGAATAGCGAGGACTCGTCGGGTTCTCCAGTTGCGAGCATGTCGGCCGCCGGGCTATTAATGAGTTCCGCGACCGAGTCCTCGGCCCGAGTGCTGTCGCAGCTTGCCTCAAACTTCGTGGGTGCCTGGTTTGGGTCAGGTGACGGATCGTCCGACGTCTCAGCCAGGGTCCGTCCGAGGGTTCGACCAAGGTCTCGGTCACTCTCCTCCGCACATCGCATTAATTCTGCGTAGTGTTTCCATCCACCTTTCGGTTGTACAAACCCCCACAGTGCATTATCGAGCATGCGTTGGTAAATCATCGGTGCATTCTTTAGTCCAAAAGGTATCCTGAGCCACTCAAAGTGACCGAGGGCACACACGAAGGCCGAGATTTGGCGAGCCCTCGTTGTCATCATAATCCCCCAAAATCCACTTACTGCATCCAAAGAGCAGTACCACAGATACTTCTCGAGGTCGGTGAGAAGGTCATCGACCAGAGGCATTGCATATTCCATGATTGCGGTGATGGCATTCGCCATCTTGTCATCAACACACAGCCGGATGTCCTCGCCGTTCTTTTTCAACACAATCACGATTGACGAAGCCCACGGGCTGTTCGAAAACGCTATCAGGCCTGCCTTGAGCAGGCCTCGTAGTAGTTCGTACAACTTCCGTAGGTGCCGAAGGGGCACTCGCCGAGCTCGCTGTTTGATGGGCGAGTGTTCGTTCACATCGATATCACACACCACCCCATAAGCGGGCGGAGGCAAAGCATTACCACTAGAAATCGTGATCTTCTCGTGCTTCTTGAGCACTTCCACAACGCGATCCTGGCGTTCCGCACTCACCCCTGGGAGACGCACATTCGGCGCCGAGTAGTCGAGGTCTGTCACCGAGGACTCCGTTAGGTCGGGAAGGAACGCCAGTTCGCGAGCGTAGGCCTCTAAGTTGATTTCATTGGGCATATGCTCCGACGAGGGTTGATCACCCCCGTCATCTGCGCCCTCTTCCGTTGCCAACGCAGTAGCTACAGACATGTACGTCGCTTCTAGGGTATCCATCGAGTCTTCACCCGCCGACTCCTCGGCCGAGTCTTCAGACAGCCCAGGCTTACGTTGGTAATAAGTGGATTCCGCCGCCTCTGGGGCCTCATCGGTAGACACGCTTAGTTCTGAGCTCACGTCGGAGCCATCGTCGCTGGGCTGGTCGAACGTGACTTCGTTCGTAACCTTCGCCGAGGTCTTGGTACTAGCGAACTCAAGCTCGGCGCGTTGAGTAGGGAGCGCCACCGGATCATCACCCACTGGTGAGCCGTCGGCGGCAAGTTGCTCCACCTCTTCGCCTCTCGCGAGTTCTCGTTCCCAAAGCTCGGCGCAGCTTAAACGGCAGGTCCGGCTCGACGAGTCGTCAGGCGGCCGATGTTTTATTCCAGTCGGGGTTGGATAGCTCGGTCGATTGACTGCCGGTGGATGCGCGGCGAGCCACTTCTGGTAGAGTTCGTACTCGCGCTGGAGCAAATTCTCGTCGCAAGGTTCCTCAAATGCGGCCACCTGCCACTCTCGGTACTTGGTCGACTCCAACCGAGTGTACCGCTCATCATACGGGAGGTCTCCAATTGGGACCCACAGAAGCAGAGGCGTGTGAGCTCGGCAAGACAACAGCCGATCGCTCACATTTGTCACTCGTACTCGAGAGACCTTGCCCCGTCTAAGCGCTTTCACCGTGGGCACCAACGTCTCGGTCCGGCGTATCCACAGCTTGTGGGTCTCCTCCGAGGGTTGGCGCTTCGGTGGTCGATAGTCAACCCACTCGTGGCCGGGGATAAGTAAATCCTCGGCGGGTCCGCTGTTGATGTGCGGACCGAGACTTCGTTCATCGAGCATGTTGTTCGTCTTGATGAGCGGAATGCTCACCTCGCCCGGCAATTTGGCAGTCGCGGGGAACATGTCCAGGTGCTCACCAGCCGGAATCATAAAGTCGGTGCCGAGGACTACGCCCACACCGGCGCCATGATCCGTAATCCACAATTCAAACTCGTACACTCGTTCCCAACCGAGCGTCACTTTGACCAAGGCTCGGCGCTCTGTAGCCATCGTTCCTTTGGTAAACCCTTGTATTTCCATACAGCGGCCGTGACCCTGAATTTCACGCAGCCGCAACTTCTTTGCAAATCTCTCCGAGATCACACTCACATTCGCTCCTGTGTCCAAAATGACTCGGGTGCGCACATCGTTTACCGCGCCTCAGGCCAGAGCTCTCATCCGAGCGCTCTGGTCGAATTTCCACGCGGACCACCACCCCAGCCTCTCGCCCGGGAGTAACTTCAGCACTCCACCGAGCTTTGGGCTGGTGCGTCCTACCGGCACTGCGCTTGAAACCCAAGCCTCTGTGCCACTTCCATCTTCATCTTCATCATTCGCGTCACTGATTTCATCTCCACCGAGGTTTCTACCTCTCTCCTTTTCATTTTCCATCGGGTTCACATATTCCTTGTCATTGTTCGGCCATTTGCACTTCCCCACGAACGCGTAGACACAGTATGCGTCGATCGCGGGTTCGGCTAACTGTGGCAGCCCGATTGGGACCAACCCAGTTTCAGTTGGCGGGCTGCCTAGTTTAAATGGCCACCGAAGACTAGGGGGTGTGAGGTCCTTCTTCTCAACCTTCTTTCGAAGGAGAGAAGTGAGCGCTTGAAGAGCTTCACATTTTCCGACATCATGCACTTGCTGACATAGCTTGCAGCGACTGTAGCAGTAGTGGGCCGAGTGACCGAGCCCTCCGCATGCAGCGCACGATCCATATTGACGGGGGCGACCCTCGCGGTTATCGCGGCCGAGGTTTCGATTTCCTCGGTCGAGGTTTCGACCGAAGTCGCCACTCTTGCGCTGACGGTGGTCGGAGCGGGCATAGGTCCCGTCTGCTGCTGCACGTCTTTCATGATCATTCGCCGCGGCTACGTGCCCACCTTCATCTTCGGAGTTGTAGTCAGCACTATAGTCGCCGCCACTTTGATCGTCCTCAGAGTAGAGGCCGTTGCCAGCTTCGCTCTCGCTACTGCTGTACGCGTGTCGGCGTGGTGACGAACGCTCGGTACGGCCACCCCTAGACCCTCGGACTTGGAGTTCGGTCATCATGTCGGCGATCGAAGCCTTTTCCAGCGAGATTTGCGGCACATGGCGCGAGTCATCGCGACGGCGGTCAAAGTCACGGTCCCGACGATCGTATCGGTCGCGACGGTAACCGTCACGCGAAGAGTCGGTGCGTCGGTCATCGCGTCGGTAACTGTCCTGCGAAGCCTCGGGGCGTTTGTCATCGCGTCGGCGAGTACTCTCACGGCTTCTCGGTGGGTAAGCCGAAGTCTCGCGGGACTGTCCACGCTCTTCCAACTTCAAGATGTCATTAATCGTGTCTTCCAACTCGTGAATGTCCTTCACTCGAAAGTGGCAGAGCCGCCGTTCGAGCCCTCGGTCCCCACACGACTCGAGGAATCGGTGCACATGGTCTTTCGCATCGAGACCACCCTTCTCGAACCGGAGGCCAGCGTTGCGAGCGTAGCCATTCAGTCGATTTAGGTAGTCGCAAATGTGCTCGGCACCATCCCTCTTCGCCGAGTAGTATCGAGCCTTAGCAGACTGCTTGAATTGCGAGCAGTAGTACTTAATGAAGGCGTCGCTTAGCAACTTCCACTGACGTTTGGTTTTCCTCGGAAGTTGACGGTACCAGTGAAGGGCACCGTCCCGAAGGCTTAACTCAAACGCCATGCACCACTCGTTGGGCGGTGTGTGAGTGCCCTTCATCTCGTAGACGAAAGCTCGGAGCCACTGTATCGAGTTTTCACTCTTGTTGCGGGCTCCGGAAAAATGCTTGATCTGAGCGAGGGGTCGGTGGGTCGCGAGCTCAAGTCTCGGTGTCGAGCTCAAGCGCTCCATCTCGCTGACCTCTCGGACCTGGCGGACCAATTCGTCACTAGGACTGTCGCGGCCGTCAACGTGGTCCAGGTAGTCATCATCGCCATCATCCTCGTCCGAGGAGGCCGACCGAGGGGCGAACCGTCGGCTCGTTTTCCCGCGTTGTGTACTGCGAGTGGGCTTCGACCCATCGGTGCGCGAAATGTGTTCCGCGCGGCTCGCCGACCGGGGAGTCACCACGTGCGAATCCTGGAAGTACGGCGTACCCTCGGTACGAACTGAAAACAAATCATCAGTAGTCTGCCGTTTGGCCGAGCTCTCTGGTTTCTTCTGAGGCGTCTGTGGGACTTTCGACGGGTCGTCCTCCTCCTGCTCCGCCGAGGCCTTGGTTTGGCCAGCCAGACCGATGTCTGTGGCGCCAAAGCTCAGACGAAGCTTGCGCTTCCACTTCTGGAGCTCACGGCCAGCTATGGCGGGGGGGGGGGGGGGGGGGGGGGGCAGTCGCGGATTGCGGTGTCCGACGGGTGAGTTTGGGGCTCGCACCCCATAGCCCGTAAGAGTGACACCGTGTCCTCGGCCACCTGAGTGGTGCTAATAGAGTTCACTGGCCAAGCCAGCTCGCCTTTCAGCTCCACCCAAATGGCCTGTCGGACCGACTTGGGCGAGTATTGCTGCATCCACTCGCTTTCTTCCATCATTTGCTTGAACACTCGTCCAAGCACCTTGTTTGCAGCTGGAGTGCTGCCATTCATCGGCGGCCGGTTGCCTTGGGTAACCTGAGGACCCTTAGTAACCTGCACCAGGGCTTTCGAGCCCTCGGTGCCGTCCTCGTAGTCGTCGTAGGCGTGGTCCGGCTCCGCCACTTCATCAAATTCGGCGACGAGGTTTCGCGAGAGCGAGCGGGGAACCCCGCTGTGTCCCGCGGACAACATCGCGTCTTCCTGGTCGTCCGTCTCCCGCATCGCTGCAGATGACTTCTCTTCCAGGTCATCATAGTCCATCATTTCATCCTTGGCGTCGGAATCGTCATCCACCGACTCTTCGAAGCTGACCGACCATTCGGTGATCACCGACAACCGAGACGTCAAGTCGCTAGCGACGGTTGACGAGTACTCGGTGGTCCGCGCGTCGACTTTGCCGGCGTTGCTGGTACCGCTGACTTGGATCCGTTCGCCATCTTGTTCTTCTTGTTCTTGTTATCTTCTCTCTTCTTCTTCCTTCTCTCCTCAATGCTCGTTAAGGGGCAATACCTACACAGACCGTAACAACTAACACTCGGTCACACCAGTCCCGGGTCGCGGCACGAGTTGTCGTGTAGGAATTCACGATTTTACGAGTCCTCGTCCCTCAGCCTCGACAAATGGGACGAGTTCTACCAACAACACACGCTTCCCTCGAAAGCTCGGCGAAGATTGTTGGGATTAAGCCTGAAGACCAGGTCCGATCCCTTACACCGGGCTGGAAATATGCCTTGTGTTGAAGTATCGGTCAGGTAGGTAGAGCCCACACACAGGCACCGCCACACAGGCACCGCCAGCCACGAGCAACGGCTGGGGTGCGTGAATATAAACGCTTTCGCGCTAAACCCACTGTGGTCCCTCAGAAAGGAAGGGTACCGGGCCGGTCAAGGCCTTTGACAGGGGCGCCGAGGTGAAACCTCGGCCAAAGCGTCAAATACACTGGGGAGGTGTGTGTACGCCACGCACCCAGGACAACGTACAAACATACAGGGAGGACTCTCTACCTCCCAACACTCGGCCATTATCCACTCTTGGCCTTACCAGGGCGAACTCTCGGTCAATGTACCTTAAGCTCACCGGCAGACATACCTCGCGTCGGCCGAGCGTATCCAGACCCTACAGCTAAGCTAGCTAGACTTACCGTAGACGGACTTGACCCTGATGGCTTGGGGGGAATATTCTGCTCTGATTTAATAGTTAGAGGCGGTGAGGCCTCGACTATAACTAATCCCTAATATCTATACAAATATCTAATATAGTCCGAGCCTTCGGTCTAATCCTACAACCGGACGAGCCTTCGTCTTAAGTCCGGATTCCTAATAGGAGGCAAAAAGTGTATCCACTATGACTATCTAGAGAGCTCGGCGGGAATTTATTCGGACCCGTCGTGCCCCACAGTCACTAACTAGTCTCCTGTCACTCTGGCGCGGTAAATGTGAGTAGCCAATAGGAGACCTCGGTCTTCTCCTCCAAAGCCTCGATGCCGTTAGACCTTGGCGTGGCGCTTCACAATCAAAACCCAACACCACACCCTGATCCCCACAGACGTCGGCGTTAAAATACCCTTGTCAGTCAGACCTCGGAAAAATTATTATTGAATTGCAATTACTGTATTTTTTGTACTGAGATATTTATTATTGGACCCCAGGGTCTCCAGTACAATTATTACTGAGACAGTAAAACCAGTAAATTGGATTTTCATACAAAACATAAGTATAATGCATTTTGCAATAGAAAATTATTACAATAAATATGTATTACTGAACATGAAATTATTGAAATTATTATTATGGAATTTGAAACTTTGCAATTCAATACTATAGAGTATTTTCCGAGGTCTGTTGTCAGTGTAGTCCGCACAAACTTGAGCTTGATGTCCGCATGTTTAGCTCTTCCTGAGCTCACTTCGTTTGTGATCTGCTTTAGCGCAGCCTCGTTGGCCGTCACCCTAGCACTTGGCAACTCTACGCTCAGCCCAATTTCAGTGAACAGCTCGTGTCGCCACAGCACAGCTTGTCCTCCGACTGATGCCGCCACAAACTCCGCCTCGGCAGTTGAGAGCGCCATGGCCGTATGTTTCGTGGATTGCCATGCCATTCACCTGCACAATTACACCTCACCAATTTGCAATCTTTGACGTCTCCTGCAAAATCTACGTCCGACCAGCAGCACAAATTCACTTGTACATCCCCACGTGAGTTACCCACTAGTTGTAGCTTCAGGTGATGCGATCCACTGCGATAGCGAGCGATACGCTTTGCCGACTTCCAGTCTTGCACTGTCGGGGCGTGCGCCCTTCTCGTAGCACGGTGAACAGCGATTATAGGCTCCCGACCAAAGACTGAAAGTCCTTCACAGTAGCCATTTTCCCGTCATTCCCAACTGTAGCAGGCAGAAAGAAGTTTATTGCTGTCATCGCTGAGCGCTCCAGTTACCCCTATCGGCACCCGTACGCTGTCTGCATTGTCCAGTCCATGCGTCTTGAGCATGACCACGATCGCATGTTCGTGATCCATTGTGTATCCGTGTTCGTTGCATGCTCAATGCGCATTCCTAAGCACGTGGACACTCTCCCCAAATCTTTCAGCTCCAGAACCGCCATCTCGCCGAAGAACGCATCGATCTGAGCCTCCATCGTGGCTGTGACCAGCAAATCATCCACATACGTCCCGACAACAGGGATCCCACCACTATTAGCTTGAACATGGAGGCGCCAGTCCGACAGGTACTGCGAGAAACCACGACTTCGGAGCAACTACAGGACTTTCCGCCACAGCCGCACTGACTGTTTCAGCCCGTAAATGCTCTATCCGAACAGCAACCCCAATTGGCTGACGTGATCGACGCCAAGTTCTTCGAGGTCTTCCGCCGTAAACTCCATTCCTTCAGTAATGTACAGACATATTTCCAACCCATCTTCAGTTGGCGCTTTTTCAAACGCACTTGGCGCATCACCATGCCGAGACGGCAAGCCCCAAATCATCGCGACAGTTAGCACCACGGCAACTCCATCACAGGGGCAAAAGTGAGTAAGTAGCCGGCTCCAAAAGCCTGCTCGTTGTCACACGCCACGAGACGCGCCTGTAGCGTCCAATCGTCCCGTCACTGGTTTTCTTCCTATTATAAACCCACTTTGTGCGCAGACGAGTGGTACTGGGTGCCACCTTAACCACTTTCCAAGTGTTTTTTTTCTTTAGCGACTTGAGCTCTTCACCTTCTTCAGAGCGCCACTTCTCACTTTCAGAACTTCTACGCTCCGCCCGAAAACCAGTAGGCTCTTTGTCACCAGCTTGCACGTCTTCGCCGCACAAATCACTTGCTACAAGCGCTCCTTCCGATCCTTGGTTACTCAGACCGTTTTCATCGTCAGCTTCTCTGTGACGGAGCGATTTCCTTTTCATTCGACTCGACCGCCGTAGCCGCGTTCTTTTTCAACAACGCGGGCTGTTCGCTTCCTCCAGCGTGATTGACTGATCCTCGCGGTACTACTGGCGATGTTGTCATACTCATCGCTGTTGAGCGTCTCCACCGCCTTCTCAGCAGCGAGTTTCTGAGTGATGAGATCGCTGGGCCCATGATGCAGTGTTCGATGTTCTTCACGTGACACGTCACAATCACTTTGCGGTCTTGCGGTAAGTACACCCGATACCTCTTGGTCTCGTCGCTCTTTCCGACCACGATGCCTGCTTGTGATCTTTTCTTCAGGTGTTTATTGTTCGTGTCCACAACAACAGCACACGCAGACCCACACACGACGACATCTTGCAGACTCGGCGCTTGGCCAGTCAGCATCGCTAGCGGTGACGTGCGACCTTCATTGGCACGGGTCGGGCTGCGATTCAAGATATACGCCGCAAACTCAGCAGCATCTTCCCAGAACGTTAGCGGCAATTCCGACGCAAACCGCATGCAGCGCACCACTTTCACCACTGGTCGGTGCATCCTTTCTGCCTTTCCGTTAGCCGCTTGATTCTTGGCTTCGCTCTTCTGGCGCGTGATCCCAGCATTCTTGCAGAACTCGTCTACGTTGTTGTATTCAGCGCCGCCAACCGTGCGCAGAACATGAACTTTACGCGCAAACCTCTCCTCGAACCAGTTCAGAAAGTTTTCGAAGTGCGTCGCAGCCTTGTCCTTCGTGCCCATCAAGAAGATCCTGCAATAGCTGGACTTGTGGTTCACTGAATGGAACGAGTCCTACCAACACCACACGCTTCTCTCGAAAGGTCGGCGAAGATGGTTGGGATTAAACCTGAAGACCAGGTCCGATCGCTTACACCGGGTTGGAAATATGCCTTGTGTCGATGTATCGGTTAGGTAGGTAGAGCCCACACAAAGGCACTGCCAGCCACGAGCAACGGCTGGGGAGCGTAAACATAAACGCTTTCGCGCCAAACCCACTGTGGTCCCTCATAAAAGAAGGGTACCGGGCCGGTCAAGGCCTTTGACAGGGGCGCCGAGGTGAAACCTCGGCCAAAGCGTCAAATACACTGGGAGTGTGTGTGTGTGGGGGGCACGCCACACACTCAGGACAACGTACAAATATCGTGTAGGAACTCGCGCGAAATTATATAAAACACAATTGCCCAACCAATAACACCCACAAAGTCACCGAAGAGGCAATGGCCTTGTTAGGGTTAGAACCTGAAGGACCAGGAACTTTCCCTTGCACCGGGCTATGTACCGAGCTTCCGCTAGCCGACCGACGGAATACTCAGCGTCACTAGCACGAGCAAAGGCTAGCACACTCTCAATATACCTCGCAGGCCCTCAGAAGGAAGGGCCCCCGTTTTTGACGGCGTGACACGAGGGTGCCGGAGCTATACTCCGGCGGGAAGAAATAAATGGAGAGCGCTCTCGCTCCTCCAGTTCCTGGCGACTACTCGTCGCTACCAATACACCGGCCACTAACTCTTGGCCCTGCCAGGGATGAACACACGCTACACTAGTAGATGTGCCCACCGACAGTCATAATCCTACCTACCAGGTTTACCTTTGAGCTGCACTTCGTTCACTGAAGGCACCGGTGTCGCCCTTGCGTGGTTGGGAAGAAAAGCGGTTCTGTTATTGTTGCCAGAAGGCTTATCTTGTCTTCTCTTAAGTTTCCAATCGATCAATACAAATATCAAGTATATACGCGTCCGTTTTTGGACCGCCAGTTGTAACTCACGACTCTTGGGCGCTTTCTCTGTGACGTGACGGCGCTACCGACGACTGGCGACAGGCGCCGACGAAAGTTCGGATCTTGCCAGTAGGTTCGCACCGTACTTAGCGAAGTGCAACCGCCCGCGCTTGACTTGGGACCGTCGACGAGTCATCGACACCGACCAATTTAGGCCAATCAGCGATCGGGGAGTTTGGTCCAATGACTGGCGATGGGTTGTGACTTGCCAGTTAGCGCCTCGAGGCTTCTTCGCACCCTGTCTCGGCTTTGGCTTTTGACATCGCCTTCATTTCACGATACCACAACTTCCCCCACCGCGACTCGAGCCGCGTGCTGGTGGGCATCGGGGTGCTCCTGTGGCATGGTCGGAACTTCGCGTGCTGCTCAGGCCGCCATGAACTTTGCGTTCAGGGCTCTCGGAGTGTCTCGGTCCTCGCCTAAGGTAAGCCGTCTTCTCTTGTCCTTTCGTCGCCTTCATCACTAACCGAGATCCTGGTATCTTCGCTCAGGCTTCATCTGGTCGAGGGAGTACACCTGCTGCCCCGCAGTCGGCTGTGTCCGAAGATGGGAGCGTTGCTGAGTCGACGGGCAGCTCGTCCACGGTGCGTTTCTTGTCGTCTCTTCGCCTTCCGTCGACTTCACGCGAAGTACTGATGCTTGATGGCATCGTGCGACTGCCTCGCAGGTTCTCTTGTCACCTCCGGGGTTGAGCTCGCCAGACTTCGCTGGATATGTCTGCTGAGCCGCCAGCGTCGCCGGCTACCACTCCCGCTGCTTCTTTGGTACGTCCCGTTGACTTGCACCTTGATCTTGGGCTGCTTGCACTCACGTTCGAGATTGTTATCTTCGTGTCTTGCTGGCCACTTCTGTGGTAGACATGCCCGTTGGTAATGCTACCGGCGACTCGGCTGCGAGCCAGTCGCCGCAGCTAGTTGCTAGACATCCTGCTTCGAGTGTTGAAGCAGGTTGTTCCGCTACCAGCGACTCGCTGGCCTCTGGTGATGCTGTGTCGAGTGAATTCCTTGAACAGCTCATTGTGGAGGCCAGTGTGGCCAGGTGGGTGGGCGCCTTTTGCCGCCCAGGTATATAGCACGTAGCCACGGGGCTGTCCTTCCGGAGAAATACTCCTCCTTCCGGATTTCCCAATGGGGTCAGGCCTCGGAAGCAGCACTAGGTGCCGCAACGAACGAGGTTGGCGTGGGACCTTGTGAATCCCTGTAGGTGTATTTTACCTTCGGTGGGACGAAATTCACCGGTTGAGTGGGAGGGGGGGGGGGGCGAAATCACAGGTAAGCCATCGTAGATAGCCAAAAATACAGAGAGTTAATATGCAAATATACAGCCGCTACTTATTCTTTTGGACCCTTGAGCGGGGGCCCCGTACACCAGTCTACTTGAGTTTCTTCCGGATCACTGGTCAAACCCGGAAGCACCCTTTACTCACGCGCACCAGCTCCCACAAGGAGGTAACTATCTCCAAGCAGAGGACGTTGAGAAAGCTCAACTCCAAAAGGAGGACAACCTTCAGTCAAACAATATACAGCCCTATCACACAGTAGTCAATCGATCGGATCCAGGGGTGACTACACACGACCTCCTCGAAACGCAGTTAATATGAAATATGGAGCCTCCAGAAGGAGAACCAACAACTGAAATATGAAATAGTCACTTCAGGCGCGCGTCGCCCGAGCACCGCCTAACTTGGTTTTAGCCTTTGGGAGAGTTCCACGGCGGTAATCGCGGTCACGACGCGTCCAGACGCAGGCCTCGCAGCTTAGGGCCGCCGGCAGGGTTGGTTCCTCCGGGAAAGGCTTGTTCCTCTCACTGCTTGACAGCACCACTTCGCCCCTAAGGACTTTGCAGCACTTGCGCTCTTCTTGGCAAATTGAACTCTCTGGTTATATAGTCTGTTAGGCGTGTGTACCTACTGTCTCTCTGGAAGCAGTCATTTTATCTTGAATTCACTATGGTCGGGCGTGGGGTAATCACGTCGCACGTTGAGCAGGTCATGGATCGGGCAGGAATCTGGTCGGTGCATAACATATCATGGTCGGTCGTCTAGGTCGGTCGTCTAGGTCGGTCGTTAACAGCTTGGCTGGACTATACTTGAAACTTGGAAGGACTTCCTGGGTACATCTCCAGACTTTCTGGGTACAAATCAGGCGGCGACTGGTCGCATGTGGTCGTTCCGTCGAGAGGTCGGCATCCGGAGCTTGGCGTTTGGAGTTTTCTTCGTCTGGAGCCGCAAAACTGGGGATTCTGGAGATGACTTAGGTTCAGTATGCTTCATCATCAATCGTTCTCGGGCAGCCTCCTTCCGCACTTCACCTCCACTTGCTTGAGCGTTCAACTCATGCGTGCTCTTGCTCTTCGCCATGGTTGACGATCTCCAGCTTCGCATGTCTTTTTCTGGACCCATCGCAGGCAGGGTTACCGGATAGGCGCTTGGGCAATTTCTGAGGAGCCGCTTCGTGTCACCAGTGTGAGTCGTCGGAGCGCGTAATCGTAGCGTTGGGCCCTCGGCTGGGGCTTATCGGGTGACTTAACGTCAACTTGCACCAGCCAACATCCGCGGGGACCGTCACGTGGATTCTCGACTAGCCGCCGCCCACTCACTGGAAGATGTGGTGGCAGCAGCTCAACCCAACATGGGAGTGCACGACGACGTCAACTTGGACATGGCTGTGATGCCAGGTCAGTTGCATTCTGCCGAAGCAGCGCGTGCTACCACCGAAAACTTGCTGATGAAGGAGTCCTTCAAGCACAAACACATCGTGGTCTTCCTCAAGCGAGCGCGCGCTGAGCTCGAGCATTCCAGTAAGGAGATCAAGCGCTTGCGCGTCTGGGAGGCTCACTACCTCCAAGAGATGGAGGGTCTTCGGGGAGCAGTGGATGCGCACACCGAGACGGCAGCTCGCTTGGAGAACCGCGTGGAGACTGCTGACGCCGAATGCACGCGGCTGGCCCTCCAGCTCACTCGTGAGCAAACGCTATTGAAGGCTGTCGTGGCGTCGTCGACTGCACAGAGGAAGCGTTTGTATGATCTTCTGGCTCGCTTGGATGCTGGCGATTACTCGCCGTCGACTAGCCTCCAGCGCCGAAATGAAGACCTCCAAGAACACGTGAAGCGGGTGACGCGCTCCAACCGGACCCATCAGGCGCACGTCAAGTTCGAAGACATGGATCCAGACGTCTTGTGCTGATCTCTGAAGGTTCCTGACAGTTGCTGAGGTGTTGTGTCTTCTTGCATGCTGGCTTGTGGTCTGCCTCTGGGAGATGACACATTTCTTTGCGGGTTCGTCGACTGTTGGGTTGAACTGGGACCTGCTGGACATCAGCCAAGAGACGCAACGAGTCCTTAAGGACATGCTGGCCAATGCCGATCCGTCTCGCACCGAGGATGCCATTACCGTTGATTTGGCCCGCGCTGCTTTTATGGAATCAGATTCTCAAGTTGAGTCGACGCCGGAGGAGCGAGCGGCTGAGGCGAACAAGACCACGCCTGGAACACGCGCTGCTGACGTTGATGCGGACCGTGCTTCGCGTGCCGCGCAAGTAGGTCGCTCACGCAAGCGCTCATCGCAAGAGGAGTCCAGTCCCCGGCGTCAGCGTGGTCGGTCTACCTCTGTTTCTCGTTCGGTGTCACAGAAGCGTCCTCGTTCGTCGTCAAGCCGTCGTAGTCCGTCCACTAGTCGTCCGGTCAAGAGACCTCGCCGCCTTGCCGAAGACTCAACCTCTGCTGCTCGTGGACCTCGTACATCTTCCTCTGGTCGAGGTGGTAGCCGTGAGTCTTCAGTGGCAGCTCCTGGTGATTCTCGGTCTTCGGCGCAAGACGGTGAGCACTCGGAAGCCGACGTGGAGATCGTCGAGTCTTCCGGAAGTGCCCGCTACAGGATCGCCTCCTAACGCCCTGGTGTAAGTAGAAATTCCGAAATTCGTTCCGAAAAATATTCGCTTTCCATTGGCCAAAACTAGGTGTAGCATTCGGAACGTGTTTCAGTGTTTGCACCGTTCTGTATGGTGTTCTCAGAATACCTCGGCGACCTATTCTGAAGTGAGAACGAATTTACAGCCTCTACCAGGTGCTCTATGCCAGTCGTTGCCCCCCCTCCCCCATTCGCGCACACAGAAGACAACTTCGCTAATTTCTATCTGGCCAAACTTCATCTACCCATCGCGCAATGAACAACGAAACCAACGTGGTAATTCTCTCTGTTATACAGTGTGTTTGTGCCACTCTCTCTGCTCTCTGTAGTGACCGCAGACGACTCGGGGGGGGGGGGCTGCCTCGAACACACACCAACACATTTCCGTCTACTGCATTCGAGAGGGCCATGAAATGTAAGAGAACGAAGTGGTTCCAGAACAAGATGCGCTGTGACATGCGTACATTTGTCGCGGCTCGCAAACAAATGCCATACCAACGCTTTCTTCCGGTTGGTGTCAGCATTTTCGATGCGATTTTTGACATCTTCTCCTTGAAGCGCATGTCAAGCAGCGCTGTGATCATTTCGTTCGTGCATACAACCCTTTTCACAGCACTTGTTTCGGACGACTTCCTTTTTTCTTCTTGTCCTTGCTTGTCTTGCCGGACCTCTCAGGAGTCTTGTATTTCCCAGCTACACTGGCAACCTCGCCGCTCTCGCTGTCTTGATGGGGCGGGACATCACCGGATATACTAAGTGAGGTAAACACTATCCTGGCCCGCCCTTCTGTTGAATGCCCCAGAGACAACGAGCGATAACAGTATCCGAAGCTGGACGATGCTGTCAAAGGTCGGACGCTGAACCGGGTAGGGACTGCTAGTGTTTTGCTGATACATGGCGGATGAACCAAATACCTTTACTGGGGACTGAACTGTTAAATCAAAGGTGAGACCACAGCTATCGAAGGCCCGAACGTGGTATTCATCACACCCTTATCCATCGCATTCTTATATTGGTGCCAATGCTCAGAACTTGTTCTGACCCGGCTGCCGACTCAGCACCAATTCTAGCACGTCTCTACTTCGACCACAAACTCGTTCTGGTCCACCCCAACCCCCCGTTAGAATCTCAGAACGGTTTTACTTAGACCAGGGCCTAAGTCGACGGCGCAAGCTTCAAGCGCTTCAGGAGATTCATCGTCTAAAGGCAAGTCGAACCGGAAACCCGAAGGGCGACGGGTTCGCTCTCAGCCCGCTGTCGGTCCGCCAGCTCGCGCCATTTTGTCAGGAAGCGGTGCCACGTCTTCGTCGGACAGTTCACCTGTCGTTCCTTCGCGCAAGCCTTGTCGTATGGTGGAGCCGGCGGATGAAGATGCTGGCTCGTCAAGCACCCGTTCTCCCCCTTCCGAGCAGGTTCACGTCGACTCTGGCGCCTCTCTCGAGTGGTTTCTAGACATTGGTTAGGAGGAGGAGAGAACTTGGTTGTTGGATCTGCTATTGAGTTGTCGGAGGTCGTTCTCGACTCTTCTTCTCTTTCGGAGCGCCTGGGGTCCGAGTCGTCTGGAGTCGTCCAGGGTGTTGATGCGGAGTCTGAGTATGCACCTTCCGCTCCACCGAAGACTCAAACGAGTCACCGTCGTCGTTCTTCGGTTTCGCGTCAGCCTGCGTCTTCTGGACACGCTCAAGTCGTCGTCACTCTGTCATCCACCCCTGGGCGGATCCGATCTCCCTGCGTCCACTTACGGTGCCTCCGCCGGTGCGCGGTCAGCAGCCCCTCGTCCGGTTTTCCAAGCAAGTGACCAAGTGGGCTTTGCCTTATATCGAACAGCCTTTTACGCTTCCTGGGGCTCTCAAGTGGTGGACCTGATGCTGAACGCTCGGTTGCCTGCACCGCTGCCTCGGGATCTCCGAATTCTTTCCAGTCCTGAAGGCATCGCGGGGTTCGGGGATTACAAGAAACCCGATCATTCATGGCAGAAGCTGCGCCGACGTCTCCCTCCTCGAGCGTGCCTTTTTGACACCTCTGAGTTTGATCCCGACTCCAAGGTGTCCCAGCGGGCGTCACCGATGACTCGGGTGATGTGATATTGGAGCTACTTCCGAGGGGGTGGCGACCCGGACAACGCCGACCTCGGCTTCTCGATTTGGGAGCGTGATCACATGATCCTTTCGAAGGCTGTGGAAACTACATTCGCCGGCGTTGCCGCTGACGCGGAAAGGATGGACTGGACTCCTGCGAGGAAGACTCGGACGAAGAAGGACTTCGATACTTTAAAGGCTGCCTGGGCGAAGTACGAGTGTGAGCGCAACAAGCGCAGCGACCGTCTCCACGCCAAGGTAGTCCCGTACATCAGGAAGTGGGGCAGCAGTAAGGATCCTGGCTTTTCGGAAGTGAAGCCCGAGTTCATGTTGGAGCAATACCCGGGAATTCTCTGGAATACCTGCCTTGGGAGCCCAAGACCGTCGACTGGTTAAACAGGATCGCGGCTCTGGACGCTGCGGAGCCTTGGCGGAACGGGTGGGTTGATGTGTCGGAGCAGCACCCTTAAAACACCACGTTCGTTCCGTGCAACTCGTCGGCTCCGCTCTTTGTCCCGGCTGGTTCCTCACGCACCGACGTTGGTCGTCGAGTCATTCCAAGTTCGTCGCTGCAGCTGGGTGAAATGAGCCCAGAATGGGTAGCCGAGTTTGGTGATGCTCGCGTTTCTGCTGCGTCCGAGTCTTCGCTGAATGCTGCCTCTGCTCCGGAAGAACAAGCTTCGGCTGCTGGTTCCGAAGACTCGGGTCTGTTTGGTGTCTTGGCCGGGGCAGCTGTTGCCTCCGATCCTGAGTGAGTTGAAGTTGAGTTCAAGCGAGTCGTCGGCAGCGTCTTCTATCCATTTGGCATTCATTTCCAGTCTAGCCTCTGAGTTGTAGTTGATTAGCTGTCCGTCTTGTTAGCGTTTAATTTTTTAATGCAAACGATAATTCCGCAGCAGCTGTTTTCGTCTGTGGTCTTGGGCTGCGTTACTCCAAGTACAGGTCATCATAGTGGTGACTCATGTTCACCTAGTCTTCGTCAGCGACTTGAACCATCTGCAGGCGCTGTTCACTTCTATTGCGCCGCAGGTAATCGTCGAGGAGCCCGCCGCAGGAAAAGTTGGCGGCTGGTTCCCACGTTGGTTCATCGTGGCCGACCCATTTGACTTTGAATTCGGGCACTGCCCTCTCGGTTCCCGTGGACAACGGCACACGGTCGTCGAGGATGGCTTCAACTTCATATTCTCCGGCCACTTGATCCGGCTCCCAGCTGCCTTCGGGGAGCAGCTCATCGTCAAAATCTAGCCATGTGTCGTCGACAATGCCGGGCGCAAGACGAGTCTTCGGTCGATCTCCAAACTCATCAACAAGCTTCAGTCGGGAGATATGGACGACTGGGTAAAATCGGTATCTACTGCGGTCCGGTTACTCGAGTTTGAAGGGATAGTCTTCTACCCTCTTTTTGATCCGGAAGGGTCCGTGCCACCGGTGTGCCAGTTTCTTGGTAAGGCCGGGCTTGACTCTCTCCATGTACAACCAGACCCTGCTGCCGACATCGAATGGGACCGGCAGCATTGATTTTCGGCCTGCAATCGGCTCAATTCCGCCAGTCTTCGGTGGATCCACCCTGTCCCGAGAGACATGTCCCTCCTGTCCCACAAACGGTTGGTGTGTGGCACCCGCCGACGACTCGCGAGTCGTCGGTGGCAAATGCGTACTTGGTTTGAGCGACAGGTGACTTGGGACGGGGGTGTCTTGTCCCGTAGACGGTTGGTCTTGTGCCTCCGCCGACGACTCGGGCTCCTAAGTCTTCGCCTGTATCGTTTTCTCTTTCCTGCTTAGTTTGTTGTCGGGCTCGCGGGCCCTGTGTGTCTTCTTGGTGGCTTGGTATTCCTTGGTCATCTCCATAGCAATCTGGTGTTGTCTGTTGACCTCGCGGCGCCACGCCAGTGCGTCTGATTGCTTCGGCGTGCCATGTCGTAGCGAGGATGACATGGCTTTCAGCGTTGACTGGGCGTCCCACCCGCGCACCAAGTCAACTAGTATTTCCTTTCGAGTCGTGTCTTGTGAGTTGTTGATGGCGAAGACTAAGCGCTCCACGATCTCGTCCCAGTCTTGTTGAAGCGAGTCTTCGGCGTATACCTTGACGGATTGCATTACGGTTTTGACTGACCGTTCTTGCTGTCCGTTGGTTTGCGGTCGGTAACTCAGCGTTGCTCGGGACCTTGACTGCATCATTTCTGCTAACGCTTAGAACGCTTCACATATGAACCGTGGGTCGCGGTCATGGCGGATAAGTGATGGCGCACCGAATCGTCGGTATATGCATTCCTCGAATGCTTGTGCCACCTTGAGTGCGCCCGTATCCGCGATGACTTTCGCAATGATAAAACCCGTGAAGGAACATTGGAAGAGCAGTAGGGCTGTGTTGCCCCTCCGAGTCTTCTACAGTGGTATCACAAAATCCATAGACATAATCTGGAAAGGCCGTTCCGCCAGCACGTTGCCAGCAGAGTATCCTTTCAGTTGGGGGTGGCTTGTGCTGGTGCTGCAGTCGGGACACGCCTGCACGTGCCTCTCCTGGTCAGTGTAAAGTCCCAACCAGTAGTAATCTCGCTTTACTCGATGATAGGTTCTCACCACACCCTGACGGCCACCTTCCAGCAAGTCATGACAGTTCTGGAGTACTTCTTGAATCATCGTGGTGGGTACCGCCAGACGCAGCGAGATCCCCTCTTGCGACTCAGCGTCGCGCCGACGACTCGTTCCAATGTAGTGCAGCAAATTGGCTTCCAACAACTCGAAGTTATCTGCGATTTTCCATGCGTCTCTGGCTGCTCGATATCCAAGTTTCTCGACATCTCCACGTAATAAGGTCTTGAGGTTAGCCCATCGTAATTCTTCGTCTTGAGGGCAGCTATGCGCCGTCATCTCTACTCTTGGACTTCCACAGGATCAATGCGTTAGGAGCTGCTGGGGGAGCTTGAGTTGGTTCTGGAGGTCGAATCTCGGGAGGTTTCCGGTTAGGGCGAGTCTTCGGCGGTGGCTTTGGCTTGTCGTGTGTGAATCGAACATGTTTTTTCTTGCTTTTAGTCTACGCCCGAGTCATCGACAGTAGCATTCCAGGCTCTGGACGTACGAAATCAGCAAATCTTTTGCGTTTCACGGTTGAGACACAGTTCAGAATTTGAATAGAGCCTCCTGCAACCACGTTTTGTGCTTCTGATCGTTGCGGCGGCGACTCGTAGATCGCTTCTTGTATCCGATTAAGTCCGGCCAACTCTGCTTTCCGGTTTTCACTCAAATTTACCTTGGAAACCTTTGACTCCAAGGCTTCTGTTGCCAACGAGTCCGCGGCAGCTTTGTAGTCGCGTACCACGTGCAGGTATTTGACTGACCGCAACCGTGCCGTGATCTCCTTGTGATGATACAGCTGTGTCATCAGTGATTCCTTCCGGCAAGCTATCACCCCTAGGGATTGCTGGATCGTGAGTCTCGAGTCTCCCACGACCACTAAGCCTTCGGCACCGTGTTTGATCGCGGCGATAACGCCGTTGTTCATGCCGGTGTACTCGGCGATGTTGACCGTGGTTTTCGCGAGGTAAGCGTTCGCTGCAATAACTATTTTACACTCCGGAAGGCTCCAAACGATCTATGAACAACTGCCGTAACCACCGTACTTCTCTGTCTTCGCTGACCCATCGAAAGAGACCACGATGCCTGTATGAGTAGTCGGTAGGCGTGCATAAAGCAAGTTTGGGCCCACGCGAGTCGTCGGTGAACCTTTAGTCGGCGGGGCAAGCAGTTCCAGTGAGTCATCGAGATCCACGAGGTTGGCCACCGTCGACTGGAGCAATTGGGTGAAGGCACAGTCCTTCTCCTTGACTTGTTGGACGATCAGGTGCCACGGGGAGAGCAATACCGCGAATTGTACAGCTCTCCCAAAGCGTGACTTCGACTTGGTAATCCACTTCAATGTGGAGAAGCGAGTGTAGACTCGTATTGTCCGTCCCGCCAACTGGGTGTAGCAAGTCTTCAGTAGTAGCAACAGCGCTAGCACCTCTATCTCCGCCACATGATAGGTCATCTCGGCATCCTTCAATACACGTCCGCAGACGCGAACAGGGTGCAACTTGTCATCATGTAGCTGTAGCAGCGTGAAGCTCAACGCCCACTCATTTGCGAACAGCATGACGTACACTTCCTTGGTGCGGTCGAAGTGGCGGAGTATCGGCGCTGCCGCAACCTTGTCTTCGAGAGCTTGGAAACTCCGGCGGGCAACTGTGAGGTCACCCCCCCGGTGCGAAGTCGTCTTCTTTGAGCTGGTACAGCGCCGCACCGTAGACAGCGATGTCTTGGATGAAGCGGCTGTAATAATTCAGCGCACCTAGGAAAGACTTCATTCCCTTCTTCGTTCGTGAGAAAGACAGTTTAGTGATCGCGTCCAGCTTCCTCGGGTCGGGTCGAATGCCGCCTTTTGACACTTCATGGGACAGGAAGTCAACGCGTGCTTGCACGGAAATACTCTTGGTAAAGCTGACGCTGATCCGGCACTCTTCAAAACGACTGGGGAGCCGATCCAGCGTCGCCAAACAACTGTCGAAGTCTTCGCCACTGAAACAGATATCGTCCACGAAGGATCGCCGGTCGAACACACGCACCAGCGACGACTCGTCGGCTTCGTTGGTCGTAAACATATCGGCTTCTGGGCTGATAATGAGCAGTGTAATGGATTCAGCCGTCTCCGAGTCATCGCGGGCGGCTGCAAACTTGGTTCGAGTCGCCGCTGCAGTGCCTGGTAGACGAGGCGATGACTCGAATCGTCGGCAATGCCGTGCCGAGTCTTCGGCGGCTTTCGGTTTTGCTGCAAAGGCATCCCAGCTGCCCTTCGGTTGCATGAATCCCCATAGCGCGGTGTCAATCACCTGCTGGTAGATCATCGGCGCATTCTTGAGGCCGAAAGGCACACGTAGCGACTCGAAATGTCCCAGAGGGCATACGAATGCCGAAATCTTGCGCGCACATAGAGTCATCAAGATAGCCCAGAATCCGCTGGCCGCGTCGAGCGATTAGAACCACAGGTAAGTCTCCCGGTCCGTGAGCAACTCGTCGACGAGTGGCATGGCGTACTCCAGCACCGCCGTTACTGCGTTGCCCATCTTGTAGTAAATGCAGAGACGGATGTCCAGGCCATTCTTCTTGAGGACAATCACGATCAGCAAGGCGCGATGAGCCCCGTCTTGAGCAGTCCCTTGAGTAGTTCGTACCGTTTCTTGAGACGCTTGAATGGGATCCATCGGCCCGTTGTTGGATCGGTGCGTGTCCTTGCACTTCTATGTCGCAGACAACGCCATATGCTGGTGGCGGGAGAGCATTCCCGCTTGCTATCATGATCTATTCGTGGCGTCGGAGAACTTCGATCAGGCTATCTTGCTGGTCTGTCGACAACTCGGGATTCTTGACGATTACGGTCGAATAGTCGAGCCCTGTCGGTATTGTCTCCGATTGGTCAGCCAGGAATGATAGTTCACGCGCGCAGCCCTCCAGTTCGATGTCCGCCGCCGGGTGCTCCATTGTCTCGTCGTCTCCGTCGGCAGTACCTTTCGTGACCGTTACCCCCCATTACTGCTACTAGCCGAGAGCCGCCGCTTCGCGGCGGTGGGTGTGGGTTTGGTCACAATAGTGTGGGCCGCCTGACTCCGCTTCGCTCCGGCGGGCGATGGTTTCGTCAAAGGGATATACTGCTAAACTGAAACGTACTTGAAAAAAGCCATGGATTTATGTAATTATGAAATGTGTACCGATCGATGTCTACACCGCCTAAGCACCTTCGAATATCTGCCTGTACACAATGTTGTCAGTGTATGCACCGTCGTCTTCCTCCAGCTCCGGGTACTCGATCAAAGCCTTGAACTTGGACCTGGATGTAACTCGCGACAGCGCCACATAGAGCTGTCCGTGGGAGAAGCAGGGTGCCACCAGATACAAACCTTGGTTCTGGACAGTTTGGCCTTGGGCTTTGTTGATTGTCATGGCCAACGCTGGCACAACTAGAAACTGCTAACATCGCAAACGGAAGGGGAACTCGCGCGCGTCCCCATCGCTGACGAAGACGATCCTTGGAATTAGAACGTTTTGGCCAATCTGTTCGCCAGTCATGGTGGTAGCATGAATGACGTGGGGCTCGAGCTGGACAACCCGTAGACGCGTTCCGTTCCCAAGTCAGGGTTCAGGTTTCTCATCATCATAATTGAGGCGCCTTCCTTCAGTGTAATCTTGTCTGGAGAAATACTGTTGATAGTAATCGAATGCAACACCTCCGGCCCAAAGAAGTTTCCTTCGTTGTCGTCATCCACTGAATCCACGGAAAGATACACGTGGGTCTCCCCGGAGAGTCGTTCCGAGACAGCTTGGTCGATGGGGTGCACCACGGCGTTGGTAGTCGTCACGATGGTCCTGTTGGCGAAGCACTCGTCCGTTTCAACCTCGGGATCGTTGATGTCGGCGTACATCTTATCAATGATATTCTTCAAACCCCGTGGAACAGCTCCAGGAGCGATTTCTTCGTCTTCAGTGTCGTATCCTTCTTTGTAGATATTGTCGATCGGCATATCGCGCGGAATCTTCGCATAGTCCCTGCCCAGGTGTAGTGGGCCTACTTTGGCTCACTACTTTAGCTTGCACGTCGCGCCACGTGTATGAGGAAGCGTAGCAGTTTATTAATAATTTGAATTAATTATACTTGAGTCGACAAGTATAATATATATCAAATAAAACACCCAGTAGCTAGTTTAAGGTAAAATGAGAACTGTATTGTTTGTAAATTGATCTTCCTCCTAAATCTGCTAAAACTGTTTATCATTTATGAAAGGGGTTGACAGCGGCTGGCTGTCAGAGCCCCGCCAATATGCACGTCTCTAATTGGTAGAAAGATGCTGTTTTCTACCAATAGGATCTTTGGGTAGGTGTGGACCGCTCATTGTGGTGGCCCACTTCAATATATCCATTGGTGTGCCTTACACCAATGTGAGGAAGTATCTAAAACCTTTAACAGATATATATCTGTTAAGCCATAAGTGACAAATGTCATGCACAAGTGACAGTTGTCACTTGTGACCGTTGTCATGCACAAGTGACTGTTGTCACTTGTGTGTGTAACCCCGTTACACCATCCCCCCGTTAAGCTTAGACGTGTCGGTCTCGACACGTCAATTAATATTGACTGCTTGTCAATTGTTTGTGCTGGGGGATTCCGTGCTCATCCGTAATGAGCACGACCAAGCTGAAGACTGCCATTGCAGCAGAGTGTAAACTCTCTGTTGCTGAGTACCATGCGCGGTAGCGCGAGGTGCGCCGCTACCACGGGGACAGACAACACAGTGTCTGTGTACGATTCTTCGATGTCGACCACATCTATGCTTCGACGTCTCTAAGCGAATTTCTGTGGCTTACCGTGATCGGGTAAGCAAGCGCCAAAGCACTTCGAGTCCTTCTCGAAGTGAGGCAAGTAATAGCAACTCCACGCTGTTGCGGTGGAGGCTGGTGTCCGTGCGCCGCGCGCACTGTCCGTCCAGGTGGCGGTGCGTATTAGCAACCGCGACTACAACAGGTATACTATATGTATACCTGAAAGCTTCAATGATCTCCGTGCTAATTATCTAGCACGCGAGTCGTCAGGCGTTGTAGCTTACTACAGCGCTCGCACTACCTTCTTGCTGGTAGTGCGTGTTGGATTTCGTATTCCTTCACCATGTCCGGAACGTCTTCCATCAGGTCGTTCCGTGGTTCCCACCTGTCGTGTTGGGGAGGGAAACCTCTCCAGCGAATGCGAAAACAATCCGGACCTCGAATTGTTTTCCTATAATCAACAATTCGCTGGACGATCCAGCGCATTTCTCCGCGTGCGTCACGCAGCGGTGGCGGAGGTGGTGGAAACACGCCCCGATGGTCAACGCCGTGTTGACCTTCATCTCGTGTCGCTCCACGACCGTCACCCGGTCGTGGAGTACCTTCAGAGGGCGGCGGTAGCCGCTCTGTACCTTCGTGTCCCGGTTGTGGCGGTCTCCCAGACCGCCTTGAACGTGTCAGTCGTGCTGTAGGCCCGACTGTATTAACTGCTCTAGCGCGACCACGCGCTGGAGAGGAGGGTTTCCCCTGCCGATTCTGTCTCTTCGGGTCAGCCGAGCTAGATGGCTCGTGCTGCAGGTACGGCTTCAGCCGCCCGACGTAAAAGGTCGGATGGAGCCGCATCCTAGACGGTATGTCTAGCGTGTATGCGTTACCGTGGTGTGCCATCACCGTGAATGGCCCGATGAAGCGCGGAGCAAGCTTGCTTGCTCCGAAATCCGAAACTGCATGTTTAGGCAGGTTTTGAGTAGCTAACAAAACTAATGAACCAACTTTAAATTCATTTGTGTTGCCTCTGCCAACATTATCGGCGTTCAGCTTCTGTTGGTCACCAGAAGCTGTCATTGTGTCTTGGACACACCGAATTACGGCTTGGCTTTTGGTGATGAAACTGATTGCATCCGAGCCGAAGTCATTCAGCTCGTTCTCCGCTAGAGGCCCGACCTCTGCGTGGTTCTTTGCGGTGTCTGCGCCCTGCGTAGACTCATGTGGTTTGTCCATTGTTGCAGCTGACACTGTGCAAGTGTCAGCGGTTTTCTGCGGCTGCTGTATTGCAGTCGTAGATCCTCCCCCACTTAAAGTGGGAGCCATCACTCCGAGTAAACTCGGTAGACGAGGATGCCGCATGGCATTCACGTAGAACGGTGTATGCCCGGTCGAGGCATGCACTGAGTTATTGATGGCAAACTCTGCCATCGATAAGCACTCGCTCCAGTATTGGAACGAGTGAGCGTAGCTCTTCAACATGTCGATGAGCACGCGATTCACGCGCTCGGGTTGGCCATCCGTCTGTGGATTATCCGCAGTCGACATCGAAAGCTGGCTCCCAAGAAGTGTAAGCACTTCTTGCCACAGGTGCGCTGTGAAGCGTGGGTCTCTGTCCGACACGATGTCGGTCGTCATGCCATGGTGTTTGAACACCATGTCGACGAACAGACGGGCCGTCTGCTTCGCGGTCACTTCTGCCGGCACCGCAGCAAGATGTACCATCTTGCTGAAGCGGTCGACGAAGACCACAACACCGGTGTTCCCTCCGCTATCCGGGGGAAGACCAAAGATGAAGTCCAAAGACATGGACTTCCAACACTCCGACGGAGTCGGTAGTGATTGCAAAGGAGCTTGCGCGAATGGCGCAGGCTTTACGCGTTGGCATACCTCGCAAGCACGGATGTACTTGCGCACCCACTTACACTGGTGGTGCCAGTAGAAGTCGCGCGTGAGAAGGACGTATGTCTTCTCACGTCCGAGATGTCGCGCAGGCGGGGCATCGTGATACTCGTACATGATCCTGAGTCGCAGGTCAAGGTCATTTGGCACGACAACGCCGATCGCGTTGTCGTCGACTGCATTATAAAGAAGCAGTCCGTCGTGCACCCGATATCGGTGTGCACGCGCACGAAGGTGTTTGGGAAACTTCTGACGAGGCTTGTCAGAAGGTGTTGTGCCATAGGCCAGTAAGAGCTTCGCGTCCGCGTCGTGCGCGTACGCGGCCTTCACATCATCCAACAGAGATGATGTGGGTTTGCTCGATCGCATGGCGTCAATGGCATTGACGTCAACAGCTTCTGCATAGTCCGGCCGACGTGATAACGCGTCGGCCACCACGTTCAATCTTCCGGGTTTGTATTCGACCCGGAAGTTATACTCCGCAAAGAATGAGAGCCATCTCGCCATTCTTTGTGAAATGTGTGGCGACTTCACTGCGGTACGCAGTGAAGCATGGTCGGTGTAGACCACAAATGGTCTACTTCCAAGCAAATACACTCGGAACTTTGCGAGTGCGTACTTCATGGCAAGGCGTTCCTTGTCATGTACCGGATAGTTGCGCTCAGCTGGCTTCAGCTGACGCGATTGGTAGTAGACGCCACGATCACGGCCCTCGTGATCGTGCTGCATCAACGCGCATCCGATTGCAAAGTCGGATGCGTCACAGACGACGTGAAATGGACGATCTTGGTCGGCTACTGCCAAGATCGGTGCCTCAGTCAAGCCCCTCTTGACTGCATTGAATGCCTTTTGGCAATCGGTTGTCCAATTCCACACAGCTTCCTTCTTGAGAAACTGTGACAGCGGGCGGATCTTGCCCGCGTAATCCTCCACGTACTTGCACAAGTACGTGGCCAATGGAACTGCCTCAGTTCCTTGACACTTGAAGGCGTTGGCCATTCATTGATCACTCTGACCTTTTCCGGGTCAGGGCCAAAACCCTTTTTTCCTACGAGACACCCGAGGACGGGTATCTCGCTCGCCCCGAAGATACACTTCTTCAGGTTCGTGTAGAGCTTATGCTTTCGCATAAGCTCAGGCAGCTTCCGGAGATGCACCCTGTGCATCTCAATGTCGGTCTTCCCGTCCACAGCCCGGCTGTGGATGAATACATCATCGAAGTAGCTCGGCACGAAGTCGCGCACCGAGCGCAACAAGTGCGCCACGCACCTGTTGAAAGTCGCAGGGGCGTTCTTAAGCCCCTGTGGCATTACTAGCCATTCCCAGAGCATGCCGCTTGGCGTGCTCACTGCCGTGAGAGGGATATCGCTCTCACGCATTAGGATTTGATAGAATCCATCTCGCAAGTCGAGACCACTGTAAGCGGTGCTCCCGGCCATCGAGTCGATGATGTAACGGGGTTACACGCACAAGTGGCTACAAGCCACTTGTGAATTTAACAGATAGGTTATCTGTTAAAATCTTTAGATACTTCCTCACCTTGGTGTAAGACACACCAATGAATACATTGAAGTGGGCCACCATAGTGAGTGGTCCACACATACCCAAAGATCCTATTGGTAGAAAGCAGCATCTTTCTACCAATTAGAGACGTGCATATTAGCGGGGCTCTGACAGCCAGCCGCTGTCAACCTTTCATAGATGATAAACTGCTTTTAGCAGATCTAGGAGGAAGATAAAGTCACAAACAATACAGTTCTCATTTTACCTAATCTAAGTCACTTGGAATCCTATCTTACTTAACTTATATTTGTGTATTCAAATATAATTAACCGAAGTAATTACTAAGTACTTACGCTTCATCATACACGTTGCGCAACGTGTAAGCTAAAGTAGTGAGTCAAGTTAGACCCACTACACCTGGTAGCACTTTGTAGTCCGTCCAACGACCGACGGCTGGACGTTCGTACGAGGTGTACGAACGCGGAGCCGAGAACCACATGAGCACGGAGGTGCCCGTGGAGAGCTCCAATACGCCTGCAACGCATGTTGCACGCGCAGACTGCCCCCACCTGTCTGACCCAGAGTGGGAGGCCCTCCAACGACTGTCAGCAGTCATTGGAGAAGCGGCGATAGCTACGATGTTGCGTACGCTATCGCCGACGGAGCAACATGGTGTTGCTCTGGGGTTCATCATGAAGGAGCAGCGCGATGCTGCTTCCCCAGCAACGGCGTCGTCGGGGACGACACCGCGTGCTCAATCATTAAAATTGAGGGTAAGCAATTACGTGGGGAGAGAGGGCGAGCCTCTCCTCCGATGGCTTGTCGAACTCGACACAGCCATTGCGGCTCGACGTATCGTCGACCCGCTGTCGAAGGTCGCGTTCGCCATGTCATGTCTTGGTGGACGAGCGAGGAGTTGGGCGTACGGACGCCGACTCTCCGATCCTACGTGCTTTAACACGTACGAAGTATTCAAAGAGGAGCTCAGACAAGCGTTTGAGCCCCCGCAAAATGAGTTCCGGTCGAGGGCGGAATTCCTCGACCTGCAGCAGGGTAAGCATGACGTCCATGCTTACGCGCAGCGTGCACGGTACTTGGTCTCGAACATCGTGACCGACCCGATAGACGAGGCGACTAAAGTCGTCACGTTCATGAAGGGACTGAGAGATGGGCCTGTGAAGACCTATCTCTTCCGAGAGTACCCGAGTACTCTCGAAGCTGCGATTACTCTCGCAATGCAAGAAGTGTTTAGCCTGCGGCAGGCTAAACTGCATGCGAACGTGCCGAGGTCGCAACCGCGTCCGGTAGTGAGCACGGGAGGTCCGGACCAATGGACCTCTCGAATGCAACGGCTGCTGGTCACCAGCAGCACGGAAGTGATGTGCGATGCTTCCGTTGCGGAAGGATCGGTCACTTTGCCAGAGAGTGCACAGCTCCCGTGCACTACAATGGTGGCCGTCGTGGTGATGCCGGTCATCGCCGCGAACAAACAAAAAACGTGAACATCCAGTAGGCGCGGGGCGCCCTACTGATACTGCGGTCGCGCGTGCCGACATCGGGCACGCGACACTGAGGACTGCAGCCCCCAGCGAGACCAGCTCTCACTGCAAGAAACAAGATGACAGGCCAAACCTAGTCATCTTGAAGGTTTGCTCGAAGAGAGCGAGTGACTCTCTTCGAGCTTTGGTAGATTCAGGCGCGTCGAACAACTTTGTTCGACTACGAAGCCTGCCGAGACTTGACTTCGAGGAGGTAAAGGCACCTCGAAGTCTTCTGGAGGTACGACTGGCAACAGGTGCCATCGTAAAGACCGACAAGCGTGTCGTGAACGTGCGCTTCTCGTACAAACAACGAGTGTTTGTCGAACACTTTGTCGTCCTGGACCTGGACGATAAGTTCGACGTGGTAATGGGCATGCCGTGGCTTGCACGGCATGATCCGGTAATTGAGTGGAAGAAGCGCACGCTAGTGCGCTTCGGTCGCGTCTGCGAAACAGAGAGCGATGGCCCTGTTACCACAGCGCACGCACCAGCAGGTGCGCGCGACTCGCCACTCGAGACAGCGCTTAATGCCGCTGTCCCGGAGTGCCCAAGGAGTGCGCGAGGATGCGCACAAGTGGAATCCTCGTCGGCAATGCTGCCGACGTCGGAAGGAAAAGATGTGTCGGTTCCGGGAACCAACACTCGCGTTCAAGTACGCATGGGACAGTCCCTGACCCGAAGAGGTCAGGTCGACGACGACGCGTCGACTCCGGGAGTCGACGCACCCCCGGTGATGAGGGGCTCCGCCAATAACTGGCGTCGAGGTGGCAAATGCGTGTCAACTCCGGGAGTTGACGCTGCAAACAGTACGGACGGTTCCAAACGTCCCGTACTGATGCAATTTGTATGCTGTCGTGCAGCCGGGCGGCACGACGAAGCGCCATGCGCTCAAGCCGGGCTTGATACCGCGCGCCCGCGGACAGGGTCCGCCGGCGAACAACCGTCCATGGCCGGGCCTGGACCAGAAGAACCACCGTGTGGAGCCGGGCTCCGCACAACAAGAAGACGGCGCAAGCGGAGAACGCTGCGCAAGTCTCGGTCCGGGACCGAGACGCAACAAGAACAGTCTGCTGGGCAGACTGGGGCGGTGACGCCGGGCGTCGAGACGCTAAGCGTCTTGACGCGCACTGATACTGGATTCCAGTATCGCGAGATGGAACTCGCTAGTTCTCCGACGAGGGCGTCGGAGTTGACTTCGCTTCCAGCCATGAGCTGGAAGCGCTGCACGCGCGACTTGCACGATGGACGCATCGAGCAAGTCTGTGTTCTTTCGGACAGCGAAAGAACGGCGAGCGAGAGCGAAGAGCTGAGGCAGCTCTTCATGGGAAGTACCACTGAGAGTGAAGACACTCTCAGTGCGAAGACGAAGCGAGAGCGCTTCGAGGAACAAGGTTGGGACTCGCTGAAGTCGAGTCCCTATTACGAATTGTTGAGGGAGTACAAAGACGTACTCCCGGAAGCGATTCCTGCGGAGCTTCCGCAGGATAAGGGCATTCAGCACGAGATTGATCTCGTGCCGGGCACGAAGTACTGTGTCACGCGGCAGTGGCCACTGCCGCGAGAGCAAGTGAAAGCGATCGACGACTTCTTTGAAAGTCGTCGCAAAGCAGGGCAAGTGCGGGAATCAAAGTCCCCGCACAGTGATCCGACGTTCTGCGTCAAAAAGCCACAGGGCGGATGGCGCATCGTTCATGCGTATAACAAGCTGAACGATACGACGGTACCGGCGCAGACGCCGATACCGCGAAAAGATGTTGTCATCGATTCGATGGCCGGGAGGACCGTTTACAGTGCTCTCGACTTGCGCGATGGATTCTATCAAATCCCAATGCGTGAGAGCGATATCCCTCTCACGGCAGTGAGCACGCCAAGCGGCATGCTCTGGGAATGGCTAGTAATGCCACAGGGGCTTAAGAACGCCCCTGCGACTTTCAACAGGTGCGTGGCGCACTTGTTGCGCTCGGTGCGCGACTTCGTGCCGAGCTACTTCGATGATGTATTCATCCACAGCCGGGCTGTGGACGGGAAGACCGACATTGAGATGCACAGGGTGCATCTCCGGAAGCTGCCTGAGCTTATGCGAAAGCATAAGCTCTACACGAACCTGAAGAAGTGTATCTTCGGGGCGAGCGAGATACCCGTCCTCGGGTGTCTCGTAGGAAAAAAGGGTTTTGGCCCTGACCCGGAAAAGGTCAGAGTGATCAATGAATGGCCAACGCCTTCAAGTGTCAAGGAACTGAGGCAGTTCCTTGGCTTGGCCACGTACTTGTGCAAGTACGTGGAGGATTACGCGGGCAAGATCCGCCCGCTGTCACAGTTTCTCAAGAAGGAAGCTGTGTGGAATTGGACAACCGATTGCCAAAAGGCATTCAATGCAGTCAAGAGGGGCTTGACTGAGGCACCGATCTTGGCAGTAGCCGACCAAGATCGTCCATTTCACGTCGTCTGTGACGCATCCGACTTTGCAATCGGATGCGCGTTGATGCAGCACGATCACGAGGGCCGTGATCGTGGCGTCTACTACCAATCGCGTCAGCTGAAGCCAGCTGAGCGCAACTATCCGGTACATGACAAGGAACGCCTTGCCATGAAGTACGCACTCGCAAAGTTCCGAGTGTATTTGCTTGGAAGTAGACCATTTGTGGTCTACACCGACCATGCTTCACTGCGTACCGCAGTGAAGTCGCCACATTTCACAAAAGAATGGCGAGATGGCTCTCATTCTTTGCGGAGTATAACTTCCGGGTCGAATACAAACCCGGAAGATTGAACGTGGTGGCCGACGCGTTATCACGTCGGCCGGACTATGCAGAAGCTGTTGACGTCAATGCCATTGACGCCATGCGATCGAGCAAACCCACATCATCTCTGTTGGATGATGTGAAGGCCGCGTACGCGCACGACGCGGACGCGAAGCTCTTACTGGCCTATGGCACAACACCTTCTGACAAGCCTCGTCAGAAGTTTCCCAAACACCTTCGTGCGCGTGCACACCGATATCGGGTGCACGACGGACTGCTTCTTTATAATGCAGTCGACGACAACGCGATCGGCGTTGTCGTGCCAAATGACCTTGACCTGCGACTCAGGATCATGTACGAGTATCACGATGCCCCGCCTGCGCGACATCTCGGACGTGAGAAGACATACGTCCTTCTCACGCGCGACTTCTACTGGCACCACCAGTGTAAGTGGGTGCGCAAGTACATCCGTGCTTGCGAGGTATGCCAACGCGTAAAGCCTGCGCCATTCGCGCAGGCTCCTTCGTAATCACTACCGACTCCGTCGGAGTGTTGGAAGTCCATGTCTTTGGACTTCATCTTTGGTCTTCCCCCGGATAGCGGAGGGAACACCGGTGTTGTGGTCTTCGTCGACCGCTTCAGCAAGATGGTACATCTTGCTGCGGTGCCGGCAGAAGTGACCGCGAAGCAGACGGCCCGTCTGTTCGTCGACATGGTGTTCAAACACCATGGCATGACGACCGACATCGTGTCGGACAGAGACCCACGCTTCACAGCGCATCTGTGGCAAGAAGTGCTTACACTTCTTGGGAGCCAGCTTTCGATGTCGACTGCGGATAATCCACAGACGGATGGCCAACCCGAGCGCGTGAATCGCGTGCTCATCGACATGTTGAAGAGCTACGCTCACTCGTTCCAATACTGGAGCGAGTGCTTATCGATGGCAGAGTTTGCCATCAATAACTCAGTGCATGCCTCGACCGGGCATACACCGTTCTACGTGAATGCCATGCGGCATCCTCGTCTACCGAGTTTACTCGGAGTGATGGCTCCCACTTTAAGTGGGGGAGGATCTACGACTGCAATACAGCAGCCGCAGAAAACCGCTGACACTTGCACAGTGTCAGCTGCAACAATGGACAAACCACATGAGTCTACGCAGGGCGCAGACACCGCAAAGAACCACGCAGAGGTCGGGCCTCTAGCGGAGAACGAGCTGAATGACTTCGGCTCGGATGCAATCAGTTTCATCACCAAAAGACAAGCCGTAATTCGGTTTGTCCAAGACACAATGACAGCTTCTGGTGACCAACAGAAGCTGAACGCCGATAATGTTGGCAGAGGCAACACAAATGAATTTAAAGTTGGTTCATTAGTTTTGTTAGCTACTCAAAACCTGCCTAAACATGCAGTTTCGGATTTCGGAGCAAGCAAGCTTGCTCCGCGCTTCATCGGGCCGTTCACTGTGTTGGCACGGCACGGCAACGCATACACGGTAGACATTCCGTCTAGCATGCGCCTCCATCCGACCTTTTACGTCGGACGGCTGAAGCCATACCTGCAGCACGAGCCACCTAGCTCGGCTGACCCGAAGCCTCGGCAGGAGCCGAGGCAGAAGCGGAGGACTTGGCCTCGGCGACGAGCAGCCTCTCCTCCAGCGCGCGGACGCGCTGGAGCAACCCCTTTATCTGGGTCCCCAGCTCGACCTGGATATTCGAGGCGGTCTGCGAGACCGCCGCGACTTGGGCCTTCTGGTTCGTCAGCTCCTGTTTCAGGGCGGCGAACTCAGCGCCCCGAAGCCGCTCCACGGCGGTCACCAGGTCGTGGAGAGGCGCATACTGATCAGCCCGGGGCTGATCATACCCGGGGCGTGTTCCCACCCCCGCCACCGCCGATCCGTGACGCCCGCGGCTCAACCCGCTGGATTGTTGAGCGGATTGTTGACCATAGTATCCCGAAAACGAACCCTCAAGGGGCTCGTTTTCGTATTCGTTGGAGAGGACTTCCTCCCCATCGAGATACATGGGAGCCGCGGAACGTCTTGCTGGAGGACGTTCCGGAAATGGTGAGGGCGTACGAGGAGCAGCACGCGCTGGCACAGCGGAAGTAATACGAGCGCTGCGATCATCGCCAGCGCCCGAACCCTCACGTGCTAAGAACTTAGCACGGAGCTCTTTGAGACTCTCGGGCACACGGAACGACGTGTACCCGTTCAGGTCGCGGTCGCTCAAGCGGACCGCGCCTGGGAAGCACTTCGTGCACTGAAAGCCCTCGGGCACAGCGCACGGCACATTCGCCTCCTCCGCAGCAACGTGGAGTTGCTCCAACTTTCTACGCTTCGAGTACGTCTCGAAGCGATCACCCGCTTGCTTAATACGATCACGGTAAGCACTCGGCCTCTCGTTGAAGTGTTCAACAATGACGTTCCAACATTGACAAAGTGCCTGCCATTCGGGCACTTTGCTGCGAGAAGAGGTCTTCTTGCTTTGAAATCATCGGAGCTCATGAAAGAGTCCGATGTAGTAATCGCGCCTTTGATGCGTTTCCGCATCAAAGTGCAGCTCGGTAGCCACAGCGTCATCTTTGATGGCGCTGCATACGTGCAGCGGCACCTCATTCGGAGGTACCGAGTTCCCAAACCGGTCCGCGATCTCGGACGCGGACGGCAACCATGGATCGCGCGCTGCAGGTGCAGCGCGCGGAGAGCCTTGAGCTTTGACATCACGCGCTGCAGCAGCAGCAGCGCGCGGAGTACTGAGAGCCCCAGCGGAAGCGAGTGGGGTATCGCTCTCAGTACGCGGACGCTTCGAGCTCGAAGCGTCCGATTCGTCCCCTTCACGCGGACGAATGTTCTTGGCGTGAGGGTCGAGCGATTCGCTCGACACTGAGTCTTTGCGCTTTGAGGGCGAGTCCTCCTCGCCCTCCATATCTTCACCGTCGTCGTCGAAGTCGACGACGTCGCCGTTCTTCGCCTTCTGGCGTTCGAAGTAGTCGTCGATGGAGAGATGACTCCCCACCGACTTCGAGGCCTTCTTCGGAGCCGCGCTCATTGTTGAATGAGCGCGGATTTCTTCTCCAAACGCGGAGAATGGACGAATGGTCAATTCCAAAGGTTGACGTGCGGGGACCCCGCGCGTCAAACCTTAAGGGGGGGGGGTGTAACGGGGTTACACGCACAAGTGGCTGCAAGCCACTTGTGAATTTAACAGATAGGTTATCTGTTAAAAATTTTAGATACTTCCTCACCTTGGTGTAAGACACACCAATGGATACATTGAAGTGGACCACCACAATGAGTGGTCCACACATACCCAAAGATTCTATTGGTAGAAAGCAGCATCTTTCTACCAATCAGAGTCATGCATATTAGCGGGGCTCTGACAGCCAGCCGCTGTCAACCTTTCATAGATGATAAACAGTTTTAGCAGATTTAGGAGGAAGATCAATTTACAAACAATACAGTTCTCATTTTACCTAATCTAAGTCACTTGGAATCCTATCTTACTTAACTTATATTTGTGTATTCAAATATAATTAACCGAAGTAATTACTAAGTACTTACGCTTCCTCATACACGTTGCGCAACGTGTAAGCTAAAGTAGTGAGTCAAGTTAGACCCACTACAGATGATAACATCTTTTCGCGGTATCGGCGTCTGCGCCGGTACCGTCGCATCGTTCAGCTTGTTATACGCATGAACGATGCGCCATCCGCCCTGTGGATTTTTGACGCAGAACGTCGGATTACTGTGCGGGGACTTTGATTCCCGCACTTGCCCTGCTTTGCGACGACTTTCAAAGAAGTCGTCGATCGCTTTCACTTGCTCTCGCGGCAGTGGCCACTGCCGCGTGACACAGTACTTCGTGCCCGGCACGAGATCAATCTCGTGCTGAATGCCCTTATCCTGCGGAAGCTCCGCAGGAATCGCTTCCGGGAGTACGTCTTTGTACTCCCTCAACAATTCGTAATAGGGACTCGACTTCAGCGAGTCCCAACCTTGTTCCTCGAAGCGCTCTCGCTTCGTCTTCGCACTGAGAGTGTCTTCACTCTCAGTGGTACTTCCCATGAAGAGCTGCCTCAGCTCTTCGCTCTCGCTCGCCGTTCTTTCGCTGTCCGAAAGAACACAGACTTGCTCGATGCGTCCATCGTGCAAGTCGCGCGTGCAGCGCTTCCAGCTCATGGCTGGAAGCGAAGTCAACTCCGACGCCCTCGTCGGAGAACTAGCGAGTTCCATCTCGCGATACTGGAATCCAGTATCAGTGCGCGTCAAGACGCTTAGCGTCTCGACGCCCGGCGTCACCGCCCCAGTCTGCCCAGCAGACTGTTCTTGTTGCGTCTCGGTCCCGGACCGAGACTTGCGCAGCGTTCTCCGCTTGCGCCGTCTTCTTGTTGTGCGGAGCCCGGCTCCACACGGTGGTTCTTCTGGTCCAGGCCCGGCCATGGACGGTTGTTCGCCGGCGGACCCTGTCCGCGGGCGCGCGGTATCAAGCCCGGCTTGAGCGCATGGCGCTTCGTCGTGCCGCCCGGCTGCACGACAGCATACAATTGCATCAGTACGGGACGTTTGGAACCGTCCGTACTGTTTGTAGCGTCAACTCCCGGAGTTGACACGCATTTGCCACCTCGACGCCAGTTATTGGCGGAGCCCCTCATCACCGGGGGTGCGTCGACTCCCGGAGTCGACGCGTCGTCGTCGACCTGACCTCTTCGGGTCAGGGACTGTCCCATGCGTACTTGAACGCGAGTGTTGGTTCCCGGAACCGACACATCTTTTCCTTCCGACGTCGGCAGCATTGCCGACGAGGATTCCACTTGTGCGCATCCTCGCGCACTCCTTGGGCACTCCGGGACAGCGGCATTAAGCGCTGTCTCGAGTGGCGAGTCGCGCGCACCTGCTGGTGCGTGCGCTGTGGTAACAGGGCCATCGCTCTCTGTTTCGCAGACGCGACCGAAGCGCACTAGCGTGCGCTTCTTCCACTCAATTACCGGATCATGCCGTGCAAGCCACGGCATGCCCATTACCACGTCGAACTTATCGTCCAGGTCCAGGACGACAAAGTGTTCGACAAACACTCGTTGTTTGTACGAGAAGCGCACGTTCACGACACGCTTGTCGGTCTTTACGATGGCACCTGTTGCCAGTCGTACCTCCAGAAGACTTCGAGGTGCCTTTACCTCCTCGAAGTCAAGTCTCGGCAGGCTTCGTAGTCGAACAAAGTTGTTCGACGCGCCTGAATCTACCAAAGCTCGAAGAGAGTCACTCGCTCTCTTCGAGCAAACCTTCAAGATGACTAGGTTTGGCCTGTCATCTTGTTTCTTGCAGTGAGAGCTGGTCTCACTGGGGGCTGCAGTCCTCAGTGTCGCGTGCCCGATGTCGGCACGCGCGACCGCAGTATCAGTAGGGCGCCCCGCGCCTACTGGATGTTCACGTTTTTTGTTTGTTCGCGGCGATGACCGGCATCACCACGACGGCCACCATTGTAGTGCACGGGAGCTGTGCACTCTCTGGCAAAGTGACCGATCCTTCCGCAACGGAAGCATCGCACATCACTTCCGTGCTGCTGGTGACCAGCAGCCGTTGCATTCGAGAGGTCCATTGGTCCGGACCTCCCGTGCTCACTACCGGGCGCGGTTGCGACCTCGGCACGTTCGCATGCAGTTTAGCCTGCCGCAGGCTAAACACTTCTTGCATTGCGAGAGTAATCGCAGCTTCGAGAGTACTCGGGTACTCTCGGAAGAGATAGGTCTTCACAGGCCCATCTCTCAGTCCTTCATGAACGTGACGACTTTAGTCGCCTCGTCTATCGGGTTGGTCACGATGTTCGAGACCAAGTACCGTGCACGCTGCGCGTAAGCATGGACGTCATGCTTACCCTGCTGCAGGTCGAGGAATTCCGCCCTCGACCGGAACTCATTTTGCGGGGGCTCAAACGCTTGTCTGAGCTCCTCTTTGAATACTTCGTACGTGTTAAAGCACGTAGGATCGGAGAGTCGGCGTCCGTACGCCCAACTCCTCGCTCGTCCACCAAGACATGACATGGCGAACGCGACCTTCGACAGCGGGTCGACGATACGTCGAGCCGCAATGGCTGTGTCGAGTTCGACAAGCCATCGGAGGAGAGGCTCGCCCTCTCTCCCCACGTAATTGCTTACCCTCAATTTTAATGATTGAGCACGCGGTGTCGTCCCCGACGACGCCGTTGCTGGGGAAGCAGCATCGCGCTGCTCCTTCATGATGAACCCCAGAGCAACACCATGTTGCTCCGCCGGCGATAGCGTACGCAACATCGTAGCTATCGCCGCTTCTCCAATGACTGCTGACAGTCGTTGGAGGGCCTCCCACTCTGGGTCAGACAGGTGGGGGCAGTCAGCGCGTGCAACATGCGTTGCAGGCGTGTTGGAGCTCTCCACGGGCACCTCCGTGCTCATGTGGTTCTCGGCTCCGCGTTCGTACACCTCGTACGAACGTCCAGCAGTCGGTCGTTGGACGGACTACAAAGTGCTACCAGGTGTAGTGGGTCTAACTTGACTCACTATTTTAGCTTACACGTTGCGCAACGTGTATGAGGAAGCGTAAGTACTTAGTAATTACTTCGGTTAATTATATTTAAATACACAAATATAAGTTATGTAAGATAAATTAATTATACTTGAGTCGACAAGTATAATATATATCAAATAAAACACCCAGTAGCTAGTTTAAGGTAAAATGAGAACTGTATTGTTTGTGACTTGATCTTCCTCCTAAATCTGCTAAAACTGTTTATCATTTATGAAAGGGGTTGACAGCGGCTGGCTGTCAGAGCCCCGCCAATATACACGTCTCTAATTGGTAGAAAGATGCTGCTTTCTACCAATAGGATCTTTGGGTATGTGTGGACCACTCATTGTGGTGGTCCACTTCAATGTATCCATTGGTGTGTCTTACACCAAGGTGAGGAAGTATCTAAAACTTTTAACAGATATTTATCTGTTAAGCCATAAGTGACAAATGTCATGCACAAGTGACAGTTGTCACTTGTGACCGTTGTCATGCATCAGTGACAGTTGTCACTTGTGACCGTTGTCATGCACAAGTGACTGTTGTCACTTGTGTGTAACCCCGTTACACCAGGGACCTGTTGACCTCGTGCCCACCCTCTCCCGCTTGTAGGGGAAACTCCGAGAAAGCCACGAGCTCAGCGGCGGTGCTGTCGTTACATGCCGACTGTATACACATGTTTTCGGTAAGTCCGTGAAGTGGAATCGGAGCCAGTGCTTCCGCGCTAACTTGGCTCAGATCGTGATATCGCTTGAGCAAGCCCACGTAAAACACCGGGTATATGCGCATCTTCTTCGGAAGGTTGAGCGTGTACGCCAGGCCCCGTTTAGCCACGACCTTGAATGGTCAGATCAAGCGAGGACGTATCTTCGTCTTGAAGACAGCCGAAACTGCATGTGTAGGTAGGTTCTTTGCATTTAGCAACACCAGGTCCCCGACCTTATAACTGTCAACATTTCCTCTGCCCCTGACATCCGAATTTTCCTTTTGTTTGTCTTGGCTCTCAGCCATTGCGTCACGCACGTGCCTTAAGACACTTAGACGTGGTGACAGGAACTCATCAACCTGTTTATGAACAGTAGCCGGGCTGACATCAGCAAGCCGATCGGCTAGGTCGGCCATCTCTCCCCCACCATGCCCAGAACCACAGCGTGGTGGCGTCAAAGGGACACGGAGGTTGGCCGGACTGTTAACGTAAAACGGCGTATAGCCGGTGGATGTATGTACAGCGTTGTTCAACGCAAACTCACGGGTGGAAGCATAAAGCTCCAACGCTTCGGCGTTTCAGCCCAAATGCTGCGGAGAATATCCTCCACGACGCGATTCACGCGCTCCGTCTGACCGTCGGTCTGCGGATGGTCCGCCGTGGACATGTCTAGCTTGGTGCCAAGCACTGCAAAGCCCGCGCACCAGAAGTGTCCCGTAAATCGGGTGTCTCGGTCTGAGACAATCAACTCCGGGAGTCCGTGTTGCCGAAACACTCGATCTAAGAACAGCATTGCTGTACCTTTAGCATCAATCGTATCCGGCACAGCCGCGATATGAGCCCTCTTGCTCAACCGGTCCACGAGGACCACGACGTCTGTGTTGCCCGCCTTGTCGGCAGGCAGGCCAAACACGAAGTCCATGCTCATGGAGCGCCAGCACTCAGAAGGTACCGGCAAGCTCGCCAGCGGCGCCGCCGCATGAGGCGATGCCTTCGCCCGTTGACACGTCTCACACGTGCGCACATAAGTGCTCGTCCACTTGTACAGCATCGGCCACCAATAGTGGGTGCTCACCGAGCTGTAAGTCTTCTCGCGACCAAGATGGCCACCCAGCGGGGTTTCATGTGTCTCATAGAGGATGCGATACTTCAAGTCCTCATCATGAGAGATGACCACGCGGGGCGTGTCCTCGGGGCCCGTGTTGTAAAACAACAGGCCACCATCGTGAGTATAACGATGTAACCGCGCGCGCAGCCGCGCCGACAACCCAATGTCCGAGCTTTCAAACTCCTTGCTCCCCAGAACCTTCAATAACGGGACACAAGTGTCATCCTTATCTTAAGCTGCTCGGATTAGACCCGGTAGTGACGAAGTCACCATCGTGACGTAAGCGAGCTCATAGTCCGGTCTGCGCGACAGCGCGTCCGCGAGGACATTCTGCCTGCCTGGCTTATACTTCACCTCGAAGTTGTATTCCGCAAAGAAGGACAGCCACCTGGCCATTCTCTGCGAGAGGTGAGGCGACTGAGTCGCAGTGCGTAACGACGCGTGATCCGTGTAGACCACGAACGGCTGAGAGCCCAACAGGTGGACCCTGAACTTGACGAGCGCATACTTCATTGCAAGCAGCTCTTTGTCATGAACTGGATAGTTCTTCTCAGCAGCCTTAAGCTGGCGAGACTCAAACGCGACCACGCGCTCGCCCCCCCCCCCCCCCCGGCATCTGCTTGAAGCAGGGTATAGCCGATGGCGAAGGCCGAAGAGTCACAGACGACACTAAACGGACGAGCGGGGCCTGGCAAAGCCAAAATAGGCGCATGAAGCAGGCTAACTTTAATCGCCTCGAACACATTTTGATGCTCGGCGTCTCAACGCCAGTCTGTATCCTTCGTCAGAAGATTAGACAATGACCGAGCCATCTCAGCTTAGTTCTCGCTATACTTGTACAAGTAATTGGCGAGACCAAGCCACTTGCGAAGAGCCTTCTGGATCATGGGAACCGGTCAGTCAACAATGGCCTTAACCTTGACTGGGTCGGCCCGTAGGCCTTTCTTCCCAATGAAACACCCCAAGAAGGTATCTCTTCTGCGCCGAAGATGCACTTATCACTGTTAGCGTACAGCTTATTTGTGCGCATGCACTCGAGCACCGCTCACAGGTGCTCCACGTGGTTCTCCACGTCAGTTTTCCCGTGCTCGGCACGACTGTGGGCGAAGATATCGTCAAAGTACGTTTGTGCGTACGCCCGATGGGGCCGGAACAACTGCGTCACCAGACGGTTGAACGTCGCCGGCGCGTTCGACAACCCCTGGGGCATGACCAACCACTCCCAGAGCATCCAGCTCGGAGTACTCACAACCGTGAGAGGGATGTGACTTCCTCGCATGAGCAGGTGATAATATCCATCGACCAAGTCAAGCGCATTGTACATCGTCCAGCCCACCATGTTGTTCTGGAGGACATCCTTCCTCGGGATCGGCTTCTGCGCCGGAATGGTGGCAGCGCTGAGCTTGTTAAAATCATGCACGATGCGCCACTTGCCATTCGGCTTTCTGACACAGAAAGTGGGCGTGGCGTGCGGAGACTTGCTCTCGCGCACCATGCCTGCCTCGTACTTCGCACGGAAGAACACGTCAATGACGTCACACTGCTCCTTCGCTAAAGACCACTGCCTCGTAACACAGTATTTCGTTCCGGGAGCAAGGTCCATCTCGTGACGCACACCTCGATCCGGAGGGAGGTCGGGGGCGGGTCCTTGGAGACCACATCTTGGTACTTCTTTACCACCGGGTAGAATGGATCCGAAGGGTCCTTCAGGATCGCGGACCCGCTACGCGCATGCAGCGCCTTCTTGGTACCCTCGAGGACAACTTCATGAAGAAGCGAGGACGAGTTTAATTCTTCTTCAGGCCGTATCACAGCCACCTCGGCCAATTCGCCAGCCTTCAAGGCCTCACTGAACTCGACCAATGACATATCGTCCTACTCCAAGACAGCCTCAAACGCGGGCAGGGCGTCGAGACTGATGTTCCCGTCGACGTCGCCCGTCATCCCATTCATTTAGAGCTGCTCGCTCTCGCGCGGAGCCATGTCGCTCGATACACCATTCCCGACTTGGGCGAGTTCAGACACCTTGCGCCTCGCAGCCAGCGCACGGCGCCGCTACCTCCTCTTCGCAGACGTGGTTCGTCTCGAAGAGACCTTCGACTTCGCGCCCCTACCGGCGCCAGGTGTAACCTCATTCAACTCTGGTAGAGCTCCGGTGTCTCGACCCACACCCAGCGAAGTGCTGTTCGATGTATAGCCTCCACTCAGTGAATTATGTGCCACTCCACAGTTCCTCGGCACCATACCAACCGCGCCAAAGCTGGCACGCAGCAAGGCGCCGGCCTCAGGCGCGCTCCCACTCAGCAGAATTAGTGCCGCTCCACATCCCTCAGCCGGACATCGCTCCTGGCCCCTCGGCATCGTGCCGACCGTGCTTTCAGTAGCACGCAGCAGTGCCTCGCCCTCCGGGTTATTACCGCTCGGCGGAAGTCGTGCCGCTCCACGTTCAGCGCCCGAGCCATGCTCGGAACGCTCCCTCTCGACACACGCAGCGTCCACCAACTCGGAAACTCCGATATCAATCACGTTGACCGACTCAGTCCAGTGCTCGCGCCAAAAGCGCTTCTGCGTCCTAGCAGAGGTGGGTTCATGACTCGCCAAAATTCCACCAGGAGAGAAACGCGTAGCGCCTAACGTCTTCGACCTCCAGTCGATGTATGGCTCGTGGCGTTCTAGCCACGCCATACCAAGGATGAGGTCATACCTCGAATCCAAGTCCAAGACTAGACAGCGTTCCGAGCTGTCAAAGTCAAAAAACGTCACGCCAAATCCATGGGGACCTTGGACACCGTGACGCGAGTGCCCGTCGCTAGACGGTCAGTGACAATGTCACGCGTACGCGCTCGCAGCGCCTCAGCATGCAGGTGACTTCCATCAACCTTGTCGCGCCTGGCGTAATTGCCAAACGCCCCCGAATCAATCAGGACCGTCCACGGCTTTTCAAAGCCCTTCCCAGTTGCTTGGACGACCGGCAAGCCCGGCTTGCATTTCCCTTCCGTGTTAGAGAGTACGGCTCTCGTCGGGGCTAATCCCTGCTGACCTCCACTTTTCTGAGGCTCAACAGAACTTAGTTCTTCCCCAGCAGACCGCCCCGCGCCTACTGGGTGTTGCCGTTTCCCCGCGATGAACCAGACATCCGGTCCGAAGTGGGGCTTCGGCTCAAGCGAGCATATTGCGGCTTGCGCAGCGGACAACCTGGCCTCAAGTGATCGGTGCTTCCGCAGGTGAAGCACCTGCGAATACCACGGCGCTGCTCAGCAGCTCGAGGCTCTGCTACTTCGTCTTCAGCGTAGCTGAGGTCCATGGGCTCGGGGCCAACCGATATGCTCGTCTGTGCCGCGTTCCAGCCCATGAGAGCCGACTTGAAGTTGTAATCGGCATTGAATGCCACGGCAACGGCTTCCTCAAACGAGGTAGGGCAACTGCGGAAGACTTCCGTGCGAGCCACTCCGGTCCGAAGACCATCCATGAACACCGTGACGGTGACCGGCTCCGGCAGAGGCCCAGCGAACATACCCGCAATGAGCGTGCGCAGTTCTTGGACGTAGTCCACCAAATCCTTCTTCCCTTGGCGAGTGACCAAGAACTTGGGGTGCACGCGGTACGCGTGGTTCGGTGGCAAGAACACTCGCGAGATCTGTCGCTTGAGCTCATCCCATGTCGGGAAGGCTTGGTCCACCGACGACCCGCTTGTAGGCGCCCACTCACGTGATCATCCACTGAGCTTGGAGATGGCAAACGCTACGCGCTGGTGCTCCGATTGAAGCAGGGCCGAGCCCATGGCCATCGCGATCTCTCGAATCCAGAGTAAGCAATTTTCTCCCTCTAGATCTTCAAACGTCTTGACACTCAACATGAGTGGTTTGGGTCTAAACGACCCGCCCTGCGGCGCGGACGACACCATCGTAGGTGTCGTCGCGCTCATCCGTTGCTGGATGTGCTCCAGCAGAGCATTCTCATAACTTGAGAACGCCTCCAGACGCGCGTTAATCGCTCCCGGGCCTTGGGGGGGGAAGGTGCGCTACGCCCTCCGGGCCAAACAGGGACACCAGCTTTTTAAGCGCTTCCTGTTGGCCTGGGGCCAGGTTCGCGAACGCAGCTTGCTCCATCTTCACAGAGGTACAGTCTGGCATACTCAGGTGAGGGATTGACTACAAGTGCTACCAAGTGCAGCGGGGCTACCGTAGCTCCTCGAACAGAGGAAGGTTTAACGGCTCCGAGAGTCCAGCAGGGTCCTATCCGAGGACCCGCTCAGAAAAAGTCACACAGACTTCCTTGCAAAAGGCAAACTGTACCGATTTCTTTACTGCGGCTTCGCCGCCTAAGGTGGAAGTATCTGCACTTCATCAGTCAGCTATAACTAGCTCTAGTTCATTCCTAATGGTTGGCCCGCGGCCGTACTTCATCCAGGGGTAACCCTTGTGTAAGCTACACCAAAAGGGTAACCCCTCGTGTAACCCCGTTACATTGCATATACACGTATACATGTATTAGAAGCACAAACTACATTGCAACACATCAATTCGTATCACGAATATACCCCCGGTCGGGCCTGGCGTTGTGGTCGCAAAATCGCACGACCCAAACACTCAATCAGGCACTACCTAAGAATGTCCCCCGCTCACTGTAATGCAAATTTTAGACAAAATTAAATTTCGCTAAGCTGATTTTATTATTGAGTTACCGCTGACTACCTAAATCTTGTAGTGCTTGCGGATGGCCATCACCAGGCCTTCTAAGTACGTGCAGACGGGCACCTTTCCCGCAAAAAAACAGGTCTTCCAAAGGAACTCATCCAGGTACCCAGCCAGCAGCTCCATGCGGACACCCCTTATTCGCTTCAAGTGACCCTTGATGCGCACCTCCCAAGCGCCCTCGATGCGGTTCGTGTGGGCTCCGGTCACAGGGTCCACGAAGAACTTGTCATGGTTCACCCAGCGGTGGGTGTACTGCATACCGCGTAGGTAGCGATTATTTTCAAGTGTGTGCTTGCCGTTCACGCTCACGTAAGAGGCGAAGGCATCACCAATGATGGTGGTCTTTGCCTTTACGTGTTTACGCAGTATAGGAGACAGTGTCTTCGTCTTACGGTCCGCACCCGTAAGGATGCCGAACCACAGATTGGTGGTCCTGTCGACCCCACCAAACAGCCAGTTATCTCGGTGCTGCAGGCCGCGGCCGTACTTAGCTTTTTTTTTGTTTAAGGTAGTCTCGTCGATTTCGATGACGTGGCCAGGGCCCTCAATCTACAAACAATACAGTAAACTATTAGCGTAGATCAATACACCACAAAGTACTGTAGACATCCTGCATGCTGCACGTCAGCATTTCCTTGGGGCAGATGTCACGGCAAAAAATGTACCAATCAATTGCCGTGGCATCTGAAATGTCTAGCCACTGCTGGGCAACACCTACGGGTAAATCACTGCACCAAAACAGTAGCAGCCGCAGGCACTTCGTCAAGGGCAGCTTCAACTTCGCGAAGAAGCTGCCCGCCCGCCCGCTGACTTCGTAGTCGCGGCAGCCCTTACGGCTGCTGCGCCAGCGCGGCGCGTTCACCGACATCTCGCTGTCGCAGTGACGGCACAGCATCGTCCGAGAGATGAGCCCGTGCCTCATCATGAAGATGACGCAGGCGCGCTCGTCGACGGAGGCGGCCATGACGTTGTCGTGCGTGAACGCCGACGCTTCCAGGGCGGACGTGGCGTACAGGTGCGGCGACAGCTCCGCGGGCGCCATTTGCATGACGTTAACCTCTGCGTCGGTAGCAGCGCGGGAGGCACGGAGACGAGCGGCGCGTGAGCGTGGCATCGCGGTTGGTTGGAGGAGGAAGGGGGGGGGAGGCTTGAGTGCAGGGGGGCTTTTTGGTTATGAGCTAGGTTGGCAGCCTGTACGTTAAGGAAGCGCGAAAATGCGCGCCAAAACGGGGGATGTGCCTTGCCCGCACCGTGCCCTTCATATTCTTCGAGATTTGGTACTAACTCGACTTTTTTTGATGTTGTAATTTTTGGGTTAGCGGGGGACATTCTTAGGTAGTGCAGAGTCTACCAATCCAAGTGATGCTCACTAATAGCATGACCAAATCCTCTCAACCCAAAGAATTCCTGATATGGTCAGGATTTGGGAATACTTTTTTGAAGAAGCTGCTTTCTTTCGGAGCTCGCATTCAACCGGCCCCGGACTCGGCCCAATCTGAGCCAAGACGGTATTCTCGATTCGTGTCCTCTACTTTGCTGCAGCACATTCAAGACGTTCGGCCGCTCTGTACTTGACAGAGTTCCTCGTCCTCATTTACTATGTCGGTGTCTTCATCCCATTCATCTTCTGTAAGTATAACTACACTTCACGGATGTTCAACCGTTCACTGACCCACGTGTCGATCTTACAAGCAGCAATTTACATGGTTGCGATGTACAGCTTGCCCAATCCAGTCTACTACGCACAATTAGCGATCTCACAGAGGCCGAACTCAACGAAACATTGAACATCATTCTATTCAACTGCGTGCTCAAGCTCACATCCCTATTACTGCTTTGTGGGATACTGCAGTACCGTCTTCGGGTCTCGGCCATACGCCAACTCGCGTTCGTGCTCGAGAAGCAGTGGCCGAGCGTGCAAATCAAATTTGTTTCTGGGTCTTCTACAATGTGCAGGCATCGCTTCAACAGCGCGGTACGTCGGGTGGCTGCGGTCAGTTGTTAGCGTTTGCCATCTAAAGTGCATGGTTTTTCTCAGGTTTCGACTACACATTCGAGTTCGCTTGGCTGAACGAAGATACTGCGGCAATGGCGAACAACGGGTGCGATCTGCGTGTAGAACTGGTGTTACTGTTATAGCTGATACCCTCCTGGCAACCGCTATCAGCTACGACAGGGTGAGCCTACCACCGAGTAAATATGGCCAAAAACACTAAGTGAGAGCTTACCTGTCGAAGTAACTCACGCGATTTTGCAGTGTCGCCTTTTCCGCCATATCGATCTGTGCAGCATCAGTTTAGTACATTGTTTTTAGCACGTACAAGCATCCATGTTATGTACATGAATGTCACGAATATGTTTGCCGTTCCAGACCGGTCGAAGTGCTGCAGCATTAAGCTGAAAGTAGTTGCGGATCGCATCAACAACGAGTTTGCCTGCGTAATGGTCCATCAAGTACAGCTCGTCGCTCTGCAACCAACAATTAAAAAATCAACCAGCAAGGTAAGCTTCGTACACTATCAGATCCCCCAATGTTTCCTAAACGTACGCTGTAAAGTGCGTAGCAAGTTCATGCGCAGACTGCAGATCTTGTTTTTTGCTTTCTACGAGTGTTTTTAACAATTAATTTTTTATGCCCGGTTATGTACGAATTTTGATTGGTCAACTTTAAACGCGATTATCTCGATAACTCCAAATGGTTGCTAAGCATCTTTTTGTTTGCCGCGGTCTCAAATCATGTTAGGGAGGTGCACCCTCGAACTCCGCCAAAACGACAAGGCCACATCCGAATTTAAGCCATCTCGCAAAAATCTCTGCCTTCACACCATGGCCACCGCTACATGTAGCAGCATGGGCAAGTGGTTCACCGTTAGCAGAAGTACCTGGTTATCCTCGAGCATCACCGGCAGCCGACGCTATCTTGCTCCAAGCTTGCTACCTGGGCTCAGCTCAAGTTTGAACTGCAAGATCCACCCAACCGAGAAACCGTGCGTATTCTACTAAAGTCCGCGGCAACGATCGAAGTGCCTCATCGCCACGACTTTAAAGGGGAGAAATCAACAAGTAGCGTGCCCTGAGTTGGAATCACGGCTGGGGCGTTTCAACGACGGAACTACGGCTTGTACATGTCCGTCGCGTGGTTTGATACGTCTAATAGCCTCAGAGATCCTGGCAGAGACTCCAAACGTGCCCCCCTTAAAGTTTTTGGACGGACGGTGGGTGGGCTTCATGAAGCGGCATGATCATCGCTTCAGAACGATGAATGGCGAAGCTGCATCTGTGGACCCCTCCCAGGTGAGCCCGTTGAGCAACTTCAAGCGATGAGCTGGATTGATGAGGCGTGGGGGGAGGTAAGCGCCGAAACCATTGCGGATTGCTTTCGCCATTCCGGGGTTCCGGTTTCTGATGATAAAGAGAAGGAGAGGTAGATTCTATTTGGGGTCGTATACGGATCGGATCGTGTTAGAGGTCGTACACACTACCGGGTCGTCGTTTTAGACATCGTGTTTCTGGTCATCGAGAGTAGTCCAGTGACTGCAACTTCATTTATCCCGCAACCAAGGCAACAACTCGGCGCCGCGCCTGATGGCGCACTGTGTCTCGTGTAACCCTAGTAGAGCATGGCTAACCGCACACTTTGAGCTGGTTGAGAACCGCAGCAACGGTTCAATATCAACGAGTGGCTGGCGACGGACAAGCTGCATGCATACCAAGACAAGTAGTGTTTCGCTTAGCATCCACAAATTGACACAGTTATCAACGTCGACGGCTTACACACGTTATAGACTCGGTGCGTGGGTGTACCCCCAGAGCCGTATGTCGGAAACGACAGGGAGGTTAGACGACTACGATTCACGTCGGCCTTCGCGTCGTTACATGAGAGAGATGGTGCGACCTCTCACCCTGGCTGCGTACGACAGTACCGATTGAACCCACAGCCCAGTGGGCGCCTTCCAAAACCTAGATAAAACAGTTTAATCGAAAAATTCTGATCCTCCGATTCGGCTCGTTACTTGCCGGACCAAATGCCAGCACATCTTAGTAGATAAAAACCTAGGCCAAAACCATCATTAAAGCTGATCTGTGTCCGGCTACCTTTGCCACTTGACGAAAGAGTATATTAGTCTCATTATGCGGATCGCAAGGGGACAATCGTAAGCTGGACATTTTTTTTACAAAAAATCTCTAGTAGTAAAGATCTCGTTCGGCGGGAAAGGTCGTTTCGACCCTTTCCGAGCAACCGACCTCGTCATTTGCTTCTCTCGCGCTTCTTCTAGCACAATGTATGGCCCGGATACAAGCTTACTGCTGATGCTCTGTGCATCGTCCCGGACGCGCCGTCGCTCGCTGGAGACGCTCCGGGGCTTGAGGCGGCGGCTGCACGACGAGCGCAGGCGCTGGGAGTGGCGGCGACTCGTACGAATGCGCCATTACATCACCCTGGACTGCCTAAAGGATCCTGAGTCTTCGTCCTGGATGGACACGTGGCTCAAAGGAAACGATAAGAACATGATAACAGTCACTAGCCTGTCTCGGTAAGGTCAACATGCAGATTTGAGTGTTCAGTTGGCGTCTAACTATTTCTTGTCATGTAGGGCCTCATTCAAGCTTCTATTATCTCGGTTTGCCTCTCAGTACGAGATCCCAATCTTCTGCGCGAAAGGGGGCCGACCCCGTAAGCTCCAACACCACCATCAGGTGTTGGGCTTGCTTCTAGCTTTCTATGTAGGCTGTGAGCATCGCGGGCGCCTGTGCCTCATGTTTGGGGTCCCCCAACGACGCTTACCCGCGTGCTAAATGCAGCTGAAGACGCTCTTACGGCGGCGCTGCGAGGGTTTGCGCCCGCTAGGATTGTATGGCCTACGTTCACCAGGCAGAAGGCTCTAGCTCGTCTAGTGGCAGCAAAGGAGTCCATGCTTCAGTTCACATGGGGGTTCTTGGATGGGAAAAACTACAAGGTACTTACATCAAAATGTGATTTTATTTATTGATGATCTTACCATTCCTGTATCATACTTTTACTTCACAGGTGCAGCAGCCTCCAGACCGAGATATCCAGAATGCCCATTATAATGGCTGGCTACATGGTGTGTTCGTCACCGGCACTCTATGTTTTTCGGCGGACGGGCTCATCGTTTGGGCGAAACATAACTGTCCAGGATCCTGGAACGATGGTGATACGAGTCTAGACTTCCGGCGTAAGCTAGCCTCGGCGGAACTAAACCCCGACGCTCGCTATGGTGTTGTTGCGGACAGTGCTTTCCCCTGCAGTGGGAACATGACCGGCAGAATCATGACACCCCTGAAGGACGGAGATGCGAGTAGACTGGTGCCGTCAGTTCGTGCGGCGGCTAGGGCGTTATCAGGGGCAATAACTTCGATTAGACAAAGTGCGGAGTGGGGAATGGGTTCTGTCGAAAAGGTCTATCACCGGTTGCTGATGCCGTTGCCGTACGACCGCAGCAAACGGCAGCAGCGCTTGGACAACCTTTTCCGGCTTGCTAACTACAGAGTGAGAACAGTCGGTATTAGTGAGATTCGAACCACGTTCCTTCATGGCGAGGGCGACAGGAGATACACAAGAGTGAGTTGAAATTGATTACGCAGATAATGCAAATTGAATGCACTACTTCTTCCTCCTTGCACGCGCATTTTATCAAGTACTACTTGCTCTTGTGAATCGTAGAAATCAGTAGCATCATTTGCTCGTGGCGCTGCCGAGCTTCTGCACGGTCTTGCTCGAGACGAGCTTGAAACTGTCGGCGACGCTCGGCCTCTTCTTCTCGACGGTCCGCTCGAGCTGCTTCCTCCTTCTTTTCCGCAGCTTCGAGGTGTTTTTGTGTGTCCTCACGGTCTTGTTGACGTCTGGCTTCGACAAGCGCAGCTTCATCGCGGCGAACCTTCTCTCGCTCCTCTCGCTCTCGCTTTTCCTTTGCACGCCGCTCATCTCGTTCTTCTCGTCGCCGCTTCACCTCTGCTTCGGCTTTGCGATCGGCGTCTTCGCGAAAGATGAGCAGTAGCTCCTTCATTTCCGATCCCATTGAAGCGTGAACAGCCTCTGCTTTTTTTAAATCTTTGTCAATAGAGTCCATTCGTTTCTTGGCCTGGTTTCTCTTCGACGTAGCGTACGTTGTCGTCACCGAACTCTCGGACGCGGAGCTTTTGGTTTTTGCTCCTGGATCGCGCCCACCCATTGCTTCGAAGTTGTCCCGAAGTACCCGTAGATCCCGCCCTCCCAGGCGATCACTGGTAGTGTACAGTCGTTTGTGTTTTTCCGACTCCACTTCATCGGAAGCTGCACGATCGGGGTTCCTCATCAGGGTGGGCCCCTCAGGCGAAGCAACCGATGCCAGAGGTTGGCTGTCGCGTCTGGGGCGGCCGACTGCTCTCGGTGTCACTGGCGTGGGACTTGCCGATGCCCTGGAAATTGCTCGAGTGTCATGGATCGTTGAGGTGGTCGCAATATGATCGCTTCGCGCCCCTCCAGATCTCGCTTGGTCTCCTTGCGTGTCACTCTCCTCTTCATCGCCAAGATTGGCGTTAGTGTGCTGGAAGTCAGCAGCGAACTCGATCGGAACGAGGCCTTGATGGGTCATCACGGCCCCTGCCAACACAGACTCGCCGCCGTGAAGCTCGGAAACTGGAGGGATAGGGGGACCACGAGGTTGGTTGGCGTCAGCCGCCTCGGATGTATCCGCCTCTGAGCTTTTCTCGTCCTCGACCGAGTTGACAGAAGAGACCGAGGCGTCATCCTCCTCCTCCGCCTCTTCTTCTTCTTCCTCCTCCTCCCGCTGTTTGTTGATCTGCTCACGGTTGATGTCGCCACCTCCCTTGGTCGAGACTGATTTCGCCCTCGATCTTCCATTGAAGGTCCTGTTCACCTCGTCCGCGAAGAGGGCGGCGTTGACCTCGTCCATGAGAGCTTCATCGTCGTCGCCATTATCGTGACCATCGTGCGAGGTATGCACCCCTCCTTTCTTCTCTATCTCATACTGCGTTTCATGGGCCAAGAGGATAGCTCGCTGCCTGAGCGTGAGGCGGTCTCCTTGATTGCCCGTTGGTTTGGGTTTTCCGTAGAGCTTGCGGAACTTCCTTCGCAGTGAGTCGAAATCGCGTTCACGCCAATTTGGATCCTTGGAGCCATTGTAATCGGTTGCCAGCGCCATCCACATATTCCTACCAGTTGGTAGGAGTTTGGCGGCCAAATCGCAGATAAGAAGCTCCTCCTTAGCACTGTAGTTCTGGTATCCTTGCTGTCGTCCTCGCTGTAGGTAGATATGTAAGATACGGCGCAGGTTAGCCCCGAAGAGGAAAACATCGATTGGAGACAACGAGCTGTACGAGACGCACCGCCATATTCTCCGACGTTGCTTGCGTCGAAGCCGTCGAGCGGGCGAATGAACCCATCGCGTCGTGGGTCAGATGTACGATGTTCAGTATACAAGACAGGAAGCTTCGAATTTCAAAAGATTTCATTACACAACACGTACACCATTTTTATATACCTACGTGCGGTGGATTCACGCAGACTCCGAATCCTGGTGCAAGTGCTCCAGGTGACGATGTTGGCATCCCGACCACCCGCAGCGACAGAAAAACCACAACTTGTTGCCGTAGGAAACCGTCACCTCCTCGCCCGGGTAAATGTCACGAATACTGACGGCGACCACCGTCAGCCTTTGACCCGTTTGGACTTCATGGAACCGGGTGCTCGGATTGCAGGCATGGTTCATGAAGCGGAGATTGCCGCCCACTTTCAAGGCGTCGATGCCTATGAACTTGCTTCCCGTGCTCCGAGTGCGAAGATGCATTCTGTAGCCATCGTTGAACGGGCCGTTCTTGCACGGCGGCCCGAACAAGTCCATGTGGCCCAAATACTGCCCGATGACTTCGCCAACAGGAATAGCAGCCTGCGCCACCAAACCGCGCACTCCAGTGCGCAGGTTGCGACCGATAGCGAGCGCACGGCTTTCGTGAAGCCCATTGCCACACTCGGCAGCAAAGGTGCAGTTGTACTCCGTGCAGAATCTGCTGCTTCGAGCGTTGAGGCAGGTGTTAGCTTTACACCGTTCTTCGCATCCACAGCCAAGCCCCCCTCTCACCCCCACGCTGACGGCTGGAAACTTCCAGCGGCGCGGATTCAGCTGTGCCGATGTGAACTGCACGTCATCCGGCCACGACTCGAGCTGCCACTCGTCGCGAGGTGGGTTCGCTGAACCGCCTTCGACAACAGTAAATCCGGGAGAGCTCGTGAGCAAGCAAGCGACCGATGGGCGTGCAGCTGGGAGCGGGGAGCCGATGAGCGGTGCCGTCTCGGAATCGTCGCTGTCGGAGGCGACCGCCTAGGTGTACCATCGAGGAACAATCTCTGCTCGTTGTTGCTGACGGGTCCGGAAGGGGCTTTGGGGTGACCACGGAGCCACAGTGCTCGCTTGGGAACTTGCCGTCGCAGGCGAGTATGCAGCATCTGGGATCGGAGCCGATCGCGCAGGCGTGCCTGGAAGCGATGATTCCGTCTCCGTGCTCTGGCTGGAACGAGGACTGGGGAGGCCTTCACTCGACGAAGCAGGCGGGGAGAGCTGAAACTCTGCAAGCGGCGCCACGTGCATCGTCACCGACGCGTTGACTCCTTCAGGCAGCACAACCCGGCCTGATCGCGTCCTTGGCGACGCCGACAGTAGGTACTTGGAAGCAGCGGGGGCTCCGGCGCCGGAGGCCATTGGAGCTGGTTGCGCGGATATCTCTCTGAGCGGCTCGTCTTCGGCGGAGGACGTTGAGCGTGGCGACGCTCGAGAAACTCGTGTCGTGACGGTAGTCGTGACGGTCTTGATGACCGTCAGTACCGTGGTCTTCTTAACCTTCGCGACGTCGTTGGACCCCGTCGACGGTTTCGTGGGCGCGACAGCAACTGTGGCCGAAGGCACTGGGTTGCCTGATACAACCACAGCGGCCTCGCCGCATGGCTCTCCTGAAGGCGGATTACAGCGGATCGACTCGGCCGCAGCGGCGCTGGAACCCAGCGCGGCGGTGATCTTGCGGCGCTTGGTGTCGAAAGCAATCGAAGTCTCGAGGACACTGCTTGCCGTGTGGCGGCGCTTGCTCGGTGGAGACGAATGCATGGCTGCCTAGGCAGGGGATAATCGATAGTTTAGATGAATGAACAACTGCATTAACTCGCACTGTACGTACACGTTCGTAGCAGGCAGGCGAGGACTTCGGCACGAGGAGTCCAGATTCGAAATGAGGCGTGCGCTCTGCAAGCGCGCGCGCTTTCGCGCCTTAAGACCCTCCAAGATCGCGCGCGCAACTTCAATTCAAATAAAATCTCTAAATAAGGGAGCTGTTTGAACCCATACATTCTTTAAGATACTTTTTAATCGAGTTGCCAAATAAGGGGGGTATTAAACGGGCGACCAAACCCATTTTCGAATTGTTTGAACGGACACTTTTTTGATCCTTCAAACAATTCCGTTTAATCGCTCCGTTTAATGACCAGTTTAATCTCCCCTACCCCTAATGACCAAACCGTTTTATATAGGTTTTGGAAGGCGCCCAGTGGGCTCCGCCCCTGCCCAGACAAGATCATTCCGCATTTCGCCGAGGAGAAATCAAAGCTAACGCCTACAATAAAGCCAGCCTTTGCCTACGCACACTACAGCCTTGACTATTTTGTGGTCATAGTAGAAGTGTAATTCTCATTCGCTCTCCCAAGAAGCGCGAGCAGTCGGCGAAGTTCTATCACGGAGGCTACGAATTCACTCGGGCATAACCTTCAAGTCGAAAGATCATAATGAGGTGCAGTGTGTACCACATCACAGACTGTAAGGCTCGCTTGGAGGTTCGACGCACTGTCAGACATTGCCATCTAAGTAGAACTCAGCCCTCCCTTGCTGCCACACTTCGTTGGCAGGAGCATTAAGATTGACCACGGATAGACTGTCAACACGATTTTTCATCGCAACCGTGCAATACACAATATCAGTAGTCACAGCAGAAGTCGTCTGCTCACAACTGTGGGTATTCACCAGGTTGTGGCAATATTCAGCCGCACAGCGGGTGAAAATAACTTTTTGGGATAATGCAAGGATGAAACCAAGCCGGTCGCCTCAGTTAGGCATAGCGTTTAGTTTAAGAGTTTCCAGCTTTCCCACAAACCGTTATCTTCACGTGGCTCAAGACCCCCGCCCCCACTTTCTACGCGCATAGGACAGTATGACCAGGCTTACCCCTCGCTCTTACATGCACCTAGTACAAGCGTAATGTGATCCGGGCTTCGCTAAGAAGTTCTTCGTGAAAGGTACATCAATGGATGGGTCAAGTGTATCATTCCGGAGCATCGAAGAAGAGCAAGAGGGTACCATAGCTCGTTCGGTAGCTGAACAGTACATAGTGCCGGCGGTTGAAGTGCAAAAGGCTGGAAGAATTTGTTTACTGCGTCAACCAGTCGCTGCTGTCACAGCCGAACGTGTGTATCGCGGAAAGTAGTGTTTGAAGTGGTGACTCAGTTACAGTAGCAGTCGGCGGTGAAGCGCTGTCGATCAAGTACTCGAAGATCATCATAGTCGCCCCAGCCGTGACATTAATCCTGTAACATATCACTTTCAACTTAAGTGAGTGAGAATTGCCAGAGGTCGAGCCCTTGCATGACGAAGTTCTCACAATATTCATCGGCACTAACAACTAATACCGTTCAAGAAACATTAACGAAATTATAGAAGGCCTCATTGACCAAGATGGATTTCCCAAACCCAATCGCATTTGTCGTTGGATTCATCCAACCTCCGGCGGTTGGTCAGAATTGCCCCTACATCATGCAGTTGACTTCGCATACTACGTTGACAGAGGCGTCCAAACGATTGTTGAGTCCGTTGGTAACTCTTTCTGTGAGCCGCCGATATCCGTCACAGCCAGCACGAACGCAAGCAATCATGAAACGAGTGAAAGCAATAACCCGCTTTTCGACCCGCTTCAAGACGACGATGACGCCGCCCCAGATCATTCCGAGATCGTAGAAATAGTAGAGACGGGAAATGCCGGACTAGCCGGAGCAAAACGCACTCGTGAAAACATTTCTGCAACAACGGGACGTACACCTAACTCAAAACGCGATTCCAGTCTACACACCCGGCCCGCGACCGAGATGCCAGCATCATCGCAAAATTCATGGATGAACCCAAATTCTTGGGTCATTTCTTAAGCCTTCGCCAGAATCGTGCCAACTCTCAATCTGGTGAGGAAGTCGCTACGACGTCCAGGTCACCAACACCTCGTGACGGTACCAAAAGTAACAAGCACAGTTTTACAACTCGAGCGGAGTAACAAATGGTACATGATCGCAACACGGCACGCCAGCATCAAGGTAAGCCCTCTTCTACATTTATTCTTTCTTTGATCCGGTCAGAAGCTGTCTTGTCCAAGCCTCTACCCGGGATTTTAACCAGACTGTACGACTGACAATTTGGTACGCGGGGTCTCTCTGTAATGCACTTCGCGCAATTTCATCAAGATTCACGCATCGCTTGATACGAAGCTGGTGGTGCAAAATTTTGAAACCCTGAAAAATTATCTGCGACGACAGAGGTCGGACCAGCAAAACATGCAACGTCACTGGAAGAGGTTATTGCGGCAGCTCGCGTACTTCAACTTTACGCGCGAATATTGCTGCTCCGAAGCGAGTGAATAAACGGATACTGTGGTGGCATTCCTTAATTCGAGTGCTCTCCAATTACAACGGAAAATGGCCGAACTATTCACCTTAGTGTTCTGGATAAACGATATCTTTGAGGACTTTGAGCGGCATGTGCAGCGAACACAGATCTGCGCCAAATTAGTCGACGATGTTCCTCAGATGACCGCATTCTTCGGGAATGTACGAAAACTTGCATCAAAAGGTCGATGCATTAGTCCCAGCAAGTAATTCGCAATCACCCGCACAATCCCGTTCACATCAAGTTCAACAGACTGGGCGGCATTCGGTTGGAGACAGGAAACCGAACCTGGTCCACTGCCCGAGCGCGTCCCCAAGCTTACCCCTACCCAAGTCTATCCCTCGAGCGGTGAGTCTCGTAGTTTGTCTGCATTATCTCTCAACGACGGGTGTCTATCCGAGGGCAACCCAATGTCACGGGGGCAGAGAGCATTTCGTCCCAAAAGCTCTACACGCACTCGTGGAAGCCGAAATCAATAAGCGTTTCGGAGGAATCAAGCAAGAATATAAAGCACTTCGACTCCTCCCAGGTGAGTTCACAGGGCACTCACTCGGGAATCCAATTCAAGCGCTGCCGATCCCACTCCTCAAAAACCACGCCGACGACGACAGTGAACAATTCTCTCCCGGGCTCACAATGCAAGTCGATTTCGAAATGACATCGAGCGTTGTGCCAGCTGTAGGCGCTGCAGAAATGTTCAACCCCGCCGTCGTCGAGACGAAAATCTCTCCCGAGCTCATTGACCAAATCGATGCTTCATTGCAGTCGAGGTCAGTGATAGCTGCAGGCGCTACAGACCCTTTCGTCTCTCAGGGGAAACTATCACATGTCGATTCAAATCAAAAACGTTTAACTAGCACAAGCCAAATTACATGGACAAGCTATTCGGCTAGGATTATTCTGCACAGTCTCGGGTCCGAGCTCCCACGAGAAGAAGCGAAAAGTACACAAATTCATCGTCGTGAAGGTTGTGTACGATCGGATCCAGCGAAACAAGACGCCATCGACATGTCTGCCTGTAAAGCTTTATCTGACTGCATTCACACTCAGCAATTCAGTGTGGAGGAGGCTACTAGATTCGTCCGCGGCCAAACAACACGTGACAACCGGCCCACAAAAGCATTAGACCCCGTACGGCGTCAACAAGTGTTAGGTGGTTATCCCCACCTCGACGTCTTGATGCAAATTGCAGAGCGTGAAGTGTCTGCGAAATGGAGAGATGGCCTTATCGCGAGGCGTCCTCCTCCAAAAAATATCACAATTCATGTTCAAAACATCTACAAGCGGTAACTAGAAGTATTTGCCATGGCCAAGGCGCTGGCGAATACCTAGTTGTGGACGGCAGCATCCTCGATATCTAGCCATACGTAATTTGCAGTCCTCTTGGTGTCGCTCTCGAGAAAGGAGTAGACACAGCAGCAGAAGTTCGTACGAAACACGATTTATCCTACCCCATTTTCGATTCAGTGAATGGCGCGTTTGTCGTTGACTCCGCTCCAGTGGTCCCATATGAACCCGTAGTAAAAATCGCGATGCGAATTGAAATGTTAGCTGGCCAAGGGTTCGAAAGAAAAATCCGCCTGCTAAAAGGTGATGTCAAGTCAGCTTTTGCGCAATCTACGAATACGTGTTGATCACGTTTTCAGAATGGCAGCTTACATCAAGGAGCTAGATATTCTCATGATTGGCTTTGCAGCTCCATTTGGGTATTCGATATCACCCCCGTTTTTACGCGTTATTAGGTAGAGCTATTTCGTGGCTGATGAAAACCAACTCGCCCGCTACCGTCTCCGACTCCACAGACCGGGATGCATTGTTTAGTTATGAATGGGTACATGACCACGTTCTAGTTCCAATCCTGCGACGAAGGCGTCGGAGTTGACTTCGCGTCCAGTCATGAGCTCGAAGCGCTTCACGCGCAACTTGCACGATGAACGCATCGAGCAGGTCTGCGTTCTTTCGAACAGCGAAAGAACGGAGAGCGAGAGCGAAGAGCTGAGACTGCTCTTCATGGGAAGTACCACTGAGAGTGAAGACACTCTCAGTGCGAAGACGAAGCGAGAGCGCTTCGAGGAACAAGGCTGGGGCTCGACTTCACCGAGTCCCTACTACGCATTTTTGAGGGAGTACAAAGACGTACCCCCGGAAAAGGTTCCGGCGGAGCTTCCGAAGGATAAAAGAACTTTAGGCTCTTTCAATCCCGTTGGATTCAGAACATGAAGTAGTAGTAGAACGTGGGTGCGACACGGAATCAGCCCCTGACTTACCATTTGAACCGGGTGAGTGTTGCGATGACGAGAGCCAAGAGGCAGTATTGTAAATGGCTTACACTAGTCACCAAAAGCTGATTGTTCTTAGCTTTGTGGTAGGGTCTAGATGTAATGAGCGTTTAGGATGATTATTACGTTTGGGAACTGCACAGTTGTTTGCGAAGTGTGTTCATTTAGGAAAGCATTTATCAATCCTCTACTACTCCTGCCTGGCAAGCAAGGAGGGCGGTGTATGGCAGCAAGTCCTAGCTCCGCAGCACCAACCAATGACGCTTGATTATACAGTGTCTCTGTTGAGGCGGAACCCACGCAGTAGCTTATGGAGTGGCAACGTTGACGCGGATAGACTATTTCTGGGATCGTATACGGATCGGGTCGGGGATTAGGTCGGGCATCAAAACTGTTAATGTGATGATCGGGCATGTGCGAAGCTGCTTTTCGCGGCTCCAACACAAGCACTGACGTACCTGCATATTCACAGGGTGCCGTGCCGTCCGGAGGTTGTTGCTATCTATTCGTAGACGGCTGTTACAGATAGCTTGCCGGCTATCAAAAATAATAATAGCATACATGGCAGTGCCCAACTTAGGAGAACCACAGGCATCGCAACCGCGCGAGGAACGGTTGCTGCTCTAACTTCGGCAACGACCTCCTAGCGACAACAACCTCAAGCATCTCGATAACAGTCGAGACGCTAAACGTCTCGACGCGCACCGATACTGGGTTCCAGTATCGGGAAATGGAGCTCAGTCACGCGACCTGACTCGCTCCCGCTAGCGCTGTCCGCAGATCATGACAGGGCAGACAATCGAGGGACCAGACACCAACATGCCTCAGTCGATGCTGCGAACGACGCGAAAGGCTCAAAGTCGTACAGGCGAGACGTGCGTGTACCACAACGGAATTCGGTATACCAAGGGCTGGGACTCGATGGTGAAGATCACGTTTCGGTGCAGTGTATACCGAAGCGCACAGTGCAACGCTCTCCTTCACGAGTACGCCACCGGTGGATGTAAAGTGACTGAGAAACACATATGTCTACCTACACAAGGTCCAGAAGCCGATACAATTGACGTGACAAAACAAATGAAGCAACAGGTGGATACATTGGCTATTATGGACCTCGCGGTGCCGTATTATCAAATCTGGGATGCGGTTAGCAAAACGTTTGTCCGAAGGACGACATTACCTGGAAGGGGCTTAGTGTCGACCAGGTTAAAAATCGAGTCTATCGAATTCGACGCAAGCACTACGGATCGCACATACTAGGTTTGATTGAGGTTCCACCGCGTTCTATGGTGGTTGGCAAGCCGTTAAGCTTCTTCCAGTGTCACCAGTCTCCACACAGCAACGGTCCAACGGCAAAGTATCAGCGAATTATAGGTTGGACCCACCCAGAAGTTCGACCGCTTCTGATGTATCACAATGTATCCGTCGTATTGATGGTACATTTCGCTCCGCCTCAAAGGGCTTTAAGCCGTGCGTTATCATGATGGTGCATAACAGAGTCAGCGAGTTGTACGTGCCGATCTATCACGTGTTTTGCATAGGAAAAGAGCGCGGTATGTACTTCGGCATTGTGGAGCAGATATATCGAAATACATCAGAAATCTTGCAAAGAGTGAAATTGGTACGACTTTGAGCATGCATTGATCGAGGCATCGCGAAAGCAATTCGAGAATGCCTTGAAAATGGGCGAAACGAGAGATTAGGAAGCGCTGTGATGAAAAGGGAATCCCGTAATCTCATCCCACATAGAAGGAATTTTGGGGCTACTTTCGTGCAACATGGCTGGACCGCTACAAAATCGAGGGGTGGAATGTACACGGTGTTCAACACGATCTCGTGACGCGAACTAATAACCCGTTGGAGCGCTTTCATAGGGAACTCAACAAGGCTTTCACGACTCGTCCAAATATCGTTACATTTGTGTCAACTATTCGCAATATCTCACAGGTCTACGTTACAAAACTAGCTGATATCGCTTCTGGACGTCGAAAACCAGGCACGAGGAAGAACGCGAACACACGCAGGAAAAAAAGAGGCGTGGAAAGGGTATGAACAAGCGTAACAAGCACCAAAGCCAAGATGAAGAACAAAGTGGAGCCGACGAGTTTAGCGTGGCAGTGTCATTGGATCTACGTAATGTAGCAGGAGTGTTAGCCTACGAGAGCGAGGATGAAGCTCCGGCACTCGAAGAGCTGGAAAGGGAGGCAGACAGCGACAACAGTGACGATGCAGAACCTGGACATACCGAAGACAACTCCGCCGACAATGATTATATACCCGACTTCTCGTGTGAGTTCCAGGAGGAGGATCTAGATGGCGCTGGAACAAGCGACACTGAGCAAAACATGATATTGGTTCTAGTGTAGATCTAGCGCCTAACGCGCGTCTAACACATGCGCGAGGAACATGCATTTCACTTAATATACTCGCATAAGAAGACCCGGTTACTCAAATCCCTACTTTTGATCGGGTCGGTAGATTGGGTCGGGGTTTGATGCCCGACTTAATCCCTGACCCGAACCGGATACGATCCCAGAAAAAAACCTACGCTCAGGTATCGGTTCTCGCAGGGTCCCAGGTTGAATAAGCACTGCTGATATGCGAAACCCGTTTGTGCAGACTCACAGTCTTTGGCACCATCAATGAAGTCAGCGGCAGAGCTTCAACACTACCGGTAGCAGTATGCGCCGGCGAAGGGCTAAGGTCAAACAAAATTCTTTTGCTGTGTCGGTTGGTGTCGGAGACGGTGCAGTGTTGTCGGCGCCACCACCATCGGCGTCGCAGTCGTCTGAAACAATTCTCCATAATGCTACGAACTAGGGACTCCCGGTCTGGCCTGGCGTTGTGGTTGGCTAAATCGCACGAACCAAACACGCGATCAGACCCGTATACGACCCCAAAGAGAGTCTACCGAACCAGGCGGGTTACCAGCCCCCGATGGTCCAGTGGCGTCGACTGCCTCAGCTGCCATTAGATATTGCGTCGTAAAGGCCTCCTTACCAATGAGAAACAAAACGGGTATACGAAGGAGTAAGACTATATTTTTGAGCTGCGCTCTGTATTCATGTGATCGCGATCACAAGCACCAAACTTCGGCGGCCTCAAGTTGGACTCTGTTCGTGGGATGCTTGTATTACAGTGTAGAATATCCAGTGCATTTCAAACTAAAATAATATCGTATTATTACGAAAATGTATGCCTACCACATGGTACATGACAAAATATAAAAAACACCTTGCCAAATGCAGGGTGCACACCAAAACAGATATGCCACACAGATGGGTGCGGCAAGGTCACCAGGATTTGTGACCTTGTCGCACCACGCAATGGGGTAAGGGAAATCCAGTGGGAGGACGAGGACCATCCATCCTACTTGCTAGACCGCCTGCGTAGCGCGGGCCGCGCTCCCGATTCTCATTTCAGAATCGGCAGTCAAGTTCGCAGACATCACCAAGGCGCGGCATGCCTGGCCCCGCGCGGCTACAATGCGGCGCCCCGTTCGCCGTGCTTGTGTGTGCTACTCCACCGGCCTGTGCGAAGCAAGTTCAAGGGTAACCCCGTTTACTGCTTCAGCTGATGGCCGTAGCAGTAGTTCACAAACGCACGTGTGCTTCATCGACTATAGCGATTGCATCAAATAAGCATCGTGGGGTTTGTATTAGAAAGTTATCGTGTAATATATGTAAATGCGTACTATCGCTTCTTGTGTTGTTGTTCTTCTTTATTCTTCTTGCGCTTCAGCCTCCACGTAGATGCGCTCAACTTGACGGCGTCTGTGCCGTCTGAAGCGCTCAATTTTCCCGACGGCAGGTTTTCCGTGGTTTCCAGCGTGGGCTCCCATGACGTTAGAAACAGAGTTCGCCCGTTAACCCGCACATGATCGAGAATAGTTTTCATCTGGTAGGTGGGGCGGCCACGCAGGTCCACGTCAGGTGGCAGGACCCACTCGGCCTCCCCCGTATCATCACCTTGTAATGCGGCATCGATAAGGCGGGCCTTGGTAATGCGCGCATGCGCGACCGCATCAAACGACCGCTTGATTGCGCGCTCACCATCCATAGTGGGCGAGGTTGAAATTAGCCCCCATGTCCTCAAATAGCGGGCGGCAGCCTCATCCAGTCGCCCCCACCCTCTTTCTTTAAGGTACACTTGACACCACTTGAAAAAAATCTTGAATGAGGTGGGGGGAGCATGGTTAGAGCTGAGAGGCCCCACCTGAAGTGTTCGGTGAGCAGTAAGTTTGCAAATGAGCATTATATTGGTAGAATTGAGCAGTATAGGTTACAAAAGTAGTCGTTTTGAAACGACAACGTGAAACTACAGCTGTATTTAAATTTACTTATCTGCTACCAACTCCCTAGACCAGACTGAGTGGGTGGCCGTTATTACGAGGTCGCCCAGCTTGAACACGGCCAGATTCCTTACTGTTTTTGCGGCGCTTTCGCGGTACTGAACGGTTGACTAGGGTTCTTTTACCATTCAGTCCTGCATAGTACTTGACCTGCTAACCGACGATAATGCGGATCTACGTACCGAACTTGAAATGGTACTTGCAACCACATGTGAGCTTGCTCAGGTCGACGTTCCAACCACCATCGGGTTGACCTTCGACCTCCATACGCGCATAGTTTGCCCCCATCTGTGCTGAAATAGGAGCTTTCTCTCGACTTCGTCATAGCTCTGGAAGAAACACCCGGTTGCATCCACGTGACAGCACACGAATCTCGTTTGGGTTGGGGGATATGAGCAAAACCTCAAAGCTGGATCGGCTTGGGGTCATGTCAAGAAGTAGTTCGCGGCGACGGAAATCCTTAACGGGGGTATTTAACCCCTTGGACGCGGAGGGTAGGAAATTTGCCTTATGCTGTTCTGAACAGCATAAGCAGGAGATCCGTTTTGGGGGCGGGTTGTTGCAGGTCTTCCATTAAACCGCCCAGCATTTGCGGTCCTGCCGCCACACTTTAAAGATAAGGCGGATCCTACTCTGCGCTCGTGTATTCTAGAGATGTATCCATCACTACACAAAGTCAGCGCGCTCCGTGACATTCTTAAGTTGTACATTGCTTATTTGGTAAAGCATTCAGTGTTTCTTCGTAAGGCACTACTGTAATGGGGTTACACACACAAGTGACAACAGTCACTTGTGCATGACATTTGTCAATTATGGTTTAACAGATAAATATCTGTTAAAGGTTTTAGATCAGCTTCATATCTAATGTAGCGATCTTGGACACCTCCAAGCGACCATCCTACACGTAAGCAAACCCTAGCGATGGACGGCCCACCAGTAGAACCACTGCAAGCAAAGGTCGCAACACCTTTTCGAATTGAATGTGTCTCATAATGCGTCTGCTGCTTGTGCTCGGCAACGAGTTTGCGGAGAATGCCACCAAATCTAGCTTTCTGCTATGACCCAGGAAACAGAAAACCTTTCGACTGCATTGGTCCGCATGCTAATTTGGTGAAGCAGATCGCGAGACGAGAAGTGACGAGCGAGGCGCGCCAGAGGACCGTTGTCCAGAGTATGGGAACCCGATCTGTACGGATTCTACTGCGGAAAGGGTGAAAGACGCCTCAGATGCCAAGTCTGAGTCGGAGCTGTCATTCAGGGCTCTAGGGCGACCTCACTTTAGTGATACCCCGTTTGAATGACCCCGTCTCAGGTCTGGTACGACCCCGTCCTAGGAACCGCTGAGACGCGGTCTGGAGGACCCCGTCTCAGAGATCAAGCATCATAAATCAGGGTATGCGTAATCGAAGTAGGGTTAGGCATGGAACCGTAGTTTAGCAATCTTCAAGTAGAGTCAGTAGCATAGGATAGGTGTAAGTCTCAGTCCCGAATCTTCTTTGTGCCGCTCAAGTGGATTTCTCCCTTTCGGTCCAAGGTTTCCTAGTGCCGGCAAGCAGAGCCGCCCCAATAACGCGGCCCCCCGTCCCTCGGTCGTCGGTGCACTCACCCTCAGACCCGTGCCCAACAGGAGGAACACGTTAAACGATACCGCTCAAGCACGCCCGATAACGCGTCGCTGAAGGCGAAGACCCGTGCCGGCCCCGATAACGCCGCACATGACCGCGTCGGCCCCGGTAACGCCATGCACCCCAAGGACGCGACGCACCGATAACTGCACGTGTTCAAGGGCAAGAAAGGAGAAAAGACGGATCAAGGACAAGGCAGTCCCAGTAAGGAAGACTTCACGCTCCAAGCTTGAGCTACTCGTTACCCTATCCTGAGATACGCTACTCAAGTCCCGGGGAAATATCCGACGCGCCCACCGACAGCAGACGCGACGGGTTTGTGCGAGGACGACTTTGCAGATTTCTGTGAGGGCGCTACTCCACACTAAATAGGGAGCCAAAGACGTTATCCAGCATTTTTCCGGGCTAAGCGGATTTGCATACATGTGACGGGGGCCTTTAGGGCCACTGCCCTCCTGATTCGTTTTCGACTTGTACATAATGCACCCAACACTGTCGTCATGACAGCTCATGTGCTCGGTGCATAGTGTTTGCACGGACTTCGATCGGCACATCAACTTCCATTGGGTAGTGAGAAATATGTGGGCAAAGCCACCGTCTTGTCGAGCAAGTGTAGAGCGGCACAGCTCCCGGTACAAAGAGAAGGGTATCGGGTCTTTGCTGGACTCTTTTGGCGACCCAGACTGAAGCTTTCAGGCCTCCATGCGTTTCAATCCTGAAAAGAGTATAGCCATTCCCTTCTCGTAAGCTGCAGGAAGAGGTATTTCTTGACGCCGATAGAGATCCTTTATTGCGCTATGATACCCAGTGAGCGTCCCCACACTGACACGTTTACGCTTCTCCAACCGGAACGCCTCAAAAACACTCGGCGTAAAGTATGTGAGGTCGAGCTGACTAGTGCTTGTAAAATACATCGGTGCCTCGTCGCCTTTAGTTGATCAAATCCGCCGAGATGTAACCGCCAAGCCACCTCGATACGCGCGCTGTGGTTTGGAAGACACGCACGCATCCCTTACATCTTGCACAGTGACTTCTCTTTTGTCACTCCCATTGTGCTCAGCAGCACAAGTCGACGGTGAGCTGGCCGATTGGGGGGAGGGGGACGCCACCAAGCTGGTGGATGAAGGGAACACGTCACCGTTGCACGTCGAAGGCGCTATAGATGGACTGCTCGACGGTGGAGTACGAGGCGAGACAGACTCAACGGAGACCAGCACCATGATGGCGCTCCTGGCCAAGCCGGACTTGGCGGCGCGTGATGCCGAGCAGGACTTGGTGGCGCTCGAGGCCAAGCTGGGCTCGATGACGTTCGAGGTCGAGCTGGACTCGGCGGTGCTCGAGGCGCTTGAGGCCAAGCTGGGTTCAGTGGTGGGCGGAGCCAAGCCGCGCTTAGAGGTGGATAGCGGCAGGCTAGGTGTGCTTGAAGACAGGTTCTCCTTAACTTGATCGGTCGCGCTGTGGGTCTTCCTGATGCAGGAGAGATCGACGGCGTGAATTGTTTTGTACCAATCCTACCACGCCGCATGTGTCGCCTACGAAACACGTGCCATTCGTTCGTCTTTGGGAGTGTATACACATTTCTATATGTTCATTTGTGCTATCACTCACATTTTTGTCGATTTGTCCGCGATATTTCCTACGATTACATACAAAGTGCCAAATACGGCCTACGTTTCACCGACAATCGCCATTGTCAAATCTACGACTACCACATGGTTTGCTCGCCAAATTTAGAATAGGGATAGCTCAACCGGTACGGTCACCCTTACAATGAATTTTGATCAGCTCGCGAAAAACAGTGTGCTACAACACCGACAACACAATGCGGACTTAAGTACCCACCGCCTTGGTGCTACAACGTGTTCGCCCCAAACGCTTGAGGTTGGTCGTGACTGTGCTGATGCAGTCCGAAGTCCGTCAGGCCGACGATGTCACAACGTATGACACCGCGCCGGTGCGTGCCCGACTGGCAGCGACAACTATTTTATTTACAATACAAAGTCGAGGTAGCTAGGCTACCAACCGAGTTATCAACTAACCTCAATACACGTCCGCCCGACACAAACAACTTGAGTTCCGCCCTGGTCGACTCTCTAGCCACTCGGACGTACGCCCACGCGCGCCTCCCTAATCGTTCCAGCCGTCGAAAGACGTGGAAGCCAAGTGCTTCCTGGACGTCCCTCCGGAGTCGTCCACGCCGTACAGTCGTCCACCGAGCCGTCGCTGGTTACACGCCCCGTTCTACTCGCCGTTTCGTCCCTAGCACTCGTTCCGGGAGCGCGTCGTTCCGTTGGTCGGCTTGCTCGTCAGCCGTCTCGTCCTCAACCACTCGCCCGACTTGCTCGTTAGCCAGCGTATTCCAAAGTGCTCGCCCGGCTTGCTCGTTAGCCGGCGGATTCCACAATGCTCGCTCTGCTGCCGTCTGGCACGGAAAAGATCTCACTTCGCCTCGTCGGGCACGAAGTCCTACGCTCGCGATCCTGTCGTGCGGTAGCTCGTGCAGCAAATCCTGTCGCACACGAAGTCCATTGGGTTCACGTACTACACAGACGGCTACTTCAACACCGTCACCCGTCGCCTCATTCGCACCTAACGTCTCACTCGTTGCCATGACGCTTGCCTCCTTACAGTGCAATAGAGTGTATGCGACGTACTGTACCTCATGCTGGTGGTGTCCACTGGTACAGCCGACAACACGGAACGTTTGCGATCGAACGATTGGTCCATCGCAATCAGCAGAGGATCACCCATCACCAACATTCCTTCGCAATTCTGAGAACACCGGCTATAGTCAGGCCTATCAAAATTAGGTAGTGTGTGAAGGGAAAGTACAAAATGCCTATTCCTATTTTTTTCAAAATACCTAATTGCGGATATGCCTGAAACCACCCCAGCTCGCAGTTTATTCGCGTCGCTGCCTGTGCATTCCACCTTTCGGCGCTCTACATCTGCTAGCACGAATGGGGAAGGCAAACGCATCAAGGCGAGGGTCTAAGAAGGATGCACGTGGAGACCAGTAGACCACACTACAGGCTAAAATCACCGGTTCAAATGGCAGTGTTAACACTGCCCTTCCGGCTATCGAGTTTACGACGCATTGCTTCTTCGAGTGTGACCCTGTCTAGGGGACATGACAGAAAATCTGGGAACCATGGGCTCCAGTTTTTCCCTGAGGTGGAGGCTGTTGATTATCCGTCCGACCGCGATGTCCAAGATGAATGGCGCCATCTTCGTGAGGTTATTCTCATTTTATGGCGTATCCACACAGCCATTGTGTTCCACACGCTATGGTGTCTCCGGAACGCTACCTATTTCCACAGTGTGCGCGCGATCAGCCGAAACATTCCCCATTTGATCTGCTCGTTTTAGCAACACTACTTGTACCTCAATCGCCGATCAGCCGAGTTCAATCTTGATAGTGACGAGATCACGACAGTTTTGCACCGCCTGGGTTCCCTGAACTAGTTCATGACGACGTTTAACTCGTGTGTGGGTACCTCAGCCTTTTGTTTGATTTAGTTTTGGACGTAGCTACGGTTTTTGTATTAGAGCCTCCCTTCAGAGCTCGAACTCCGCAAACTTCTCATCGTAACAATGTTTCTTGAGGGTCTGAAACACATATCTAAACAGCAAGCGCCAGCTCACAGTAGAAAAAAAGTTCTACCAAAAAAAGGTAGCCGTAATATTTTGTCCGGGAGTGCAAGACAATTCATTTGAATAATGTACACCACCTGGATGCCTAACTTGGATTTTGAGCCGTTTGTATCGAACTACCTAATCAACCTTTTTTCATAATGCCTATTTGAAGTCAAATTAAGTAGGTATTACTGCCTAATTTTGAGAGGCCTGGCTATAGTGGAGCTGTTTGGTCACCAACTCCCCAAGCTCTCTTATACATGTAGATTTATAGCTGCTATGAGAGGAAACCTATCATTCAACATACAAACTACTATTCCACATGGAAAGGGATCCTATCGTTTAACATACAAACTACTATTCCGCATGGAAGACGAGATGAGCAGGCCTCCGAGAAAATAATATCACTGCCGTAATTACTACCTATTTTATATTATACTGCGGATTATTGTTTTTTTTCGAGAAATAATATAGTGTGATACTGACGGAATAATACAAATAAATCCCGCAGATGTTGCCAGCCAGTCGTTCCCCGCTGCCATCCATTCACTCGGAGCTCGAGTAGCTCCGCATCCAAGCAAGAAAAACTCATTCTTCAATCCTCCATGTCGTCCCAGTAACTCGCCGCTTTCTTCTACACTATCGTGGAGCCTGGGCTATATAGATGCAACATCTGCGAGCAGCCACGCAAGCAATCTCAGCGTACAGGCTACACAAACCTGATGTCACACCTGAACTCCAAGCATCCCACTCACAGTGACGAGTACGCTGAGTTCTAGCGCCGAAACTTGACCTCCCTTGAGGTGTTCGGCTTCGTGGACGAGGTGACGACCCACATATACGACTGGCTGCAAGCACAAGCGAACGCTCGGTGAAGTACGTGTTCGCTTTGACGCTTGTATGGCGAAGTACCCTGTCATGGAAGAGTATCTCAAGCCTACTGCCCAGATTGTTCACTCGCCGACCTTTGAATCTGCTGCTATCAAGGTCATGAGCTCTCGTCCTGTTTCCAGTGCCGAGTCCAAGACGCTCGAGCCGTTTCGACGTCCAGAAGGCTCCGAACCGATTGATGAAGAACCGGCTGCTGGCTTTGCGAACCAGATTCTTCGCCGTGCTAAGAAGCCCCGCACCTCGCAGAGGCGCGCTGTTGACTACGTCCCACTACTTGGTGCAATTTCCCCAACCAGTAACCGATGCGAGCGGTTATTCTCGGAGTGTAAGTACGTGCTTGAGTCGCACCGGGCTTCCATGCGCTCAGCAACCTTCGAGAGACTGATGTTTCTAAAGCCTAACCGGGAGCTATGGAACGCGTCAACGCTCGTACCGTGATCTTAGAGTTAAGGCTGGCCGCAACAATACATTGAAAATTGCGGTATTGCGGATTTTTGATCGTCTTGATATTGCACTATGTATTACTTGTGGGTGCGTTGCCTGCGTATATTGACTACGGTATTTTCGGAGGCCTGGAGGTGAGCACTTAGAGGCGATTGCCATTCTCCTGGTGGCGTTGACAACGTTCTGTACGCTGGTGTCCCGCAATCCGTGGGCAAACATGTACATCTGGAGCTTTTGCGCCCCTTCTAGTGCCTCGCCGTGCGAGTTCCTCCTCTCGCCAACACCGTCACTCTCGCTGTCGCTTGAAGACTGCTCGCGTGTGTCGTCTCTCTCTCTCTCTCTCTCTCTCTCTCTCTCTCTCTCTCTCTCTCTCTCTCTCTCTCTCTCTCTCTCTCTCTCTCTCTCTCTCTCTCTCTCTCGGTTGTTCTCAACAGCATATTCAACAGAACGGATCCAATAAATCTAATCTAGTTATAAGCAGCTCTAGATCTCCAAACTCCGTTTCTTTACCTGGTAGCCGGTTCACTGTCGCACTCCAGCCTAGCGCCCATGCTCATTGACATGATCCTAGTATGAAGCAGTGTAGAATTGTCGCCTCCTAAACAGCGTTCCACGCGACGGAGTTTGTTCTTTTAGTAGATAGTGAGGTGCTGGCGCGACGAGACCATTGATGTACTCCTGATCGTGTTTAAAAATGACCCACGTGTCCCCCACACTCTTACAATGTGTGGTTTTGGTTTGGCGGGGGAGCTTTCTTACACTCTTACAGCCTAATAGCCGGTTTGACTTGATATTACTATAGTCACGATTTGGGATCTCACGAAAGCCCTCTAATAATCGATTTTCTCTTATTACCGGCGCCACTATAGCCGGTGGTCTCTGTAATCACGAATCGTGATAAACCTAAACGACATCGTGATTCACGATGTCGTTTACGTACGATTCATAGGAGAACGCCGTACTCGAGTTGATCAACTCGAATGCGAGGCGTGGCGAAATGCGCGGATGACTTGAATATATGTGTAAGAAACTAAATGGTTGCTTTTAGACGCTACAGCGTTTGGGGATTTTCCAAGGAGCCGAAGGCGAAAAGGAAAATCATTTTCCCGCTTGCGTGGAGGTCATCTCAGAATGTGAAGGTCAACCGTCCGTGCTTCGACCGGAATCAGATCTCGTCCTTGCCGAGCGGCTGTTTCGTATATTTAGGTGCCTTGGTTTACTACCCAACACACGGGGCTGTAGCATGCCGTCCCCGTGCGGGTAGGGATTCCCAACACTAGACAGGATAGTGGGAATCCCAGACCAGTTCTGTCGTTTTAAAATGAAATGGACGGAGCTTAGCTGAAGCCCTCTCCATCTTCGGCTCAGTCCCAGCTAACGGGGCGCGGGTCGAACGCACTCACAAAAACTTCTTACTTTTAGGGGAACTTTCGGGCTGGGAGAGCGCCGAGTGCGGACTCTCTGCTAGCTAGTTCCAGAAGTCGGTTTCTTTCCGTATTCGTTACCTGTGCGATGTGAGTAAGTGAGTAAGAGGGGGGGGGGCAAATCAGCATCGTGTATTGCAATGGATGGAATGTAGCCGGCGACAGCTCTGTCCAGAAAGGACAGGAACTGAGCCCCCCAACTGGCCAGTACGGGTCGTCATTGCAGTAGTAATGTGTGCTTTGTCCCGCTTACCATCCTCGATGCGAGCGACGACACTGACTTCTTGCACAGCCTAGTGTAGATTTGAACGTGTCAGCGTCCAGCGTACGTGGTATTAGATAGTGAGTGTGTCGATACCCGACCGATACATGTGTGTGGCTCCACCTGATCGTACGGAGTGCGTGCGGTACGCGCGCGGATCTTCTCCGACATTCCTCGCAGCATCCTGGGGTTTACTGGACAGGTGGCATGCTGACACCGAGCTGATACCGCCGTTCTCAGTCGGGTAGGCTGCGATCGGCAAGTCCATCGGAAGGGTTTTCCGAGCACGGACTGGAAGGATCGCTCCGAGCACTGGGCACAGAAACTGGCGACCGGAGCGTTGCAGCATCTGCGGTATAATCTGCCCGGACGGATTGTGTTTTTATCCTCGTAGCCGAATGCGGACGGACACGGCTGAGCGCGCGTCGAGCGTTGCTCTATCTGAGCTGTCGAGAGCTACGACGTCCATAGCTTTTAACACGAACCACCCGGAACCGCCTTGTGCTGACCGCCACTATCTCCGACCGGCAGAGCAAGAAGAAGAAGGCCATCCACAGACCCCCCCCCCCAGAGCGCCTGGTCCGAAGGTCGAAGCAGCTGAGTGAGGTGAAACAGGTCTCCAGAAGACGGATTGAGACTGGTGTTTCCGGCCAGGGCGGGGGGTATCAAGGCGGCTGATGCCTTTGAGTAGCATGCGGATCTGTGTATGGTCCGACGGAAATGACCGACCTGAGGCGGAAAAGAAATGTCGGACTCCCATGAGCGTGTTCAGGATTATAAAGCTCTGTATTGGGCAGTTGGATCCATAGCCATGTTGAAAACCGGAGAAAGTGAAGTTTGATATAGTATGTAATTTGGCCGAAACGGGAAAAGCCATCCAACCAAGGATTCAATCCATACCGAGCCGCGAAAGCTCGCCCGACGGTGAACGCGCGACGATGCTTGGTGTAGGTTGAGTCTGCCACCGAATGCTCGCGCGGATATCGCGCCAAATCCGTTCCAGGCCCAGGATATCCACTCGCGGATGGACCCGTGACCACGTATACGTGCGTTTAGTAAATCTTTGTAGCGCCTGGGGGGCGTCCTGGGATCTAGGATCCTGCATCCGCCGTTCCTGGAATGTGTGACGCAGAAAACCGTAGGCCATACGCCACCTCACACGACCCGAGGAGACGGATTATGGTCTGAGCCCGAGTGTTTCTAGATGCCATCAATCATTGTCATGCTGATTTGTTGTCGATGCGGAAGTGTACGTGGATCGGGTTCGCGTCGCAGGTGTTGTGTTCCTTACACTAGGCACCCGACCACGTGTGAACCGCAAACGCACAAGAGAGCAGTTCTCTGTAGTTAATATCAAATACGATTTGGTGCCAATTGTGGAAGTCGTTGATGAGCTTCCGTTCGGTGTCTGAGAATGAGTACGTCAGAACCTGCTGATGTGGACGTTCCAAGGTACACAATCCAGTGTCCGACGCGTCCATTTATAGGACAACATCGGCCGAAGGGGATGTCCTGAAGTAGCTGAGAGAAACTCCGTTGAGGGCTGATGAGTGCAGTATATGTTGTCACCAGACAAAATCTTGCCTCATGTCGTCTGTGATGGATACTTGGGACCACCGATGTAGGGTTGCTTCAGGTCTGCGAAGACATTGCAGGAACAGCCTTACTGGCCGCAGACACGTAGCTACGTGGCGAATGCAGCTGAGGAGGGACCCAAATTGGGTACGGCTTAAGGAAGTCGCGTGGTAGGCGTCGAAGACTAGTTTGGTGGCCTTTTTGGATTTTGGCCGGTGGCACGGACACCGTGCACTGCTCTGTGTCAAACACGAGCCCCAACACTTTCTAATGTGTGCTCCACTGGGTGAATTTGTCGTCACTGACAGCTTCGGGTCCCAGCGCGGTCATTATGACGCACCTTAGCGATCGCTCCACATCTTGGCGGGAGGAACCGATATCTGCAGAGATGCAGCCATGGTCGCCCACTCAGTGGTAGTTGAAAAGGCCCATAGGATGTGCTGAATTGGCAGTCTGACTGTGGATATATGAGATGGCATTGCTGCCTACACTATAGTATCCGGGGGAACAGGTCCAGCCAAAGCACGCCGAGATATCGATCACGAACGCATTGCCCTCCAGCACTGTGCCGACAAAGCGGTGAGCTGATTGGCTATGAATGCCGAGGTTTCGAAAGCTGCGGCGACATCCCCCGAAGGATGTTGATTACATGATCAGGGAACCGAGCGCACTGAGCAAGGATCTCCTTAGCGATGGCATCGCAGTGTTCATACAACGTGTCGGGTACTGATGATTTTTCGGTGCGGTCGTTGATAGACTGACCGTCGGGATAGAATAGAACATGGGTGGCCCGACCCGACACCTGAGGGTATTCATCCCCTTTATTGACGGCACCAAACGGGCTAAGAAAGAGCCCCGGTCAAAACTGGACAAAGTCCATATCGGGGAAAAGACACCGACCGAGATCCTGCTCCTTCCTTATGTTCTTGCGGAGGATGTTAATCCGTTGGCGGGCTGATGGGTAATTGGGTGAGGGAGACAGCCGAGTCATCATTGATCGTGTAAGTATGACAGAGACGCCTTTACGAACGATAGATAAGAGCTTGGGAAGCTGGATGTAGTTGCTACACGCGCGTTAAATTAGGTCTGGATGAAATGTTTTTATGTTTGGGTGTTAATCCGAGGGAGTTTGCCCACGGTAAAGCTCCACTAGCCCTGCCAGCGAGCAGCGGGAGCGGCATTCATATTACATATTCGGAGAGATCGCGTTTGAGCGGTATGTTAAGGGGGTTACGAGGTTCGCCCGCGGGACCGGTAGATACTGGGGTGGACGCGCTAGGTAACGTCATATTGACGGCCGCCAAGGCTTTGCGTATTCATTTGAGGCGGATTGCTTCGCATAGCCGAGACGTGGTGCGGCAGAGAAGTTAAAACTGGGTTACCGGTTGGACCGTTGGTGGGCTCCACCTGCAACCAGATGTAGGGGTAGTGAGCGGGTCGGCTCGGACCAGCCGTGAATATATGCCTATGGTCGTGTGGAGGGCATGATGAATGCCGCGGCTGTAGGCGACGTGCGAGGGAGATGTGTCTCGTGGCGGACCGTTGAAGTTGACGTGAAACAAGGCAACGTATAGCTTGACTTGCCTGGTGAAGATGATCGAACTAAAGGATGGGAGCCGGTTGGGTGTTGTGTTGTGTTGCGGGATGGTGGGGCCCGAGTTGCTCGTGTGAGATTCCCGCCAGAGACCGTGGCGAGCGCTGGCCGAACTGCGTCGAGGACAGTGGTGGTGCACTACGGTTAGACGGCTGTCATATCTGTGCATGAAGGGTAGCGTTATTGCTGATAGACGCACGATGTCGCATATATGAGATAAGGCTGGGTGGCTCTGAAACGCGTAAACGAGTCGCAGCATTACTACTGATAGAAGTGGGATGCCGTGCACACAAAGTGAACCGAAGCGCTGGTGAGCCAGCCGCGTCTCGGCATCATCACTTCCGGCGAGAGCCGTAGTGGCCGCGGTGATTAGAGCCGTAAAACCTGTTGATTAACGTTTGGAGGTCTCGGTGGAGAGGTGCCTCCCACGTGTGCGCGGTATAAATACGCGCTCTTCTCGCGAGTCCCCCCGAAACACATGCCACCACCGAAGAAGCGGAGGCATGGCTCCGTACTGTCGGAGCGACGTGGCACCAGTTGTCGAAAATGATCAGGTATAGTAGGGACTCGTGGTTGTGTGGCCGGTGGCGTTGACTCGCAGGTGGGATTGAGCGCCGCTCCGGAATCTCAGAGCGCGGTGCTGGAAGGATTTGTAACTCGAGCAGCCAGTCCAAAGACTTGTACTCAATTGCGTCTGTAGCTGCACAAAAATCTGTCCACCATGTAGGGGTGTCCTTTGCCAAGGGCCCTACGCATACCCCAAATACAGATTCGCGTATTGGAGGGTACGTGTGACGCTCAGGTTGTTGTTGCTGGAAATCGGCTGCCTAGTTGTCAGTTACAAACTGACGAATATGGTCGAGTAGATGGTTCATGTGTGGCTACCAGAAGATGCTGCTGAAAGCTCTCAGGCCGCTCAGGGCAAGTAGAATTTCATCGTGGGTCGTCACTATAGATGGTGGTTGTGGAGTGCTACTGAAGTTCATAGAGAAATTCGAGTTGTCAGAACTGCGGGTGAAGCGTTCGCCATGCGTCAAAGGTCGGAAATATGTAAGCAAAAGCCCATGTGATTCAATGCGTGCGCTGTATAAACCGGTCGCCGTCGGAACAGGCATTTCAAACGGGATGCAGGTTGAATCTCGGAACCAAAGAAGAGTATCAGAGAGAGAATGGACGCACCGTCCGGCCTCGATAGGTTCGGGATGCTGCGGTATGCGGCCAGAATGTGCGAAAGGTGAGGGGTGTAATCGCCTCTTCTTCGGTGCAGTGTAGACGGATCGCTGGAGACGCGAGGTTCACGGAGTAGCACGGGAGGAAGGCCGTGTTCATTGGCCACTGGTAGCGTCGACGACGCCTTCATGCCGTGTTACACAGGTCAGACAGTGATGTGCTATGGGCGTGTTCTTGCTGGCCGGTTGTAGGTACGCGTATCTCCGGGGCAGCTAGACAGTCGCGCTGCTCTCGTACTATTGCGCTTAGGGACCCCACTTGGGCTGCGAGTTGGGCTACAACTGGGTCCGTCCGTTGGGGCTCAGAGGGCTCGAATGCGGCGTTGCCGATAACGCCGGAACTGGAAAGAAATGACGCGAGGTCAAGTTGGCAACACCGCAAGTTGCAGGCTGAGTCGACGAAGGGATTTGCTGGGCAGGTGCTTGAGACACACTGGATGGCCCCGCCGCTGTACCCGGCGTTGTGCCCGCACTTGATAATGGCAGGTCATTCTGCAGAGGAGGACTGTCTAACTAGATGATTAGCAGATGGTAGCGCATCCGCCCCTGGCGCTGCAGTCGGTCGCTTCACTGTAGGTGGTAATGGCTCCTGTTGCGTGGCGCTGACGGGGCCATGTGAAAGGTCGGGACCCGGAGTTGGAGCGGTGCGAAGTAAAGTTCCTACCTCTGGCGAGGCCTGCGCGGAGGCGCGTGCTGCGGTGCCAAATTTCTTTTTTGCCTGTTGCTTTGAGTGCGTCGTAGACGCCCCAGTCTTTCGGGAAGCCAATACGGGCGGCGCCGATAAGCCATCGTCGAGAGTGAAGCCGTGAGAGCTTGATCCAAATTGGTACGGCTTCTTGCGGAGCTCCACGGAACGCAATCCAGCGTCTGCATTCCGTTTCTGCAGACGCATGCTAGTCCGGGGAGTTGTAGAGGTTGGCGTCGAGGTTGTGTCGTAGGTCCCCCCAGAGGTTTGGGGCGGCTTGGGCTTGGGTCCTCGGGAGGGGCTGGCGGCCGCCCCGGTGAGAGCGGCGTCAGGTTTCGCAGGTACCCGTGGCGAAGTAGGTGACGCGATGAGTAAGGTTGAAGGTGCCGACATGGCAGTCAGTTGTTGCAGGGGGCGAGGACGCGAGGGTGGCAGAGGTCGAGCTTGCGGGGCTGAGGGCGAAAAAAAACGGATGATCTCCTTGCGCTCTCATCCTGCTGCAGCCTGACCGCTACCGAGATAGCTCGGTTGGACTGGAGGGGTTTCATAAAGGTCACCCAGGACCGGCAACAGAAACACCTGGTCGTGATCTTGCCACTAAACTCACCAACTTCAGTGTTGTGACAAAAGATGATGCGGTTTCCAACACAAGTGAAACAACTTAATGTCCGAGTTTATCGCTGGCCAGTGGCTGCGTCATGAGATCGGAAGGATTCACGTCAGCCTTCACCTTTCACAAGTCCACGGTCTTCTTTCCCACTTAGACATGTACGTAGTGCCAACATAGCTCGATGTGTCGTGTCCCGCGAATGTAAGTTGGGTTAGTAGCTATTACGTAGGCAGCTTGGTTATCGATGACAATTCGAAACTGGACTCCAAATCTGGAAAAAAAATTGATCAGCACGTTGCGTAGTCCTTGGCCCTCCATGCATGCTTCGGATGCCGCAACATACTCCGCCTCAGCGTTCGATTGTACCACGATGCTTTGGCGTCTTGACGCCCACGACCGCACCTCCGACCAAACAGTGAACAAAACCTGTGATGCTCTTGCGTGTGTCAGGGTCATTACCCCCAATCGAGGTAATGACCCTGACACACGCAACCCAAAAGCTCGAGTTAATTATTGATAAGTCGCAATACTTATCAATAATTAACTCGAGCTTTTGCTCCGCTAGCTTGTTCGGGGTGTATAGAATTCCTTGCGTCGTGGTCCCAACTATGTATCTCAGCACTCTCTTGGCGGTGCCAATGCGCTATTGTGTAGGATTTTGCACGTATCTGCTAAGCTGTCCAACAGAGAACACGAGGACCGGTCTTGTACAGGTAGTCAAGCACATGAGGGACCTGACCAGCTCACAATGCGGGGATTTCTTGCCGTTCACGAGGCTCACCTTGCGTCGACTCATGTCAGTGTCTTCACAATCAAACGCATGTTCGTCTCCATGGGGATCCTACTCGAGTGAGCGTCCCCAAAATCGAATCGCTCGATAATCTCGTCGCAGTACTTTGTCTGATGCAAGTTAATGGAGTCTGCGTTCTGTTCTACCTGCACGCCGAGGTATGTGTTGAGAAGAGCCTTGTCCTTTAGTCCATAATCTGGTCTAACTGCTCAAACATTCGCTTGTTGAACTCAATGTTGGTCGTCGCGCACAGTATATCATCAACGTACAGAAGTACGAAGGCGAACTCACCGTCTTGATTGTAGAAATACAGGCAAGGCTCGGTCTCACACTATAGTCCACACACCAGCAATCCGCCTCACTGTTCCATTCTCTGCCGGACTGGCGGAACCCGTCCAAAGCCTTTTCGACGATGTATTATGTTCACACGGGTAGCCTTCAACCGCTTCCAGATACTGTTTTATACCTAACGTAGCGTTAAGGCAGCCATCTCAGCGGTCATAGTTTCACGCCAAAACTTGGCTTGCTTGGAGCGTATCGCTTGTATATAGTTCTTCAGAATCTTGATGGCACTCGCACATAATCCACCATTACCACGACGATTTGCGTGTAGTCCCTTGAACGCTGAGTACACATCGTAGTCCTCAAATCGTTCAGGTTTATGGTTCTGCGAGACTTCACAAAATCCTGGGTACCTTGCTGCCGCTGCAAGCTTGGCCCTCAACTTTGTACGCTTCTTGTCATGCGCACGACGAATATCTTCGTATCTTGGATGCACCTTTCCGATTAGCATCTGCGATGGAATTGCAAGAATACCATCGTCTGCTGGCGCTGGCGGTTAACTCCCGTCATCGCTTACACCGCTATCGCACTGTGCCTCGTGATCATCATTTGGGCCGAAAAAATAATCGTAGCCATCAACGCCATCAAGCTCCCTGTCATTCTCTTCAGGAACAGGTGTCAGATTAGACACATGGCTAGATGTTCTTGTCAGTTCATAAATTAACACTCCAACATCATCATCATGTTCATCAAATTCACTCTTGCATCATCGGCATCTTCGCGCTTCGTTTGGGTAACAATGCTAGCTACGCCGTCACCAACTTGAACCGCTTCTGTGTCCTCATCCTCCTGCAACCTCATAGTCGGGCAGAGAGCTGTTTTGCAGATTATTGTCCCCCGACCGCTGGTCATTTTCTGCTAAACCACTGTTAGAGCTGCTCCCATCCTCATTGGGAAGGTCGCTGTTGCCTGCCATATCACTCCACAGCTCTTGATCGGTTTCGTCGATGTCGTCTGTGCTTACAGCAACGCTGTGCATTTCGACATTGCTATTGTCACGGACAGATTCAGCGTCATACACTGCTCGTTGTGATGCTTCGCTGTCATATTCTGCGTAGTCGATATCTCCATCCCGAAGAAACTCGTCGAACCTCTGTAACCATCTGTTCACCTTTGTTTTGCATCCGCTCTCGTAGCGATCATTATACTTAATCGCCTTGTTCACCTTCCCATCAGCCATGAAGCCCTTTTGGTGCTCGGTAGGAAATATATACTTGACAGCCAACAACGCCTTCTTGATAGCCAAAGAGAAAACCCACCTTACCGTTCACACTCAGTTTCTTGCGTTTTATCACCTACGTGAGGTAGTACACCAATAACCCAAATGTACGAATGTGATGAATATCCGGCTTAGTACCATATGGGGTTCGTCCGACACCATTGCAAAATACTCGGTTATTAATGTAAACAGCAGTGTGGTAAAGTGGCAATCAAGAAAGGTTCCCCGCGTGGGGCGATGTCCATCAATCGCCAGCTAGGACCGGGACGGATCCAGATCCAAGACAGGCGATGACAGAAGAAGACGGGAGAAGACGTGCGATCCGGCTAAGTGACGCCTCGGTGTCAGGGGGAATACAGCCGATCCGATGTGGTCGCTGTCGATCAGAGTAAGTAGCGGCTATCCGATCTGGGACCGGACAAAGCCGGCAAGTCTAGAGCCGGAGGAACGCATGCGTGAGTGCAAGGGGCGACGGTACCGGCTGAGTGGGGCCGTGACAGGGCAGGATTGGCGGCTGATGTGGGCCGATCACGGTTCAGGCATACGGATCGAGGCAGATCGCCGGTCGACATACATGTTTGGGAAATTTGCGATCGGCATCCGGATTTTGGCAGTTCGCCGATCGACGGATGATGGGAAGCATCTGAAGGCGCAACCGGGGCAAGAATCCAGCGGATGTCAAGTTGTAGGATCAGCGAAGGGATGGTAGGGTGTAGGGAGGAACAGGCTAAACATAAATCAGAGCTGAATTTGCATCCAAGGGCACAGGTCTTCACATCTCGGGGAATTGCATTCGCCCCGACTAAGTTACAAGAAGAAGGTAGTTGATCTAGCAGTTTAGGTAATATTTGGAGTAATACATTGGTCAGCTTTCTCTGCTCTAGTGATCTACTGTTTGTGTGCTAGCCCTCGATCGACCGGAATTATTTGCTTGGACGGCGATCGTTTCACCTCTCGACCGAACTCGATCCCGCTATAGGAAGCGGTAAGCAACTCAAGGAAGGGAAGTAGGAAAGGAACGCCTACGAAAGGCAACAACAGGCCCCGGATCAACTCCAGGCAACTCGAGCGGAGCTGAAGACACCCAATCGAGGCACACAACTGGACACAGAGCGAAGATTTCTGCGCTGCTCCACCCCATTTCCCCGCGTCACGCCAAGACATTCATTCTTCGCCAAGTGCTGCATCTTCGGAGCCCCGAGAGAGCAGATCCAGCTGCTTGCCAAAATGACAGTTAGTAGTGGAATTTCGGCTAGTAGTCATACTACTACTATCCAAATTCGGGCAATAGTAGAATATTGTATCTATTAGCAGTGAGACACCAACGGTATTAATACGACTACTAATATCACTGAGAACAAACTACCATATCCGGCGCTTACTGGGCACCATACTCAGCCGTCTTTGCCCAGCTTCTCCATACTCGTGCCTCATTTCCGGCCCGTTGTGGCGAAGTAAGTACTATTGTTTACACGGATCAAGTAAATTATTTTTTCGTCGGTTATTTAACTATCGACATTCATCCTAATAGAACTATTTCATCAGAATCAGAAATCAAGGAACCTACCTCTTAATGCCCTCTGGTGCGAAGGAGGACTCCTCCAAACTTCCAAGCACCACAGAATGAATCTAACTTGTTGAGCACAATGTCGTTTGATATAATTTTCTGAGATATTAAGATCGATCCATCCTGATAGATAAAATATAAAGATATAAATAATCATATCCTACGATTCAACCACCCAACCCATAACGATAATCATGAACGTTGTAGAAGAAAACTTTGAAGATGAATTCTGGTGTCAGGATATGCCTGAAAATACGTTCACTGAAGGTGAAATTGAAGACCAAATCATGCGCGATAACCGAGAGGATCGTATGTGGTAAATTGATTGTAAGGTGACTCAATACATCGAATTCCCTGTAGATCATGATGGGGATGCTTAATTCGTGAGGACTTTACACGAGAGATTCGTGAATTCAAGATTGGAAACAGAAGCAAAAATATGTCCCACAATCATCGTGCTAAGGGATTAATCAAGCAGTGCATCGATATATCTAAACACAAGAACGTTATCAGAAATCAGATCTTTGAGCAACTCATCGCTGAAGTCATGCACCCAACGCGAATGATGAAGCAAATGGAAAGCTTCGATGACATCGAAGCCTTCTTCGAATGGATGGGATGCTAAAGTTCTAGATTTGGGAAATTCCTATGAATTTTCCAATTATTTCTGAATTTCAGACAGTTTTCTCTGAAATTCGAGATTTTGTTTATCGAAATATAGGTGTGGACAGGGTTATAGCCTTACATAGATTCTTCAATCAAAGCGATGACTTTAGTTATCACTATTACAGCTATCGATATGTATTAAAGGATATCAACCTCATCGGACTCTATTTTTCTTTCAAAAAATATCATTAGCTTACAGCTAATTTAGAGCAGTCAAAAGCTTAGGCATCTTCTCACGAACAAATTCATTCTTCTTCAACCATTCAATGTAGTTGGAATGAAGGGCTTGGACTTGCTTAATAGCGCGTCCCTTATATTTACCCCACGTTAGCAAGAATGAACCATCATCATTGTGATAGCTGATTCTGAGGAATTCAGCAATTTCGAGGTTCGATTCAAGCAGAATCTTCTGGTTCAGCAGCCAACGACAGTAGCTTGGATCAGGTACATGAACTTCCTCAATGCTCTTGGATTTATGCTTTCCAAAATTAAGTACTGAACTAATGATTATTATCGGGTTTATCTATATACATACCCACCAGGAAATTTTCAAAAATATATTAATTAATGCAAAAATGCGTATTTAGGAGCTAAGGAAGAGTAAATCAGTGATTAGCATAACTAGATTCGTTTTATTGGTAGAAGAGACTTACACTTACTCGTTTCCGGAGCAAAGATAGATGTGAGAGTTAAGCATATCGCTTGTGGGAAAGGTAAGACGCTCCTCCAAGTCAAGAACAGTGATGTCAGAATCAGACTCAAGAAAGGCGATTACATAGTTTGGGAATCCTTCGAACCACAGCTTAGTTAGCGGTATATTCAAGCACCTCTCCGACCAAGCGGTTGAAGGTCATTTCGTCTTGAAAGCCAACAAGTACCAGCATGTTGCAGCCCTGCGTCGAGGCGTTAGTTCCCATGACCTGAATGCTCTGATGTACGTCCTATTCAGTGAGGCACCATACATCGGCTACGAGGACACGATTAAACTGCTGCCAGGTTTGGTAATCAATAAGGCCGTTCGACAACTCCTTTGTTTCTTCACCATTGATCGAGCCGAGCTTAGAGAGCTCATTAATGAAATCTTGGAAATCATAGTCACAGCTGATATCAAACACTTGCTGACTACCGATACGCACGTTGAAATCACGAATCGACGAACGGCTGGACGGTCCAAGGCGCGCTATCGAAACAACGTTGGAATTCCAGAATGGTAGTCGACGAGAAATTGCCTGAAGAGGTCTCGGCGAAAGGAAGCAAAGTCACTACCTTAGCATTCTTCGGCTAAGCCGATAGCTGTAGATCAAATGCAGTGTTTATCTGAGTGGTAGAGGTGCCAGTACCAGCGCGCTGGTAGAACCACTGAGCATAATAATCCATATATCTGATTGTCTTGTTAGGCTTACTGATGATAGCTTGGGGGTTCTCAAGATTAAGGAACGGAACCTAGAGACGGGTAGTCGTGATTGGAAAGTATGTAGAATCAATAGTAGGCTCCAGGGAGTTCGTAATTGCGCCCCATGCGACAGAGATCTGTCCAGAAGCAGACGTGGCGATGACACCAGAGTTCGGAAAATTAGCTCCCGCTCCAGATGCAACGAGGATTGGGCAAGTCTGCCCCGAAACGAGAGTTGTCGAAGATAGAGACATACCCTTCGTAGTAGTAGTAGCAATAACTGCATTGCCCTGATTCACGCGGAAACGGAGCTTAATCTGCGAATTAGCCATCAAATGAAGTTCCTTAAAGATTGGATGAAGATCGACGAGCTTGATCTTAAGCATATAGTTCCACGTTCCTGCGACTGCACCTGCAGCAGTACCACCAGGAACAAAAGCACCACGTCCAAACTGATTCGCAATAGTGTTCGCAGCGTCAGAAGCGATAGTAGCCCTCCGTTCGGGTTCTGACTTCCTGCCGTTGGAGGATTGCTCAGCAGATGCTTTACAAAGCCATCTTTTGCTTGTAGAACACCAAATCCAGTGCCTGAAGCAACAGAATATACTCCAGTTAGATCCGAAGCAACGTTCGAGTATCCATCTCCATATAGCGAACTCGTTCCGTTTGACCATTGCATAGAGCCAGGTGTCAGGGAAGAGGAAATCCTCAGCGCCGTGCTTGTGAACATAGTCGAGCGAAGTCTCAGCCTGAGCACGAAGGTTGTTGGCAAATAACTTATATTCAAACATCGAGATGTTCCACTTGCCATTGAGCTCGAGGCTCATGCCGTCAATAACATTCCAAATACCAGCCTTCATTCCAACCGATAGACAATTAGCAGCCGCAGCAAGAGCGGTAGATGCGTGGGTGTTCTTCATGCTCACTTTGTAAGGGATTACAACGTACGCATCGCGAAGGCATACGACACAGTCCGCACCATTGAGCTGAGCAGTAGCATCGATTGTAACAACGCCATTCGCGTATGAACCCTGATTGAGATCGATCACATACGGAACACGCTTGCGTGAACTGACTTTGACGGCTGGGTCGCTCTTCAGCGAAGACTAATATAGAAATTGATCGACAAGTTGAGTATCCGACATCGAGACAACGAAGATGTCGAAGTGCAATACTTTGTTTTGCTTGGTGTGAGAGCACTTGTATAGCTCTCGATATAGGACCTACGAAAAATTAATTAAATGAACTTAGCCAAACAAGTATCCTCTGCCCACGCTCTAATCACTCTTGCGAAGACGCTTGGTATCCACCTTGATCACATTTATGAGTCAAATGAGATCAAATCGGCTCTCCCAAGGAAATGATCATTTCTAATTCTCCTACGCGAGCCAAACCAGGATGTAGATCATTGGACAGCGGTTCATGATCATGAATAGTACGGCAGTATTGGAGAGGGACCGCCACCAATCTATGGCATCAGCTAGTACAATCAACTCTAGACTCAATCAGCGCATGGTTCTTGTTGCGGCATATGGTGTATGGTTTGGCTGTATGCAAAGCAAAATAATCGCATGGATATCTTTAAACGATTTTATAATTTAAATATCGTTGTTATTTAATTCAGTGAATATACTACCATCATGTACCGAGAACTCATCATCTCAAGCGGTGTCCCCGCGCATAAGCTACGTAAAGCTGTCAAGACTGGAAAACTATCGCTTATAGCAGCCGAGCTGGCTGGTACAGGAGCCGAAATGCACTTGCATCCTCAATCGCATGAGAAGGCATCGAAGGCTAAAAATGCTCATCGCGACGTCCGGCTTCACATCACGAAGCACGAAATTAAGAAAGGGTACAAGAAGGCTCAAGTAGGCTCTATCTGGAGTAAGATTTGGAGCGGAGTCAAGTCTGGTTTCAAATTCGCCAAAGACTCCGGACTATTAAGCAAGGCAGCTGATGCTGCTGTTCCAGCGTTCGCTACCGCAGTTGGTGCTCCTGAAGCTTCCGTACCGGTTAGAACAGGTTTAAAGTATCTTACAGTAATCGGTGCAGATAATTTTGATAGTGATGAGGAAGGAGGTCGCGTTAGTTTCGCAGATGTCAAGCGACATGCGGGCAATGCCCTCCGGTATGCTAAGACAAAGGGGATTATCACTGACGTCATCGATACGTGCGAGCGTTTCTTACACTCTAAGGCAACCAAGCCTGGACATCACGAGCTCATCAGCACTGTCCGCAAGGATATCAAGCCTCGCTTTGGAGTAGGCGTTAAGCAAGCTCAAAGGTCGGAGACCGCGAGTATTGCGACTCGAGCCTCCTCTCTTGCGACAAAACGCAAGAGCAAATACGCTAAGGGCTCTCAGGAAGTTAAGGCTCACATGGCTAAGCTTCGTGCTATGGGTAAAATCAAGACCGGGGGCTCTTTCACTATGTGATCGTACTAAGAAAAAAATGCTTCTTTTTTAGCTTCGTTTTTTACGCAGTAGGAGCATGATATTAACGCTATTATCACGACAGTTCACTGCTTGATTCTTCTAGTTCCAACTCGAGAGGGTAATGCTCGCCCGAAGGCCGTCATGAGCCTGGCACGAAGTTTCATGCGAAAGGAAGTACTGAATACGCTGGCCTATATCAGCATTTCCTTTATCAAAACAGGCCATTGTATCCCCTGAAATCACGAAGTCATTCCTGATCTGGTGGAAGTCACACCAATGGATACATTGAAGTGGTCCACCACAATGAGTGGGCCACACATACCCAAAGATCCTATTGGTAGAAAGCAGCATCTTTCTACCAATCAGAGTCATGCATATTAGCGGGGCTCTCACAGCCAGCCGCTGTCAACCCCTTTCATAGATGATAAACAGTTTTAGCAGATTTAGGAGGAAGATCAATTTACAAGCAATACAGTTCTCATTTTACCTAATCTAAGTCACTTGGAATCCCTTCTTATTTAACTTATATTTGTGTATTCAAATATAATTAACCTAAGTAATTACTAAGTACTTACGCTTCCTCATACACGTAGCGCAACGTGTAAGCTAAAGTAGTGAGTCAAGTTAGACCCACTACACCTGGTAGCACTTTGTAGTCCGTCCAACGACCGACTGCTTGACGTTCGTACGCGGTGTACGAACGCGGAGCCGAGAACCCCATGAGCACGGAGGTGCCCATGGAGAGCTCCAATACGCGTGCAACGCATGTTGCACGCGCTGACTGCCCCCACCTGTCTGACCCAGAGTGGGAGGCCCTCCAACGACTGTCAACAGTCATTGGGGAGGCGGCGATAGCTACAATGCTGCGTACGCTATCGCCGGCGGAGCGACATGGTGTTGCTCTGGGGTTCATCATGAAGGAGCAGCGCGATGCGGCTTCCTCAGCGATGGCGTCGTCGGGGACGACACCGCGTGCTCAATCATTAAAATTGAGCGTAAGCAATTACGTGAGAAGAGAGAGCGAGCCTCTCTTCCGATGGCTTGTCGAACTCGACACAGCCATTGCGGCTCGACGTATCGTCGACCCGCTGTCGAAGGTCGCGTTCGCCATGTCCTGCCTTGGCGGACGCGCAAGGAGTTGGGCGTATGGACGCCGACTCTCAGATCCTACGTGCTTCAGCACGTACGAAGTGTTCAAAGAGGAGCTCAAACAAGCGTTTGAGCCCCCGCAAAACGAGTTCCAATCGAGGGCGGAGTTCCTCGACCTTCAGCAGGGTAAGCATGACGTCCATGCTTACGCGCAGCGTGCACGGTACTTGGTCTCGAACATCGTGACCAACCCGATAGACGAGGCGACTAAAGTCGTCACGTTCATGAAGGGACTTAGAGATGGGCCCGTGAAGACCTATCTCTTCCGAGAGTACCCGAGTACTCTCGAAGCTGCGATTACTCTCGCAATGCAAGAAGAGTTTAGCCTGCGGCAGGCTAAACTGCAAGTAAACGTGCCGAGGCCGCAACCGCGCCCGGTAGTGAGCACGGGAGGTCCGGAACCAATGGACCTCAGCCATGAGCTGGAAGCGCTTCACGTGCGACTTGCACGATGGACACATCGAGCAAGTCTGCGTTCTGTCGAACAGCGAAAGAACGGCGAGCGAGAGCGAAGAGCTGAGACTGCTCTTCATGGGAAGTACCACTGAGAGTGAAGACACTCTCAGTGCGAAGACGAAGCGAGAGCGCTTCGAGGAACAAGGTCGGGACTCGCTAAAGTCGAGTCCCTATTACGAACTGTTGAGGGAGTACAAAGACGTACTCCCGGAAGAGATTCCTGCGGAGCTTCCGCAGGATAAGGGTATTCAGCATGAGATTGATCTCGTGCCGGGCACGAAGTACTGTGTCACGCGGCAGTGGCCACTGCCGCGAGAGCAAGTGAAAGCGATCGACGACTTCTTTGAAAGTCGTCGTAAAGCAGGACAAGTGCGGGAATCAAAGTCCCCGCACAGTGCTCCGACGTTCTGTGTCAAAAAGCCACAGGGCGGATGGCGCATCGTTCATGCCTACAACAAGCTGAACGATGCGACGGTACCGGCGCAGACGCCAATACCGCGAAAAGATGTTATCATCGATTCGATGGCCGGGAGCACCGTTTACAGTGCTCTCGACTTGCGAGACGGATTCTACCAAATCCTAATGCGTGAGAGCGATATCCCTCTCACGGCAGTGAGCACGCAAAGCGGCATGCTCTGGCAATGGCTAGTAATGCCGCAGGGGCTTAAGAACGCCCCTGCAACCTTCAACAGGTGCGTGACGCACTTGTTGCGCTCGGTGTGCGACTTCGCACTGAGCTACTTCGACGATGAGTTCATCCACAGCCGAGCTGAGGACGGGAAGGCCGACATTGAGATGCACATGGTGCATCTCCGGAAGCTACTTGAGCTTATGCGAAAGCATAAGCTCTACGCGAACCTGAAGAAGTGTATCTTCGGGGCGAGCGAGATACCCGTCCTCGGGTGTCTCGTAGGAAAGAATGGTGTTCGCTCTGACCGAGAAAAGGTCATAGTGATCAATGAATGACCAACGCCTTCGAGTGTCAAGGAACTGAGGCAGTTCCTTGGCTTGGCCACGTACTTGTGCAAGTACGTGGAGGAGTATGCGGGCAAGATCCGCCCGCTGTCACAGCTTCTCAAGAAGGAAGCTGTGTGGAATTGGACACCCGATTGCCAAAAGGCATTCGATGCAGTCAAGCGGGGCTTGACTGAGGCGCCGATCTTGGCAGTGGCTGACCAAGATCGCCCATTTCACGTAGTGTGTGACGCATCCGACTTCGCGATCGGATGCGCGTTGATGCAACACGATCACGAGGGCCGTGATCGTGTCGTCTACTACCAATCGCGTCAGCTGAAGCCAGCTGAGCGCAACTATCCGGTGCATGACAAGGAACTCCTTGCCATGAAGTTTGCACTCGCAAAGTTCCGAGTGTATTTGCTCGGAAGTAGACCGTTCGTGGTCTACACCGACCATGCATCACTGCGCACTGCAGTGAAGCCACCCAACATATCACAAAGAATGGCGAGATGGTTCTCATTCTTTGCGGAGTATAACTTCCGGGTCGAATACAAACCCGGAAGATTGAACGTGGTGGCCGACGCGTTATCACGTCAGCCGGACTACGCAGAAGCTGCTGATGTCAATGCCATTGGCACCATGCGATCTAGCACACCCACGTCGTCTCTGTTGGACGACGTGAAGGCCGCGTACGCGCACGACGCGGACGCGAAGCTCTTACTGGCCTATGGCACAGCGCCTTCTGACAAGTCCCGTCAGAAGCTGCCCAAAAACCTTCGAGCGCGTGCACACCGCTTTCGTGTGCACGACGGACTACTGCTTTACAATGCAGTCGACGACAACGCGGATCGCGTTGTCGTGCCGAATGACCATGACCTGCGACTCAGGATCATGTATGAGTATCACGATGCCCCGACTGCGGGACATCTCGGACGTGAGAAGACATACGTCCTTCTCACGCGCGACTTCTACTGGCACCACAAGTATAAGTGGGTGCGCAAGTACATCCGTGCTTGCGAGGTATGCCAACGCGTAAAGCCTGCGCCATTCGCGCAGGCTCCGTTACAATCACTACCGGCTCCGTCGGAGTGTTGGAAGTCCATGTCATTGGACTTCATCTTTGGTCTTCCCCCGGACAGCGGAGGGAATACCGGTGTTGTGGTCTTCGTCGACCGCTTCAGCAAGATGGTACATCTTGCTGCGGTGCCGGCAGATGTGACTGCGAAGCAGACGGCTCGTCTGTTCGTCGAAATGGTGTTCAAACACCATGGCATGCCGACCGACATCGTGTCGGACCGAGACCCACGCTTCACAGCGTACCTGTGGCAAGAAGTGTTTACACTTCTAGGGAGCCAGCTTTCAATGTTGACTGCGGACTGTAACGGGGTTACACGCACAAGTGGCTGCAAGCCACTTGTGAATTTAACAGATAGGTTATCTGTTAAAAGTTTTGGATACATCCTCACCTTGGTGTATGACACACCAATGGATACATTGAAGTGGACCACCACAGTGAGTGGGCCACACATACCCAAAGATCCTATTGGTAGAAAGCAGCATCTTTCTACCAATCAGAGTCATGCATATTAGCGGGGCTCTCACAGCCAGCCGCTGTCAACCCCTTTCATAGATGATAAACAGTTTTTAGCAGATTTAGGAGGAAGATCAATTTACAAGCAATACAGTTCTCATTTTACCTAATCTAAGTCACTTGGAATCCCTTCTTATTTAACTTATATTTGTGTATTCAAATATAATTAACCTAAGTAATTACTAAGTACTTACGCTTCCTCATACACGTAGCGCAACGTGTAAGCTAAAGTAGTGAGTCAAGTTAGACCCACTACACCTGGTAGCACTTTGTAGTCCGTCCAACGACCGACTGCTTGACGTTCGTACGCGGTGTACGAACGCGGAGCCGAGAACCCCATGAGCACGGAAGTGCCCATGGAGAGCTCCAATACGCGTGCAACGCATGTTGCACGCGCTGACTGCCCCCACCTGTCTGACCCAGAGTGGGAGGCCCTCCAACGACTGTCAACAGTCATTGGGGAGGCGGCGATAACTACAATGCTGCGTACGCTATCGCCGGCGGAGCAACATGGTGTTGCTCTGGGGTTCATCATGAAGGAGCAGCGTGACGCGGCTTCCTCAGTGACGGCGTCGTCAGGTACGACACCGCGTGCTCAACCATTAAAGTTGAGCGTAAGCAATTACGTGAGAAGAGAGGGCGAGCCTCTCCTCCGATGGCTTGTCGAACTCGACACAGCCATTGCGGCTCGACGCATCGTCGACCCGTTGTCGAAGGTCGCGTTCGCCATGTCCTGCCTTGGCGGACGCGCAAGGAGTTGGGCGTATGGACGCCGACTCTCCGATCCTACGTGCTTCAGCACGTACGAAGTGTTCAAAGAGGAGCTCAAACAAGCGTTTGAGCCCCCGCAAAACGAGTTCCGATCGAGGGCGGAGTTCCTCGACCTTCAGCAGGGTAAGCATGACGTCCATGCTTACGCGCAGCGCGCACGATATTTGGTCTCGAACATCGTGACCAACCCGATAGACGAGGCGACTAAAGTCGTCACGTTCATGAAGGGACTTAGAGATGGGCCCGTGAAGACCTATCTCTTCCGAGAGTACCAGAGTACTCTCGAAGCTGCAATCACTCTTGCCATGCAAGAAGAGTTTAGCCTGCCGCAGGCGAAACTCCATGTAAACGTACCGAGGCCGCAACCGCGCCCGGTAGCGAGGACAGGAGGTCCGGAGCCAATGGACCTCTCGAACGCAACAACTGCTGGTTACCAGCAGCAGGGAGGTAACGTGCGATGCTTCCGTTGCGGAAGGATCGGTCACTTTGAACGGGAGTGCACGGCCCCCGTGCACTACAATGGTGGCCGTCGTGGCGATGCCGGGCACCGCCGCGAACAAACAAAAAACGCGAACATCCAGTAGGCGCGGGGCGCCCTACTGGTAATGCAGTCGCGCGTACCGACATCGGGCACGCGACACTGAGGACTGCAGCCCCCAGTGAGACCAGCTCTCACTGCAAGAAACAAGATGACAGGCCCAACCTAGTCATCTTGAAGGTTTACTCGAAGAGAGCGAGTGACTCTCTTCGAGCTTTGGTGGATTCAGGCGCGTCGAACAACTTTGTTCGACTGCGGAGTTTACCGAGTCTTGACTTCGAGGAAGTAAATGTACCTCGAAGTCTTCTGGAGGTACGACTGGCAACAGGTGCCATCATGAAGACCGAGAAGCGCGTCGTGAACGTGCGCTTCTCGTACAAACAACGAGTGTTTGTCGAACGCTTTATCGGCCTGGACCTGGACGATAAGTTCGACGTAGTAATGGGCATGCCGTGGCTTGCACGGCATGATCCGGTGATAGAGTGGAAGAAGCGCACGCTCGTGCGCTTCGGACGCGATAGCGGAACAGAGAGCGATGGCCCTGTTACCGCAAGCGCGCGCACCAGCAGGTGCGCGCGGCTCACCAGTCGGGACAGCGCTTTATGCTGCTGTCCCGGAGCGCCCAAGAAGTGCGCGAGGGCGCGCACAAGTGAGACCAACGTCGGCAATGCTGCCGACGTCGGAAGAAAAAGATGTGTTGGTTCCGGGAACCAACACCCACGTTCAAGCGTGTAAGGGATAGTCCCTGACCCGAAGCGGTCAGGTCGACGACGACGCGTCGGCTCCGGGAGCCGACGCACCCTCGGTCAAGAGGGGCTCCGCCAATGAATGGCGTCGAGGTGACGAAGGCGTGTCAACTCCGGGAGTTGACGCTGCAAACAGTGCGGACGGTTGCAAACGTACCGCACTGACGCAATTTGCATGCTGTCGTGCAGCCGGGCTGCACGACGAAGCGTCATGCGATCAAGCCGGGCTTGATATCGCGCGTCCGCAGACAGGGTCTGCCGGCGAAGGGACACATTACCGTGCAGCCGGGCTGCACGAAGGAACATGCGCTCAAGCCGGGCTTGATACCGCGCGCCCGCGGACAGAGTCCGCCGGCGAACAACTGTCCACGGCCGGGCCTGGACCAGAAGAACAACTGTGCGGAGCCCGGCTCCGCACAACAAGGAGACGGCGCAAGCGGAGAACGCTACGCAAGTCTCGGTCCGGGACCGAGACGCAACAAGAACAGTCTGCTGGGCAGACTGCGGCGGTGACGCCGAATGTCAAGACGCTAAGCGTCTTGACGCGCACCGATACTGGATTCCAGTATCGTGAGATGGAACTCGCTAGTCCTCCGACGACGGCGTCGGAGTTGACTTCGCTTCCAGCTCATGGCTGGAAGCGCTTCACGCGCGACTTACACGATGGACACATCGAGCAAGTCTGCGTTCTGTCGAACAGCGAAAGAACGGCGAGCGAGAGCGAAGAGCTGAGACTGCTCTTCATGGGAAGTACCACTGAGAGTGAAGACACTCTCAGTGCGAAGACGAAGCGAGAGCGCTTCGAGGAACAAGGTCGGGACTCGCTAAAGTCGAGTCCCTATTACGAACTGTTGAGGGAGTACAAAGACGTACTCCCGGAAGAGATTCCTGCGGAGCTTCCGCAGGATAAGGGTATTCAGCATGAGATTGATCTCGTGCCGGGCACGAAGTACTGTGTCACGCGGCAGTGGCCACTGCCGCGAGAGCAAGTGAAAGCGATCGACGACTTCTTTGAAAGTCGTCGTAAAAACAGGACAAGTGCGGGAATCAAAGTCCCCGCACAGTGCTCCGACGTTCTGTGTCAAAAAGCCACAGGGCGGATGGCGCATCGTTCATGCCTACAACAAGCTGAACGATGCGACGGTACCGGCGCAGACGCCAATACCGCGAAAAGATGTTATCATCGATTCGATGGCCGGGAGCACCGTTTACAGTGCTCTCGACTTGCGAGACGGATTCTACCAAATCCTAATGCGTGAGAGCGATATCCCTCTCACGGCAGTGAGCACGCAAAGCGGCATGCTCTGGCAATGGCTAGTAATGCCGCAGGGGCTTAAGAACGCCCCCTGCAACCTTCAACAGGTGCGTGACGCACTTGTTGCGCTCGGTGTGCGACTTCGCACTGAGCTACTTCGACGATGAGTTCATCCACAGCCGAGCTGAGGACGGGAAGGCCGACATTGAGATGCACAGGGTGCATCTCCGGAAGCTACTTGAGCTTATGCGAAAGCATAAGCTCTACGCGAACCTGAAGAAGTGTATCTTCGGGGCGAGCGAGATACCCGTCCTCGGGTGTCTCGTAGGAAAGAATGGTGTTCGCTCTGACCGAGAAAAGGTCATAGTGATCAATGAATGGCCAACGCCTTCGAGTGTCGAGGAACTGAGGCAGTTCCTTGGCTTGGCCACGTACTTGTGCAAGTACGTGGAGGAGTATGCGGGCAAGATCCGCCCGCTGTCACAGCTTCTCAAGAAGGAAGCTGTGTGGAATTGGACACCCGATTGCCAAAAGGCATTCGATGCAGTCAAGCGGGGCTTGACTGAGGCGCCGATCTTGGCAGTGGCTGACCAAGATCGCCCATTTCACGTAGTGTGTGACGCATCCGACTTCGCGATCGGATGCGCGTTGATGCAACACGATCACGAGGGCCGTGATCGTGTCGTCTACTACCAATCGCGTCAGCTGAAGCCAGCTGAGCGCAACTATCCGGTGCATGACAAGGAACTCCTTGCCATGAAGTTTGCACTCGCAAAGTTCCGAGTGTATTTGCTTGGAAGTAGACCGTTCGTGGTCTACACCGACCATGCATCACTGCGCACTGCAGTGAAGTCGCCACACATATCACAAAGAATGGCGAGATGGCTCTCATTCTTTGCGGAGTATAACTTCCGGGTCGAATACAAACCCGGAAGATTGAACGTGGTGGCCGACGCGTTATCACGTCAGCCGGACTACGCAGAAGCTGCTGATGTCAATGCCATTGGCACCATGCGATCTAGCACACCCACGTCGTCTCTGTTGGACGACGTGAAGGCCGCGTACGCGCACGACGCGGACGCGAAGCTCTTACTGGCCTATGGCACAGCGCCTTCTGACAAGTCCCGTCAGAAGCTGCCCAAAAACCTTCGAGCGCGTGCACACCGCTTTCGTGTGCACGACGGACTACTGCTTTACAATGCAGTCGACGACAACGCGGATCGCGTTGTCGTGCCGAATGACCATGACCTGCGACTCAGGATCATGTATGAGTATCACGATGCCCCGACTGCGGGACATCTCGGACGTGAGAAGACATACGTCCTTCTCACGCGCGACTTCTACTGGCACCACAAGTATAAGTGGGTGCGCAAGTACATCCGTGCTTGCGAGGTATGCCAACGCGTAAAGCCTGCGCCATTCGCGCAGGCTCCGTTACAATCACTACCGGCTCCGTCGGAGTGTTGGAAGTCCATGTCATTGGACTTCATCTTTGGTCTTCCCCCGGACAGCGGAGGGAATACCGGTGTTGTGGTCTTCGTCGACCGCTTCAGCAAGATGGTACATCTTGCTGCGGTGCCAGCAGAGGTGACCGCGAAGCAGACGGCCCGTCTGCTCGTCGAAATGGTGTTCAAACACCATGGCATGACGACCGACATCGTGTCGGACAGAGACCCACGCTTCACAGCGCACCTGTGGCAAGAAGTGTTTACACTTCTTGGGAGCCAGCTTTCGATGTCGACTGCGGATAATCCGCAGACGGATGGCCAAACCGAGCGCGTGAATCGCGTGCTCGTCGACATGTTGAAGAGCTACGCTCACTCGTTCCAATACTGGAGCGAGTGCTTATCGATGGCAGAGTTTGCCATCAATAACTCAGTGCATGCCTCGACCGGGCATACACCGTTCTTCGTGAATGCCATGCGGCATCCTCGTCTACCGAGTTTACTCGGAGTGATGGCTCCCACTTTAAGTGGGGGAGGATCTACGACTGCAATACAGCAGCCGCAGAAAACCGCTGACACTTGCACAGTGTCAGCTGCAACAATGGACAAACCACATGAGTCTACGCACGGCGCAGACACCGCAAAGAACCACGCAGAGGTCGGGCCTCTAGCGGAGAGCGAGCTGAATGACTTCGGCTCGGATGCAATCAGTTTCATCACCAAAAGACAAGCCGTAATTCGGTTTGTCCAAGACACAATAGCAGCTTCTGGTGACCAACAGAAGCTGAACGCCGATAATGTTGGCAGAGGCAACACAAATGAATTTAAAGTTGGTTCATTAGTTTTGTTAGCTACTCAAAACCTGCCTAAACATGCAGTTTCGGATTTCGGAGCAAACAAGCTTGCTCCGCGCTTCATCGGGCCATTCACGGTGATGGCACGCCACGGTAACGCATACACGCTAGACATACCGTCTAGCATGCGGCTCCACCCGACATAAAATGTCGGGTGGTTAAAGCCATACCTCCAGCACGAGCCATGTGGCTCGTCTGACCCGAAGAGACAGAATCGGCAGGGGAAACCCTCCTCTCCAGCGCGTGGTCGCGCTAGAGCAGTTAATACAGTCGGGCCTACAGCACGACTGACACGTTCAAGGCGGTCTGGGAGACCGCCACAACCGGGACACGAAGGTACAGAGCGGCTACCGCCGCGCTCTGAAGGTACTCCACGACCGGGTGACGGTCGTGGAGCGACACGAGATGAAGGTCAACACGGCGTTGACCATCGGGGCGTGTTTCCACCACCTCCGCCACCGCTGCGTGACGCACGCGGAGAAATGCGCTGGATCGTCCAGCGAATTGTTGATCATAGGAAAACAATTCGAGGTCCGGATTGTTTTCGCATTCGCTGGAGAGGTTTCCCTCCCCAACACGACACGTGGGAACCACGGAACGACCTGATGGAAGACGTTCCGGACATGGTGAAGGAATACGAAATCCAACACGCACTACCAGCAAGAAGGTAGTGCGAGCGCTGTAGTAAGCTACAACGCCTGACGACTCGCGTGCTAGATAATTAGCACGGAGATCATTGAAGCTTTCAGGTATACATATAGTATACCTGTTGTAGTCGCGGTTGCTAATACGCACCGCCACCTGGACGGACAGTGCGCGCGGCGCACGGTCACCAGCCTCCACCGCAACAGCGTGGAGTTGCTATTACTTGCCTCATTTCGAGAAGGACTCGAAGTGCTTTGGCGCTTGCTTACCCGATCACGGTAAACCACAGAAATTCGCTTAGAGATGTCGACCCATAGACGCGGTCGACATCGAAGAATCGTACACAGACACTGTGTTGTCTGTCCCTGTGGTAGCGGCGCACCTCGCGCTACCGCGCATGGTACTCAGCAACAGAGAGTTTACACTCTGTTGCAATGACAGTCTTCAGCTTGGTCGTGCTCATTGCGGATGAGTACGAAAATCCCCACCACAAACAATTGACAAGCAGTCAATATTAATTGACGTGTCGAGAACGACACGTCTAAGCTTAACGGGGGGATGGTGTAACGGGGTTACACACACAAGTGACAACAGTCACTTGTGCATGACAATGGTCACAAGTGACAACTGTCACTTGTGCACGACATTTGTCAATTATGGTTTAACAGATAAATATCTGTTAAAGGTTTTAGATACTTCCTCACATTGGTGGAAGTCACACCAATGGATACATTGAAGTGGTCCACCACAATGAGTGGGCCATACCTACCCAAAGATCCTATTGGTAGAAAGCAGCATCTTTCTACCAATTAGAGACGTGCATAGTGGCGGGGCTCCGACGGCCAGCCGCTGTCAACCCCTTTCATAGATGATAAGCAGTTTTAGCAGATTTAGGAGGAAGATCAATTTACAAACAATACAGATCTCATTTTACCTTAAACTAGCTACTTGGTGTTTTATTTGATTTATATTATACTTGTGGACTCAAGTATAATTAATTCAAAATTATTAATAAACTCCTACGCTTCCTCATACACGTAGCGCAACGTGTAAGCAAAAGTAGTGAGCCAAAGTAGGCCCACTACAACTACCACAATCACACCCACTGTTACTTACCTCTCTGTTTCGGAACGAAGGAATGTTGAGTGGGCTGTCGGCGATGTTGGCGGCTGGTGATGAAATGCGGATGACTCCTACCGGAATTCCACCCCATTTGGTTATTTTCAAGCAGCTTCAAGGAGTCCAACAATCTATTGACAATCTACCACCGGTTCTTATTGATGGCATGAGTGAATTAATAGAGAGCAAGGGGGTTGCGGCAGGCAACATAACTCGATATGTTTTTAGAAAGCACTTCGAAAGCGCACTGGAACGCGCCGGCCTCGCTCATGCCCAAGCAGAGGCAACTCAAATATCGTCACCAGCATCAAGTTCGAGTACGGCACATTATTACAACGGCAAGTTCCACACGCTTCCCGAAACATTTGAATTTACCAAGGTTGGGACATACGGTGCGTAGCAGTTGTGGTGGTTTGGCGACAAGACAAAAGGCTATCCACCGTTGAAGCGAGTCGGCACGCATGATCTATCTCGTAAACAAATGCGAAAAACATTTTCGGACTGGACCAACCTAGTAAAACGGATTGCTGTATCGGCAGCAGAGGCTGGCTACGAAACTAGATTAGATATGACTCAAGAGCAGGCATAAAAAATATTTAGGGTAGGAATGGAGAATTTGCCTCTCCTAGCTTCGACTCGCAAGCGCAGAGTATCCGAGCTATCCCTCGGAACTACACTCCGCCTAGCACGTCAAGTAGCTTCTAAGCGCTGGCGGGGCTTGCTATAATTGGACAAAACCCAGTGTATCTCCACCAATAATAAGAGAGACTTTGTTGCCCGCGAGAATTCCTACGTTTTTCCTAGATACGTGAGTGGAAATCTCACAGCGGTATTGCAATTTCCCTGTCACACCTAGCGTGAGGTAATGTATTGCGATGCTGGTGCGAGATGTTTGGTAGCTTTCCTGGACAAAGCCGATGAAGACGATGCTGCATTCATGGCTGCCATTGAACGTACACATCGTGGTATGGAGGTACCTTCACTTTCGGGGGAATCACGACCTGGTCGGGCCCCAAACAAGGCCAGAGATCGTGCCGGTGGATACATTAGCCTTTTGTCTCCAGGGATAGGATGGTGTCTCCCGCGCGTACGGGTATTAATAGGCTCAATTTTGGAAACAAAGTTAGAACGCAACAGAGCACGAATAGACGAACAAGATAGACGAGGAAGAAAAGGAAAACCTGGAGTGTACTCAGCTTTTTCCTTGGTTTGATTCGAGTGATGCATCATCCCAACATTGCTGTCGGAAATTGGACAAATCGATAAAAATCACCAAAATTTTGTTTTGAGAAAACTAACGATGCAACGGAGAAACGGCTGAGTACAGTGGAAAGACGAGCATATAGAGAGCTTGACGCAACTTCGAAATACTTGACACGAGCAAGGATCGCATCAAAAATTGCTAGCCAAGTTTACCTCAAAATACGTCGAAAATGTAGGCTGGTATCGTCAAATCGTACGGTCCGTATGCGCGGCCTCGGATAGTTTAATATGAACGTTTGCATCAAATTACATATGGATAGCAAAACTGATACGCGGATACGAAATCCGAGATTTGACGATTTTGGCCTACATTTTCGACACATTTCCGTACGGTACGGGTAGGATTGTACCCATGCTCAGGCCCTCAAAATTAGGTATTGTGTGAAGAGAAAGTGCAAAATGCCTAATCCTATTTTTTTCAAAATACCTAATTGCGAACATGCTTGAAACCACCCTAGCTCGCAGTCTATTCGCGTCGCTGCCTGTGCATTCCACCTTTCGGCGCTCTCCACCTCCTAACACGATGGGGAAGACAAAACGATCAAGGCGAGGGTCTAAGAAGGGTGCTCGTGGAGACCAACAGACCGCACCACAGCCTAAAGTCACTGGTGCAAACCGCTGTGTCAACACTGCCCTTGTGCAAACTAAAATCACCCCTCTGCAGGAGCGACAAAAATGGATCCCCAAATACGAGGCTGAGCTTGGTCTTCAGCCTTTGAGTTCAAGTGTTGTTGTCTCCAGTTTCGCAATCTCATTGAGACGCACAAGGCTCGGTTGACTGCTGCGTATGGTCCGACAGCAACGCATGACATTTGGAAGCAGAGACATGATATGGCCGAGCGATACAAGGTCGACACTTCTTTTCATCACCGCGTTGACAGTGTTGATCGATCTTCGTTTCTTGTTGCGTGGTCTGATGTGGACTGCGAAGGCAATTACACGTTACTGTTCGCATTCGTCGCTGGAGTGGCGGCGATATCGCCCGACACTCACGCAGTTGAGAGTGAGTTCAGCGTCTTGAAGCAGTCAAGAACCCGCAGAGAACATCTCTAACCAACTATGCAATGGAAGGCCAACTCCAGTCGCTGCAGTACTTCTTTTTGGTCGATCTAGCTGAACGCGTCGCTAGGAGTCCACGTAGCTAATTCACTTGAACACCTGGATGCCTAATTTGGATTTTGAGCCATTTGTATCGAACTACTTAACAGGCGATCCAGTTAAGAGGGGGACTTTTTGGGGGGAAACTAAAAAAATAAATAAATGCGGAAATTGTCCTATTTCAATGAAATTTTAGTCGGAACATAACTAGAATTTCTAATGACGAATGAATCAAGCCCGGCTTTCGTAGCTGCACTGGTTGTGCCATGGCAAGGCATGCAAGCAGCATACCGATACTAGCGCTGTTTGAAGCATTTGTAGGGATTTGGAGGTATGAGACATTTGATAGTGGTACAGACGGTGCACGTCTCGATGCGTTGGTGGGGGGATTTCTCAGTGGTGCAGAATTCCAAATGGAGGGGGGACGAGAAGACTCTGGTGGCGGAATCTATCCGCTCATTACCTGAGCCACTACCTGAGGCAGAGACCGAGTGCAAGGACCGAAGGCGGTGCTTACTGCGCGCTCTCCCTGCCGAACTGCGCGATGGACAAATTGTTCTCACCCTGCCACGAGCCCACCGCCGTCTTGCCGTCCTTGTGGAGACGAAGCTACACATTGTGGAAAGATGGGGACACATTGTGGAGAGATGGGGCAATCCATACCACTCTACCTCCTCGTTTTCCGAATTTAGACAAGCATCGCATTCACACCAAGCGGAGGCGCTGTTTTCGAGCGCTCATGCTAAGATGTGAGCTGCGTTCAAGTGAATAAAGACAGCATATTTATAGGTTTGAAATATCGATCTATCTGATGATGCTAGTTTCACGACCTGAAAATAAAGACCGCAATTACTTGGCTCGACGATTTCCCCATTTTGGGCCCTTTTTTTCCTCTTCTTAACTGGATCGCCTGTTAAGAACTACCTATTCAGACTTTTCCCAAAATACCTAATCGAGTTCAAATTAGGTAGGTAGGTATTTCTGCCTAATTTTGAGAGATCTCCCATGCTACCCGTACGCTTTCAGCCTGGAGACAAAAGGTTAGACTGCTGCGCCCACGTTACAAGAGCCCCATCGACGTCGGCACCCGCCACCAAGGCTCCTGTAGCCACTTCTCCCCCTGGCAACGTGATGTCTGTGCCACCATCACTGCTAACTTCTATCCAGGCCTCATAAGAGAGCTTTATCTCCCGATATCCGACAGTTTGCTCCTCGTGCGGGCCGCTCATTTTGCCGACGTTACTCACGCTACCCAGAGCTATTTCCACGGCCAAATTTGGCCTCAGAAATAGCTCTGTGATCGGAAAGCTATTTTTGTGTTTGGCACTTGGCGATACCGTTGGCGCCACATCCAAGCCAAATTTGGCATTTGTGGGCTGGATAGCTCGACGTGTACGGTCACCCTAACCCGCGGCAAAAATGGAAACGTATAGGGGCTGCTGAACCCGCATTACAGTGTTGAAAATTTATAACAATGCAATGTAATACTGCAACTGTATACTGCACAGCTGGATGATAAGACGATGGGTCGGAGGCCCAACAGCTTATGCTCATGTGCATGGCCGACAGTTAGCTAAGAAACTTCGGGGTCGTAATGCAAGTTTTGTGCAGAGCTACAGTATTACAAGCTGAACTTGGTGCACCTCTGTCGTTGCGAGGCGAAGGTGATGAAGCGAGCTTTATCGAGTGGGACGATTGGCGCTCCCTGTCAAATCGAATTCATACGGAGCGCTAAACTCCCGACGAGCGCGCTCGCAGTCTTTTTGCTGCTCGTGCCCGTTCCTGCGAGCAGCGCTCCCGCTCAGCTCGTGGGATGCTTGGGTTTATTACATGTACAGTACAACAACACCAACGATTGACAGCTGGCTGCACACCCATATATCCGTTTTCCATACGTTGGCGTGCTGTAGTGCATGTTGGTGATAAAGTATAGATCCTCCCAAGACCATGCCAAATCGCACGAGGGACCTATTAACCTACAAAAGACTAGGTAATTCGGGATAATCTATGGTTTTTCGTGTGCAAATCAATCGCTCAAGAGAGGCAATGTAACTATTTGAATATAACGCTTTTCTCGAACTCCTGCACTTGGGCACTCCCGTGCCAACTGTAACGCGCTTATGCTCGCTACCCTTCGATCTTATCCAAGTGCATCGACTCGAGCATGCACTGGTTCGATCGGGAGCGAGATCAACACGTAGAGGCGCGGGTTCTGAGCGAAGTATGAGGGGGCATACTGCTTGCATGGTGTGGTAATGCACAGACATTATATTGAATTGGTGCGAATATGAACCCGCTAGCATGCGAGGGGACACATCTCGGCATCTGTCCAGTCACCTGCGTACCGGTCGAGATCATTAACTGGGGTTCGTCAGTGTGCAGGCAGCACTGGACACACTTACACTGGTATTTTGACTTTGTCTTGTATGTGGGCATGGAAAAGTCTACGTAAATCGGCAGAACACACAGCTACACGCTGAAAAAACCGTGATTTGCTGGGAAATCGATTTAATCACGATATGCTTGCTATCTCGAGAAAGATGTGTCTCCTCAGAGAACCACCACTTATTCACGCAGTTAGGGGTATTTCACCATCTACCGGGTATCCCGCTGGGTTTATACCCGGTCCCAGTAAAAGACCCAGTCTTTGACCAGAATATGCCGAACATGGAAAGCGTTCTAATAAACCGTCATGCTAATCCAGCCTTCTGGAACTCCAGTCTGCATTTCCTTGCCAACGGCGCAGGTCGTATTTCACTACAACTTCTCCGACGCAACACTCCCCCATGAAGATCCTGCTGATTCTAAGTGCCGTTCTCTTGGCGCTGCTCTCGCGGCCGGCGAACGTGGAAGCTCAAACGACCTGCGGCCCTCGAATGCGGAAGGACTGGGATATGATGACCGCCATGGAGAAGACCACGTATAAGAACGCCATCGCTGCTGCCATGGATTCGGGCGACTACATCAAGTTCGTCGAGATGCATACTGAGATGAGGTCGAAGATGGAGGCTCACCGCCAGTGCATGTTCACGTACTGGCACCGGCTGTTCCTTCTCGTGTTTGAGAATATGCTGCGCGGCCAAGGACCGCAGTTTGCGTGTGTGACTGTGCCGTACTTCAACTGGATCGTAGCCAGCGCTCGCATGACTGCGGGTACTTGCACGTCGTTCGCCGACTGCTTGGCCATCAACAAGGAGTTAGGAGGTGGCTCCACGAGCGGCGAAGTACGTTCGATCTCCATTAATGGTGAAGAAAGCTATGGTCGGTGCGTAACCGAGTCGCCGTTTGATCACTTTTGCGAGCTCTCGTCCCTCAATGGCACAGCCTGCGCCAGGTGCGTGCCTCGCAGTGACTGGAGTCAAGTTCCGGTGCCTTCCAGCACGAGCTACGCATCGGTTCGCCAGCAAGTTTTCAAGGGCAAGAACATCGGTCAGATGTCTCCTCTCGTTGAGCAAGGCTGCCACGATAACGTGCACGGCAACCTCGGCAGCACCATGGGCACATTTGCTTCGCCGGCTGACGCTCTTTTCTGGTCGCACCACGCCACGGTCGACTTGTTGCACACAATTTTCCACAAGTGTCGTGTTGGAACAAAGCGACTAACTTTTGCCCAGAAGGCATCCAACCCGGTCGCGTGGACATCGTGCCGTCGCCGTGGTGGTGGTGTCTTCCGTCCGACCGATTTGATCACGATGCGCACCGGTGTTAATCCAATCCCCGGTTGGATCGACCCGAAGATTGGCAAGTACTTTGCAGGAGTCCCCAACCAATTCGCTGGTCTCATGGATGTCCGCGATTTGGGCAATAGCAGCTATGGGTACATCGTCACAGGTCAACTTGCTGCCATGTACAATCGGTGTGACGCCTCTCCTACATCTCGCAAGCTGGAGGAAACGACTGCCACGAACTCCTCGTCCAAGCCTGCCATGTGTGGTATGGCACAGGACGATGGTTATGATGCCGACGGGAACGACTATGCCGCGCAGAACAACTTCCCTGAAACCGATTACAACGGTCAAGACGACGGCCACCAGGACATCGTAGTTGTCGACAGCAACGGAGAGCCGATCAATGCCAACGCGCCGGTCGATGCCTACATCACCGACGACGCCGAGAAGCGCGCTTTCAACTGGTACGACCAGACCATCGAAACCATGGGAGGCGACTCGCATGAAAACATGGCCGACCTCGAGCGTCAAGCCTGCATGTTTGAGCACGTGTGCTTGGGTGGCACTAAGGACTACTCACCAGAGTTCAAGGCGCTCTGGAAGGTGAAGGAGCCGCGCTGCAAGACCATCGTGGACGCCATCACAAACGGCTCGCAGCCGATCATCTACGAGTCATGGCGCCAGGACATGGAGTCTCACTTCGGTTGCCCGAAGCCGATCAACTCGGCGAACGCAACTTCGCACTCGGGTTCGTGGGGCTCTTCGGAGGGTGGTTCGCAGGTATCGGTTGGGGATTCGGACAACACGATCCAGTTCTCGTACGTCGCCGCTCAAAATGACGTCTCTCAAAATGGCATCGCTGGCGTTGAGTAAACCTCCAGCAAAACGTTGTAGAGTGTGCACGGAAAGGTAACCCGGGGCAATTTGTAGATTCGATTATCAGAGCACCGTTTAGTTTTTTTTTTTTTTTTAATTAAGCTAGAGGACCCTGATATCGTAAAATACTTCGCCAGACCGATTGTCGATGCATGCTAGTTCGCTGGCTTGACAGTACCCGGTTTATCGTCGTAGTCGATGTTGACATTTCATTAGCCGTGCTTGTGTTCGGAAGGGTAGGGATGCATTCCTTGTAAACCTCCCACGAATACACTCGATCCGGTTTGGACACATCCAATGTATACCAGTACATGATGCAGCTTGTGCCGCATCCGCTATAGTCGAGCGCGTACGTCATGTTAGGCAGAGACACAAGACAGTCAACGCTGGAGTAGGTCAGCATGTCGTCCAGCCAAATCTCACATGGACCGTTATGGGTATAGCCTGATGTGCGCATGATATCGTTGTCCGGAATTTGTTGGGGGGACCCCTTCAGGTTGGTCCAGCCGCACGTTTGGTCAGCCCCCGACGTCACGGAGTAGTTGCTGTTGTTCATGAAGTCGCGAAGAGTCTCGAAGTCGTTGTCAAGCTGCCACCGTGTGAAGTTCGCCGTAGCGTTGAACCCCTGGTCTTCGAGATAAGCCAACGGCATCCACAGTAAGCGCTGCTTAGCTTTAGTCGTGTTCGCTACCGTCCACGTCGGCGCGGGGATGTAGACAAGTTGATTCGCCGTCGACGTCGCTGGATGTAGCATCATCACACCGAAAAATGTCATGAAAGACGAGAACGAAGAGAACATTGCGCTTAATCTAGTACTGTAGACGGCTAGTTGGGGACTGGGAGGCAGAAGTTCGGGGGATCTAATAATTGTGTCCATTCCACTGCACCAGATGCATCTTTACCTATCATTACGAACGTCGAGCTCGCTGGGTGGGGCTACACTATAATAGCAGCAAGAGTTCGTTCGCATTATCGGTGCACGAGTTTTGTGTATACTCTTCGAGAGTAGTCTACGTCAAAGCCATCCAGGATAATATAACCCAGAAAGACGAGGGAGTTTGAGCTTGCTGGACTGAGAGAGTGTGGCCCAAAGGCCTCACCACGAGCAACAGACATCGCCTCGTTATAACGAGGAATGCTCTTGCACGGATATCGTCGTTGTCCACCTCGCAATACACCGCCATCAGTGTGGATAAAGCCGCACCCTTGCGGCTTTATTTCGTCCAGGGCTCTGTCGCGATTTGCTAGATAAAGCCGCAAGCAAATTCAAAAAGCTGAATAGAGCCGGCCCTATAAAGCCGAAGATAACTCCGCGAGATTGGCTATACAACGGTATACGAGAGGCTATACCTACTTGTATACTCGGCTAATTTGTGTGGGGTTTGTGTTTCGGAAAGTTCCTGCTCAGGTGAGCACCACAACACAACCCCCCCTCAAGTTCCCGTCCAAATCAGTATACAGCCAGCCTACTCATACAACAAGCCTACCCTGGCACGATGGGGCGCCTCCAGGGCTACGAGCGGCAGCAGTTCATTGAGACGGGCTTACCGAAGAAGGGCGACAGGCGACAGCTTTGGTGCAAGCATTGTCATGCAGCTTACGGCGACGAACAAAGATCTGATCCTGCACCCGCGCCCAAGATCGTCATAGGGCGAGATACCAACTATGTGAGCCACCTCAAGCGTTGTGAGTACTTCCTTGAGGCAGTCACACTGCGCAAGGTTGCCCCTCCTCCCTTTGAATGTGTTACTCTTCACGAAGCGTTGATGCGCAGCGCCCTGCGGCCTATACCCAGACCCAATGTGGCGAGGACCCGACATCGGGGGGATGACGTCAGTGATAGTGTTTCGACGGCTGGAGTTTCCACGGCCAGCTCCGACAGCCCAATTAGGTACGATTTGTCCGGTAATGTCCGGATATTGGCCGCCACTTGCCCCACAAATAAAGCCGCGGCTAAATTATAAAGCCGATCGGCTAAAAAATCGATAAAGCCGAAAAGCCGAAAATAAAGCCGCGGCTTTATCCAACACTGCGCCATGGCTTGAGCACATCCCGTGATAGCACTAAGCTCCTCAAGTATCCTTTCTTCACTACAGTAAGCACGGGTTCTTGCACTCCGTTCGGTTGAAGCGAGTCTCTCCAAGCGAATATCGGGTTAGCTTACCTGTCAAGATTCGGTGGGGACCAACTCAGAGACGGCGATGTGGCAGGTAGGTCAGCTGCTGAGATGGTTAACCCAGGTTCTAGCAGCAGGCTGCTCTGGAATATGCCCCGCCACAGCGTTTCCATGAAGCTGACTACATGGACCAGGACAGAACCCACTAAACACAGAGAATAACAGTTTGTCACACAGATAACAACCAAACACATTAGATTTGCGTTCGGCACACCAAAACTACTTAGGACCACACTAATCAAACACGCGGCACACAACAACACGCAGCACCACACCAAAACCAAGGGGCTGCACACCACCCAATATTAGCAAATAGCTCGCGACCTAATGGGAGAATTTTCACCAATGATATGGCTTAATTAGACGATCAAAGCTATCATATCTGTTGTTTCTGTTATGGATCTCCATTCATTACGAAGAAATTAGAATTCGCCACAGCCCAAGCACCCTCGCCCCCTCCCCTCCTTTTCTTCACTATGCCTTCAACGCACAAGTGGACAACCGTCTGCAGCGACATGGCTCGTGAAGACTCGCAATTGCTCACCGAGGACATGAAGTTTTTCATCGTCGTCAAGAGCCACCTGGTTCCGTGCGTCGTGCGTGCGCTACCACGCCCACCTATGATGCGCTACCAACTGCTGGAATGCTCTTCGGGAACATGCAAGGCTGCCACACCATATGACGCCTGTCCGTGGAAAGGAAAGATACTCACCTGCCAATAATTAAACCGAGTGACGATCATGGAGCGTGGTGCCCATGAAACCCTTTCCCGAGATCCTCGCAAGCCCCAGCTTACTCCACGCCTGAACGATTATGGGAGAGAAATGGCAACGCAGGGTTGAAGCCAGCTCGTATCCGCATCGGCTTTGGTCGGCGATTTGGGCTAACCGAGGAGGAGATGACTACCTTACGCCAGGTACAGGGGTTTGTCAGTAACAAGAAAAAGCTTTGCCGCAAGACAACTACGACGATGTGGTTGATCAGATTGACCAGTTGGCGTAAGGACCGGCCATTGCAGACACACACCCGTTCTCATTCGGATGGGAGCGAAACAGCAATGATAAACCAGACATGGGGAACGGGTCTGACGAAAACCCATTCCTGGTGGGTATCACGACCAAGTGTCTGTTACGAAACTCCGTCCGCGACCCAAGCTCGTTTGTGTTTCACATGGACGGTACCTTCAAATTGAACCAAGTGGCATATCCAGTTGTCGTGTGTGGAATATCGGATCGGGCTCGGCCGTTCCACTTGGTGGCCATCTTCATTACATCACAGCGCGTAGAGAAACTCTATAAAGGCGTTGTCAGCTCTTCGCCGGATGTTTACGCGGTCACCAAAGAACAACTGCTGATCAAGTACGTGATGGCGGATGCCGAAGCTGCCCAGTTGAACGCTGTCAATCAAGTGTTCGGCATGGATTCCGACCTGACCTATCTCATGTGTTTCTATCACGTGATGACTAAGGTTCACGAAAGACTGATGGCTGCGCCGGGCACGATGGGTGAACATGTGATAGCGGATATTTACGGCACGCACTTTTCTTCAAGTGAAGCTACGTGTAGTGGGTCTAACTTGACTCACTACTTTAGCTTACACGTTGTGCAACGTGTATGAGGAAGCGTAAGTACTTAGTAATTACTTAGGTTAATTATATTTGAATACACAAATATAAGTTAAGTAAGAAAGGATTCCAAGTGACTTAGATTAGGTAAAATGAGAACTGTATTGCTTGTAAATTGGCCTTCCTCTAAAATCTGCTAAAAACTGTTTATCATCTATGAAAGGGTTGACAGCGGCTGGCTGTCAGAGCCCCGCTAATATGCATGACTCTGATTGGTAGAAAGATGCTACTTTCTACCAATAGGATCTTTGGGTATGTGTGGACCACTCATTGTGGTGGTCCACTTCAATGTATCCATTGGTGTGTCTTACACCAAGGTGAGGAAGTATCCAAAACTTTTAACAGATAACCTATCTGTTAAATTCACAAGTGGCTACAAGCCACTTGTGCGTGTAACCCCGTTACACCATCCCCCCTTAACCCTTTCACTACCAGAGATTTCTTACGGGTCTCCTTGGACCTATGGCTCCAGCAAATCAATTCAACGCACAGGGGAAAAAACGACCAATCAAAAACACCAATTTTTACACGTGGCGACGGTGGTTTACTTCACGGTACTCCCAATCAAAAGTTTGAGAGGTCGAGCTACATGCCGTCGCGCCCTGGTCAGTGTCGCTACAACGGCAATGGTCTATGGAAGTAGGAGCCGTTTGGGGTGGACATCACGGCGAGCCCACTGAGGATGCTGACCTCCGAGCGGTGGCGTCGGAGCCCGCGCGCTCTCGACTCAGCGTCATTCCGTTATAGCATTATCCCAAGTATGCGTGCTTAGCCGAGCACCCCATGTAGTAGATGTAGTAGCAGTTTCCAATCTACATCCGCCAACCGCTCGCACTCCTGCACATGCAATCCTGCGTAACATTCACACTGGCTTGCTATAACGCTATCACTGTAAGCTTATCTAGTTTGGTTAGGATTCTGTAGCGTTGCCTGATGTATGAATTTGAATATTAGCTCGTATACATTCGAACCTGCTCCGCACCCTTCCAGGCCAGGGTCCATGTCGGTCTCCCAGTCTCACGTGTCGTCGTCGGCTACATTGAACAACGCATCGAAGTTCTTTTGTCCACGAAGGGGAGGCGGGGCTGCTAGCTAGACGAGAAAACAATTATGGCAGGTCACACGAACTGTTTGTGGCTCGTGCGGTAATGCATTTTACAGGTCCATGGAGACCTGTTAGGTTGTACAGTGCTTTGCCGTCGTCTCGTAGCTTTTAGTTTTGGCCAATCGCATCTTGCGATTAGACCTCTTATGGGTCCCTATGGACCTATAAATCACTCCAGCTGGCTGGTAGTCAAAGGGTTAAGGTTAGACGCGCGGGGTCTCCGCACGTCAATCTTCTGAATTGACCATTCGTCAATTCTCCGCGTTTGGAGAAGAAATCCGCGCTCATTCAACGATGAGCGCGCCTCAGAAGAAGTCCACAAAGTCGGTGGGGAGTCATCTCTCCATTCAAGACTACTTCGAACGCCAGAAGGCGAAGTATGGCGACGTCATCGACTTCGACGACGATGATGAAGACATGGAGGACGAGAAAGACTCGTCCTCAAAGCGCAAAGACTCAGTGTCGAGCGAATCGCTCGACCCTCATGTCAAGAACGTTCGCCCGCGTGAAGGGGACGAATCGGACGCTTCGAGTTCGAAGCGTTCGCGTACTGAGAGCGATACCCCACTCGGTTCCGCTGGGGCTCTCAGTACTCCGCGCGCTGCTGCTGCAGCGCGTGATGTCAAAGCTCAAGGCTCTCCGCGCGCTGCACCTGCAGCGCGCGATCCATGGATGCCGTCCGCGTCCGAGATCGCGGACCGGTATGGGAACTCGGTACCTCCGAATGAGGTGCCGCTGCACGTATGCAGCACCATCAAAGATGACGCTGTGGCTGCCGAGCTGCACTTTGATGCGGAAACGCATCAAAGGCGCGATTACTACATCGGACTCTTTCATGAGCTCCGGTGGTTTCAAAGCAAGAAGACCTCTTCTCGCAGCAAAGTGCCCGAATGGCAGGCACTTTGTCAAAGGTGGAACGCCTTTGTTGAAAACTTCAACGAGAGGCCGAGTGCTTACCGTGATCGGATTAAGCAAGCGCGTGATCGCTTCGAGACGTACTCGAAGCGTGGGAAGCTGGAGCAACTTCATGTTGCTGCTGAGGAGGCAAATGTGCCGTGCGCTGTGCCCGAGGGCTTTCAGTGCACGACGTGCTTTCCAGGCGCGGTCCGCTTGAGCGACCGCGACCTGAACCGGTACACGTCATTCCGTGTGCCCGAGAGTCTCAAAGAGCTCCGTGCTAAGTTCTTAGCACGTGAGGATTCGGGCGCCAGCGATGACCGCAGCGCTCGCACTACTTCCGCTGTGCCAGTGCGTACTGCTCCTCGTACGCCCTCACCATTTCCGGAACGTCCTCCAGCAAGACGTTCCGCGGCTCCCATGTATCTCGATGGGGAGGAAATCCTCTCCAACGAATACGAAAACGAGCCCCTTGAGGGTTCGTTTTCGGGATACTATGGTCAACAATCCGCTCAACAATCCAGCGGGTTGAGCCGTGGGCGTCACGGATCGGCGGTGGCGGGGGTGGGAACACGCCCCGGGTATGATCAGCCCCGGGCTGATCAGTATGCGCCTCTCCACGACCGGGAGACCGTCGTGGAGCGTCTACAGGGCGCTGAGTTCGCCGCCCTAAAACAGGAGCTGGCGAACCAGAAGGCCCAAGTCGCGGCGGTCTCGCAGACCGCCTCGAATATCCAGGTCGAGCTGGCGACCCAGATGAAGGGGTTGCTCCAGCGCGTCCGCGCGCTGGAGGAGAGGCTGCTCGTCGCCGAGGCCAAGTCCTCCGCTTCTGACTCGGCTCCTGCCGAGGCTTCGGGTCAGCCGAGCTAGATGGCTCGTGCTGCAGGTATGGCTTCAGCCGTCCGACGTAAAAGGTCGGATGGAGGCGCATGCTAGACGGTATGTCTAGCGTGTATGCGTTGCCGTGCCGTGCCAACACAGTGAACGGCCCGATGAAGCGCGGAGCAAGCTTGCTTGCTCCGAAATCCGAAACTGCATGTTTAGGCAGGTTTTGAGTAGCTAACAAAACTAATGAACCAACTTTAAATTCATTTGTGTTGCCTCTGCCAACATTATCGGCGTTCAGCTTCTGTTGGTCACCAGAAGCTGCTATTGTGTCTTGGACAAACCGAATTACGGCTTGTCTTTTGGTGATGAAACTGATTGCATCCGAGCCGAAGTCATTCAGCTCGCTCTCCGCTAGAGGCCCGACCTCTGCGTGGTTCTTTGCGGTGTCTGCGCCGTGCGTAGACTCATGTGGTTTGTCCATTGTTGCAGCTGACACTGTGCAAGTGTCAGCGGTTTTCTGCGGCTGCTGTATTGCAGTCGTAGATCCTCCCCCCACTTAAAGTGGGAGCCATCACTCCGAGTAAACTCGGTAGACGAGGATGCCGCATGGCATTCACGAAGAACGGTGTATGCCCGGTCGAGGCATGCACTGAGTTATTGATGGCAAACTCTGCCATCGATAAGCACTCGCTCCAGTATTGGAACGAGTGAGCGTAGCTCTTCAACATGTCGACGAGCACGCGATTCACGCGCTCGGTTTGGCCATCCGTCTGCGGATTATCCGCAGTCGACATCGAAAGCTGGCTCCCAAGAAGTGTAAACACTTCTTGCCACAGGTGCGCTGTGAAGCGTGGGTCTCTGTCCGACACGATGTCGGTCGTCATGCCATGGTGTTTGAACACCATTTCGACGAACAGACGGGCCGTCTGCTTCGCGGTCACTTTTGCCGGCACCGCAGCAAGATGTACCATCTTGCTGAAACGGTCTACAAAGACCACAACACCGGTGTTCCCTCCGCTGTCCGGGGGAAGACCAAAGATGAAGTCCAAAGACATGGACTTCCAACACTCTGACGGAGTCGGTAGTGATTGCAAAGGAGCCTGCGCGAATGGCGCAGGCTTTACGCGTTGGCATACCTCGCAAGCACGGATGTACTTGCGCACCCACTTATACTGGTGGTGCCAGTAGAAGTCGCGCGTGAGAAGGACGTAAGTCTTCTCACGTCCGAGATGTCCCGCAGTCGGGGCATCGTGATACTCGTACATGATCCTGAGTCGCAGGTCATGGTCATTTGGCACGACAACGCGGATCGCGTTGTCGTCGACTGCATTGTAAAGAAGCAGTCCGTCGTGCACCCGATATCGGTGTGCACGCGCACGAAGGTGCTTGGGCAGCTTCTGACGGGACTTGTCAGAAGGCGCTGTGCCATAGGCCAGCAAGAGCTTCGCGTCCGCGTCGTGCGCGTACGCGGCCTTCACATCATCCAACAGAGACGACGTGGGTGTGCTAGATCGCATAGTGCCAATGGCATTGACATCAGCAGCTTCTGCGTAGTCCGGCTGACGTGATAACGCGTCGGCCACCACATTCAACCTTCCGGGTTTGTATTCGACCCGGAAGTTATACTCCGCAAAGAATGAGAGCCATCTCGCCATTCTTTGTGATATGTGTGGCGACTTCACTGCAGTGCGCAGTGATGCATGGTCGGTGTAGACCACGAACGGTCTACTTCCAAGCAAATACACTCGGAACTTTGCGAGTGCAAACTTCATGGCAAGGAGTTCCTTGTCATGCACCGGATAGTTGCGCTCAGCTGGCTTCAGCTGACGCGATTGGTAGTAGACGACACGATCACGGCCCTCGTGATCGTGTTGCATCAACGCGCATCCGATCGCGAAGTCGGATGCGTCACACACTACGTGAAATGGGCGATCTTGGTCAGCCACTGCCAAGATCGGCGCCTCAGTCAAGCCCCGCTTGACTGCATCGAATGCCTTTTGGCAATCGGGTGTCCAATTCCACACAGCTTCCTTCTTGAGAAGCTGTGACAGCGTGCGGATCTTGCCCGCATACTCCTCCACGTACTTGCACAAGTACGTGGCCAAGCCAAGGAACTGCCTCAGTTCCTTGACACTCGAAGGCGTTGGCCATTCATTGATCGCTATGACCTTTTCTCGGTCAGAGCGAACACCATTCTTTCCTACGAGACACCCGAGGACGGGTATCTCGCTCGCCCCGAAGATACACTTCTTCAGGTTCGCGTAGAGCTTATGCTTTCGCATAAGCTCAAGTAGCTTCCGGAGATGCACCCTGTGCATCTCAATGTCGGCCTTCCCGTCCTCAGCTCGGCTGTGGATGAACTCATCGTCGAAGTAGCTCAGTGCGAAGTCGCACACCGAGCGCAACAAGTGCGTCACGCACCTGTTGAAGGTTGCAGGGCGTTCTTAAGCCCCTGCGGCATTACTAGCCATTGCCAGAGCATGCCGCTTTGCGTGCTCACTGCCGTGAGAGGGATATCGCTCTCACGCATTAGGATTTGGTAGAATCCGTCTCGCAAGTCGAGAGTACTGTAAACGGTGCTCCCGGCCATCGAATCGATGATAACATCTTTTCGCGGTATCGGCGTCTGCGCCGGTACCGTCGCATCGTTCAGCTTGTTATACGCATGAACGATGCGCCATCCGCCCTGTGGCTTTTTGACACAGAACGTCGGAGCACTGTGCGGGGACTTTGATTCCCGCACTTGTCCTGCTTTACGACGACTTTCAAAGAAGTCGTCGATTGCTTTTACTTGCTCTCGCGGCAGTAGCCACTGCCGCGTGACACAATACTTCGTGCCCGGCACGAGATCAATCTTGTGCTGAATGCCCTTATCCTGCGGAAGCTCCGCAGGAATCTCTTCCGGGAGTACGTCTTTGTACTCCCTCAACAATTCGTAATAGGGACTCGACTTCAGCGAGTCCCGACCTTGTTCCTCGAAGCGCTCTCGCTTCGTCTTCGCACTGAGAGTGTCTTCACTCTCAGTGGTACTTCCCATGAAGAGCTGCCTCGGCTCTTCGCTCTCGCTCGCCGTTCTTTCGCTGTCCGAAAGAACGCAGACTTGCTCGATGCGTCCATCGTGCAAGTCGCGCGTGAAGCGCTTCCAGCCATGAGCTGGAAGCGAAGTCAACTCCGACGCCGTCGTCGGAGGACTAGCGAGTTCCATATCACGATACTGGAATCCAGTATCGGTGCGCGTCAAGACGCTTAGCGTCTCGACGTCCGGCGTCACCGCCTCAGTCTGCTCAGCCGACTGCTCTTGTTGCGTCTCGGTCCCGGACCGAGACTTGCGTAGCGTTCGTCGCATGCGCCGTCTTCTTGTTGTGCGGAGCCCGGCTCCGCACGGTGGTTCTTCTGGTCCAGGCCCGGCCATGGACGGTTGTTCGCCGGCGGACCCTGTCCGCGGGCGCGCGATATCAAGCCCGGCTTGATCGCATGGCGCTTCGTCGTGCAGCCCGGCTGCACGACAGCATGCAAATTGCGTCAGTGCGGTACGTTTGCAACCGTCCGCACTGTTTGCAGCGTCAACTCCCGGAGTTGACACGCCATCGTCACCTCGACGCCATTCATTGGCGGAGCCCCTCTTGACCGAGGGTGCGTCGGCTCCCGGAGCTGATGCGTCGTTGTCGACCTGACCTCTTCGGGTCAGGGACTGTCCCTTACACGCTTGAACGTGGGTGTTGGTTCCCGGAACCAGCACATCTTTTTCTTCCGACGTCGGCAGCATTGCCGACGTGGGTTTCACTTGTGCGCGCCCTCGCGCACTTCTTGGGCACTCCGGGACAGCAGCATTAAGCGCTGTCCCGACTGGTGAGCCGCGCGCACCTGCTGGTGCGTGCGCTGCGGTAACAGGGCCATCGCGCGATGTTCCGCTATCGAGGTCGAAGCGCACGAGCGTGCGCTTCTTCCAGTCTATTACCGGATCATGCCGTGCAAGCCACGGCATGCCCATTACTACGTCGAACTTATCGTCCAGGTCGAGGACGATAAAGCGTTCGACAAACACTCGTTGTTTGTACGAGAAGCGCACGTTCACGACGCGCTTCTCGGTCTTCATGATGGCACCTGTTGCCAGTCGTACCTCCAGAAGACTTCGAGGTACATTTACTTCCTCGAAGTCAAGACTCGGTAAACTCCGCAGTCGAACAAAGTTGTTCGACGCGCCTGAATCTACCAGAGCGCGAAGAGAGTCGCTCGCTCTCTTCGACGTTACCTTCAAGATGACCAGGTTCGGCCTGTCATCTTGTTTCTTGCAGTGAGAGCTGGTCTCACTGGGGGCTGCAGTCCTCAGTGTCGCGTGCCCGATGTCGGCACGCGTGACTGCATTACCAGTGGGCGCCCCGCGCCTACTGGATGTTCACGTTTTTTGTTTGTTCGCGGCGGTGCCCGGCATCGCCACGACGGCCACCATTGTAGTGCACGGGGGCCGTGCACTCCCGTGCAAAGTGACCGATCCTTCCGCAACGGAAGCATCGCACGTTACCTCCCTGTTGCTGGTGACCAGCAGCCGTTGCATTCGAGAGGTCCATTGGTACCGGACCTCCCGTCCTCACTATCGGGCGTGGTTGCGGCCTCGGTTCGTTTGCATGGAGTTTCGCCTGCGGCAGGATAAACTCTTCTTGCATGGCAAGAGTGATTGCAGCTTCGAGAGTACTCTGGTACTCTCGGAAGAGATAGGTCTTCACGGGCCCATCTCTAAGTCCCTTCATGAACGTGACGACTTTAGTCGCCTCGTCTATCGGGTTGGTCACGATGTTCGAGACCAAGTACCGTGCACGCTGCGCGTAAGCATGGACGTCATGCTTACCCTGCTGCAGGTCGAGGAATTTCGCCCTCGACCGGAACTCGTTTTGCGGGGGCTCAAACGCTTGTTTGAGCTCCTCTTTGAACACTTCGTACGTGCTGAAGCACGTAGGATCGGAGAGTCGGCGTCCATACGCCCAACTCCTTGCGCGTCCGCCAAGGCAGGACATGGCGAACGCGACCTTCGACAGCGGGTCGACGATGCGTCGAGCCGCTATGGCTGTGTCGAGTTCGACAAGCCATCGGAGGAGAGGCTCGCCCTCTCTTCCCACGTAATTGCTTACGCTCAACTTTAATGGTTGAGCACGCGGTGTCGTCCCTGCCGACGCCGTCACTGAGGAAGCAGCGTCACGCTGCTCCTTCATGATGAATCCCAGAGCAACACCATGTTGCTCCGTCGGCGATAGCGAACGCAGCATTGTAGCTATCGCTGCTTCTCCAATGACTGTTGACAGGCGTTGGAGGGCTTCCCACTCTGGGTCAGACAGGTGGGGGCGGTCTGCGCGTGCAACATGCGTTGCAGGCGTATTCGAGCTCTCTATGGGCACCTCCATGCTCATGTGGTTCTCGGCTCCGCGTTCGTACACCTCGTACGAACGTCAAGCAGTCGGTTGTTGGACGGACTACAAAGTGCTACCAGGTGTAGTGGGCCTACTTTGACTCACTACTTTAGCTTACACATTGCGCAACGTGTATGAGGAAGCGTAAGTACTTAGTAATTACTTAGGTTAATTATATTTGAATACACAAATATAAGTTAAATAAGAAGGGATTCCAAGTGACTTAGATTAGGTAAAATGAGAACTGTATTGCTTGTAAATTGATCTTCCTCTAAAATCTGCTAAAAACTGTTTATCATCTATGAAAGGGTTGACAGCGGCTGGCTGTCAGAGCCCCGCTAATATGCATGACTCTGATTGGTAGAAAGATGCTACTTTCTACCAATAGGATCTTTGGGTATGTGTGGACCACTCATTGTGGTGGTCCACTTCAATGTATCCATTGGTGTGTCTTACACCAAGGTGAGGAAGTATCCAAAACTTTTAACAGATAACCTATCTGTTAAATTCACAAGTGGCTTGCAGCCACTTGTGCGTGTAACCCCGTTACACTACGTATGACGAAATGGTTAAAAAAACAAACTCTGGCCAAGTGGTCGAGCGACCAGCGGCTTTCTGGTTTTCGAAGCTGTTTCAAGAAGGTGTGGGTGAAAAGTGAATTCCACCGCTGGTAGTGTTTTCACACTTCCAGTGGCTACGCTACGACCAATAACCCAGTGGAGCAGTTTAATCGATTGATCAAGCGCGATTACACGTTTCGTACTAAACACAAGATCGGAACTCTTATCGGTCTACTCGCGGACTGTTGTGGACATCAGTAAGTGACTCCCAAACCGTTCAAGGTCATTCCTCAAGCTACTCAGAAGTTAACCCCCTTGAACGCGGAGGGGTGACATGGACGGCATTATAAAAGCCTTATACCACCCCGGACGGTATAAGAAATAGTATGACGCACAGTATACCATATCGTACACTAGTACAAAATTGGATTTTTTTCGCACACGTTGTAGCTAACCTTCCTGGTAATAATTCCCGCAATGCGGATGGGCACCGCACGTATATACGTTTAGCCCAATCACAGCTACTTGCTCGAAATCACGCAATCATGTTTTTTTTTAATTGTGGTGCAGGATCGGCCACAAATCCATTGAGGAGACTGAAGCACAGCGGAGTCCTCAGCCGCGCTAACTACGCTGCCCGTATTCGAACGCACGGCCTTTCAGAATGCGCCAGCATGTATTATAACGAAACCACTACTCTTTCGCTACTGCACGATCACGGATATGGCTTGCCTTGGGTGCAACCTCACCGTTTTGCCACACGAAATGCCAAATTTGGGTGCATATGAGGCCCTCGTTGTTGGGGTGCCCGCGCTCCTTGTTGGACAGTGTGATCAGGCCTTTCTTCCCTTGTGAGCACGGAGCGCAGTAGTAGGAAGACGTTCCTCCTCGCTTCTTTCCTTCCGGCTTGTAACAGGAGCATACCTTACATTGCCTCTGGCGGAGGCGCTGAACACCATTAATCAGGCGGTAGTCAGTGGTCTGTGTGAGCTTGTGATCTCCTTGCACGACATTTGGCCTCTTCGCCACCAAGTTTGGTGCCGCTCTTGCCTGTGTAAAGCACGCTTCCGTTTGCTCAATCAAATCGTTATGAAGCCTTGCCAAAAATTGAAGTGCGACCACTTGTGGGACTTTTTCTCCCATAGATGCTTGTAGATGATGTAGGCATTCACTAGAGCCATGTCGATAAGGCCGAGAAATGGACTCTTGTAGTATTTGTTGAACCTGTCGTATCCGAACGGCACAAGTCAGAATTGTAAACCCCACCGTGTCAGCATACATCCATCCCTACCTTGTTGACATCTGCATCGAGTACGCTTGTAGCCGCAGCTGGTCATGACGATCCACGCCTCCCATGTAACGTTGGTATTCAGCTACCAGACCTGGACAAGGGACGTCGCTTGCTCCACCACCTCTTTCACGGCGCCAACTGTGGTTGCTTCAGTAGTCACCTGGGAAGCGAGGAAATAGACGACGGTATTGTCGGCCCACATCAGCGCCCCGAGACCAGGATTCGATTTCGCCACTGCCCTTTGGAATGTACCACGCGGAGTCCGAGCTTGGCATTTTTCTTTGGGTAATTCAAACGATCACACCAGCCCTTCCGATCGGTCTGCATAGTGCCGACGTAGTTGAAGCCCATCGTTCGCAACGGCTGAAACAGTGGGATGGAAGTGTAGTATCGATCACCAATAATCAATCGCCGGCCTTCGTACGGGAGGCCCCGAAACACACACGCAATGTTCCTGATGACAGCAGTCGGGCCATTTTTGTATCCATAGCCTGTGAACCCTCGGTGTCACCAGATCGCCCAATATCCAGCTCGACTCTAGAATGAGCAGTGTCATAGTATGCATATCATGTCAGCATAACAACAAAACAATAAACATACAATGTCAACACACACCTTTTGCAATACTCCGTTTCAGCGCAGCAGGTCATGACGAACTTGGAGCCCCAGCGATGTGGTTTGTCCTTCATAAACGTCCTCGTCGGGTTTCGCTTGTTGTGAGAGGGAAGGACACCTTCGTCAATAGCAACGCGTGATCCAAGAACATAGCCCTCTTTGAACATCTTCTCTAGTGTAGAGAGAACAGACCTTATTTTCCAAGCTCGATCCGTGGCTGCTGCAGGACTCTCATTATCCGTGAAATGTCGAAAACGCGAGATATCACGAAACCGGTCGCGACGCATCACTTTGCTGAACGTTACCACGGGAAGTACACCCATGGATGTAGTATTCCAATGATCCTCCATGCGCTCACAGGGACTCAATGCATGTCCAATCATCAAAGCAATCCATTGCACGAGTTCGTGGGGTGCAATCTTCTCAAAAATTTCAAGGTTTCGTCGCAACGCATCCTACGCGCTTACAGGTACTCAATGCATGTGCAATCATCAAGCCAATCGATTGCACGAGTTCGTGGGGTGCAATCTTCTCGATTTTTTTAAAGGTTTTGTCGCAACGCATCCCTACTTCTCTGTGCACGATGTGTAACACTTTTTTCCTTCTGTTCTGCCTTGTCTAGTCTTGTGCTCAGCGTTTGCTTCCAGTACAGGTTGGTTTGGCTTGCTACATCACGCCAGAATGCCTTCGGTAAAAAGTAATAGAAGAGCTTCAGTGGCGACTTTGACGCTGCAACTATATTTTGTGATGGGCCGCAAGAGCCCGAGTACATCTTGTCAACTTCGGTGTCATTTACGATGACAGTTTCCAAATTCTCAGGTAGCATGTCCCACCCGTCTGCTTTCATTTGACCGAGCTGGTTATCATCGTAGACCTCCGATGACCCTGTCCGCATAAGCGCTAGTAGTTAGTTAGCTAAAGCACAGCTTACCTTGGACCCGCATGTGTAATCGTTCCAGCTCGTCTGCACCCAACAGCTTCGTAATCCTTCTAAGCTGTTGCTGGATATTGTCCGCACCCGGCAGAACGGCGTCGCTGTCCGTGTCAGCAACGCCTTCCATGAAACCTTCAGCGGAATCCTCGCCTCCTTCGCCATCGGTCTCCAGCGCAGTTTCATCGGTATCCCCAACAATGTTAGGATCTAGCGGGTCCACAGAGTCGAAGCGAAGGGGTTTACCGCAGGCTGAATCACGCAGGGTATTGTAAATACCATTTCTTGGCTGTTGTTCGTCGACGTCCTTTGCTTCACCTTCTTCACCACGTGCTTCCTTGGCGCCGGCAATGCTACGACGTGCTAGCTCTTCTTCGTCTTCGTCATCTTCGTCACTGGGCTCATACGTTTCTTCATCCGAAACCGAGTATCTGCGCGGCGTACTGACATCTGATAGAGAGCTAGCATCAGGAGTCGAGCCATGCACTGCGCTGACTGGATCAAGCGTCCGATTGCTGATGTCAGTACCAGAAACGACATCATGCCCCATCTACAACTGATAATGTGGGAGCGTCGCCGGAATCAAGCGACAATAAAGCGTTGAACCAATACTCTACGTACTCGCTTGATGTTGCGACCGCTCCATTATGTTGCGAATGCCGAGCCACTCGCATAGCTGCTTGTCCGTGCAGATATAACTCAGCAACTCGTCCTCGCCATTGAAGAAGTCCACACCTCGCTTTCCCCCTCTCAGTTTGCGACCAGGTTTGAGATAGTTGTAGCTGGATACAATAAAAATATTAGACACAGCATACCATAGCTATCAGTAGTTGACTTACTGGATCTGAATCCCGGTCGCTGGTTTCCAGGTCCACCCCTCCTTGCGCAGCAGCGGCCAGATCGCGTGAAAGGCCATGGCATACGCCATACTTGCGCTCTGCGCGGTGAAATCGGAGAATGAGTGGCTTTGCTAGAAGGCGGCAAGAGGGGAACCTAAATATCATTTATCGAATCAGCCTAGCCTTGCACGCGGTTGTCTCAAGGCATATATTTTGATACCCAATCAGACTTACCCTTTTCACCACGTGGACCAATCACATCCTATGGATTTCTGGGAAGCACCGAAGATCCTTTTTGCGGATTTAGAGGCATAATGAAGCTAAGTGTTTTCACGCCGCACTATGTAGCTCGTAGAAGGACTAATAGCAGGGATGATATTGCTCAGAAGACTCGTAGAAGTTGTTTGAGATGCACTTGGATATGTCCCACCTGTAAAGCCAAGAATCAAACCAAAATTGGCATTATTGATGATCAAACGCGGAACTCGTGTCGTCGTTGGGAGACCTGTTCCCGTTGTCGAATAAAGCCCGTTGCTGGTCGTGTGTATCCCGTCGGAAGCGATGTGGGCGTAGCTGAGCAATCAAGCTGGCACGCATAATAGGTTGAATTCTCTTCGATCTGAATATAGAAAACATTATTTCCATTACTATAAATCCGATACGCTCCAGCTGCGACCAGCGCCGTTTGTATATTTCGGTTGATATCGGAGTACAAGTAGTATCCGTCTTGGAGAGTAACACTAATAGTAGAAGTGGTAGCAGCAGTAGGCACTTCAATCGTGAAACTGGTGTTACCAAATTGCCCTGAATCGATGTTGAACTCGGAGTTGTACAGTGCAATCGATTGAATCGAAGCTTCAACATCTTGGAAATTACAAGCTGAGCTTGCAAATTGGTATTAACGGGTATTATTCAAGCTGTTTTGGACTAAATTAGTATTATCGATCTTGACAAAAGTACTCATATGAACGAAGTTCGAGACAAACGAAGTTTGTCGAATCGCCAACTGCAGTTGGCTCGAAACGGTGTATGCTTTGTGAACAAGTTCTTTTCCGTCTACTGAATCGTTGCTATATGACCTGACTAATAGATTCTGCCAATTTTAATTGGCTGATCAAAACTATACCTGATTTGACCCTTTACAGAGTCTATGAACAGCATCTGGCCCTTTCCGCGCTCGACCGCCCGATTGTAATAATGGAGAATGCCTTCCTCCGTGAGACCAGGAATGTTGAAATCGGTTATTAGTATCTTCAGATCGCGACGTGAATTCGCGCGAAGGATCGCCACATACTCCGTATTCAGGCGAATCGTTTTCTCGGTAGCGAACCATGAATGTGCTAGGAAGATGGTCGATAGCTTATGATGGCGACCTCTTGTGAAGTAATGGCTGAACACATTCTTCTGGAGGGACTTATCGTTGCTATAGTCATCGATGATAACGAGCTCTGGTTTATTGCCTGGCGTGCGCCTGGTCGCATTAACAGATGGAGGCGTTTCGTGAAATGATACGAAGCCTTCAAGCTTGTCGCGAAGATAGTCATACAGTTCTTGATGAGGGTTGCGCGCAATGGTATGGAGGTGGGAGAAGAGATGAGGTGAGCTTTTCAGTATATGGTAGCATAGATTGTTTTTCCCAGAGAACGATGGACCCAGTATTACCATTCGCAATAGCTTTTTGATATCAAGCTCCTCGATATCACCTACCGCGTCGGTTCGAAACTTCTTTGGCAATGACCCACCATAATCGGGAATAACGCTCATGACTAAAAACAATCAATTGACTTATATAAGAGGCCACAGAAAATGAGTGGATTTAGTTATCCCAAGCCTACTTTCGTTTCTTCATGCTATAATCCAGCATTCTACCTCTCGCTTGATCAGACGGGATACTTGACATATGTATACGCACAAACGCTATATATCGGCATTAATGATTATTGACTGAGCTATATTACGGGTATAACGGCTGGATCAGCTACTCCTGGCGTAGCACTTGTCGTTGCTCCAGACGTATCACTCAGCGGATTAGGAACACTAAGTTGCTCCAGTCTAACTATTAACGGTTCCGCAGTATCATCGCCGCCGGGCTACGTACTCGGTATTACACCTGGTACAGCATCGTTATCGAAACCACATGTACTTGATGGATCGCGCAATATCGCTGGAATCAATTCGCTATCATCATCAAATCTTACTGGAACGCTCCAAACTGCTGCTCAGCCGAATATTACATCGCTTGGTACTTTAACAGCCGTAAATTGATCAGGAAACGTATCGGGAACGCTTACTACCCCAGCGCAACCAAATATCACATCGCTTGGTACGCTAACAGGTTTGAGTTGCTCTGGAACAAGTTCAGGGACATTATCTACTGCAGCACAGCCAAATATCACGTTTCTTGGTACTCTAACAGGCTTGAGTTCCTCTGGATCGAGTTCAGGTACATTATCTACAGCAGCTCAGGGAAATATCATATCAGTGGGTACGCTTACAGGTTTGAGTTGCTCTGGTATAGTGAGTCTAAGTAATACAACGTATAGCTCATCAGCTGTTTCAGGCTGCTTAGTGCTTTCAGGAGGCTTAGGAATTGCTAAGAATTTCGTGATGGGTGGTGAAAATTTCAGTTCGCCCAGCTGGCTTTCCGCAGGCAATCAATACAATGGATTGTCAAGTATTTTCATTGATTCCAGTGCTACGGCTAAATCGGTTGTATCATCCACTGTTATCAACTCCCATGCCGTATGCACTATCGCGGCAACGAATAGTGGAATCACTTATACTTTTGGATCAACTCTATATATCGGTGGGCCTCCTACGACTGGAGTGAACGTATCGATAACGAATCCGTACGCGCTTTGGGTGAACACGCTGAAAACGCTTATTGGCGATAGTACCTTTGCTATAGCCTCAACCGCAGCTCTGATTATCAGCGGAGGAATTTCGATTAACCGCAACGTAGTGATTGCATCATCGGGACTATCACTTAATAGCTGGACTACTACTGGACCGCAGCTTTGTATATCTGGATCAACTTATACTATTAATAACATAGCTGCTTCAGGAACAGCCGCATCGGCATGTATGAATACTTTCGCGGCTTCAACGATATCGTCTATCAATACAGCTGTCGTTTGTACCCGAGCGGCAACGGTATTGATCAGTGGCCCTCCAGCTGCTGGAACCAGTATGACTTTAACCAATTCTCATGCACTCTGGATACCAAGTGGTTCAACTTATATGAGTGGGGCTATCGCCGCTACATGACAAATCACGAGGACACTTATAGTAGGCGGGGGAGTCGGTATTGGCGGCGATTGCTGGGGGAACCTCTTTCAGGCTGTTAGTGGTTGTTTTGGTGAATACGCCTACTGCTTCTCAAACTGCTTGGCAAACCATCACTGGAGATGGTGTTAATTGGCTTGATGAAACATATACGATCTGCTCAGACTACTATGGATCCAATGCAACGCCTGTAAGGGGCTGCATTCAGATGTCGAATGGTGCCAATTCTACATCTACAAATGCGATGTTCATCGAAACGAGAAATTGTGATCTCCGATTTGGTACACTGGATAGTACCAGGATGACCATTCTCGGAGGAACAAATGTCCATACGCCTGAGCCAGCCTTAGACTCCGATTTCTCCCATTGGTCGCCAGTAGCATCCGTTTGAGTCGATACAGCTTTCTTTGCTGAATATGGTTTGCGATCAGCTGTCCACACTGCGGGTCGATCGCTTGATGTAACCTCCTTGATGAGCAGCTCCTTCATGATAGCCTTCAGCTCAGCAAGGTTTTGATCAGAATTGAGGTTATAGAGCCCTCCGCTGTTGGAAAGTTGTTGGGATCGAGATCGAGTACTAACATTGCTATAGTAGTTGATACTCCTGTCCATGGTGGAAGTAGCTGCATGAAAACTTTAAGCACCTCCCCCCCCCACCCCCGCTGAATTATCTAGCCAACGCTTCATAGAGGCTTGGGTACCCAGTACAGTGGATGTACTCAGGGTCACAAAGTGGCTGAAACGGCTTGTCCATCACTTCACTTTTTTTTTTGCTTGTGCAACCACTACTCCGTGTAGAGATGCTTGCCCATACTGCTCGACAGTTTACGAAGCTCAGCACTCCTCGTGTTGAACTCCTCCTCCGTCTCAGACCAGATGGTTTGTAGAACTTAGCCATCGATTTCTCGATTACCAATACGATTATTTTCTTCGTGCTGATAACCGCCGAATTCTGCGCATCAACCTGGCCAATTTGCTTCTGGACCTGTGCGAGCACATTGCGATAGATGTGCCGTTGGCTCAGCTACTTCATTGCCATAGGAAACACAGACTCCGTTATATTTGTACACACCAGTTCACGGTCGGTCATGATCCCACGGGGCATGGTGATTGAATTATCTACCAGTAAGCCTCGCAGCTTCGACAACGCCCATGTATCGTCTGGTTCAGTTTCACCAATGGATCCATTGGTGAAGCTGAACCAGACGATACATGGGCGTTGTCACAGCTCAACACGAGGTATTTGTGAACTTGCGTCGTACCGACTTGTAAGCAAGCGTCATGGAGATGCTGTTGTCGCCCGCGCCGGATGCGGCGCTCCGCCGGTTGGCCTCCCCCACTGAAACATTTCCAATACAAATTTGTAGTCATATCGGGGCTTGTACAAAAACTGTCGAAATCTCACCTCAGGACCACCCCTATGCGGATTCATAAGAATGGTGCAATGACGCTCCTAGAAATCGATTTTGACAGGGTATGTGTTGCAACAACACAATTCCCAGCTCCAGCAATCTGGGTCGAGGAATTGCAACGTCGTTTATCCCCGGACCCAGACTTCGACGGAGAAACTAGGCCGCACAGGGGTGAACCAATAATTTCGACGTGCAAGTATAGTATATCGCCGTCCCATGTTCTTCCGCAATATCCAGGCAATATCCGAAGAAAACTATAATCATCCCGATAACCCAATGAATGCAGCAAAACTACAAACCAGACTGTGTCACGGTCCTATTATGGGAGATGACTCGTCAATCTTGTCGTTTAGTGTACCTTTTGACTGCGAACAGCAGGTAGTACAGTATGACAGCACATGTACTGCTAGCTTGGACAAGGGCAAGAATGCTGCACGTAGATGACTCCTCAATCTTGCCGATTGACTGCGAACAGCTGGTAGCACAGTATGACAGCACATGGATAGTGTACTGTAGGTACATGCACTGCTGCTAGAAGGAAGGACAGCGCGCACGGAAATGATAAGTGAAAAAATGTGTTCAGTCGCATTTTTAACAAATCAACGCTAACAGAGGTGTAATTTTACCCAATGATAAACAGCTACTGGCGGTTTGTTTGTGGTGTCGCTTGCTTGAATCCAACACTTGGGTGCTGAGTTCCAGTTTCAAACCTGATTTTAGCCGTCTGTGCAAAGCTGAAAAATGATAGACAAACAACCGGTGGATGCATTTAACTCCTCTTCCAATGCATTTTAATTGGTCTCCGAAGTAGCTGAATGTGCTCATGTACATCGTCTGATGGCCTAAGAGCCGGTATACTTCCGTGCAGCGTTTTACCTATCGATCCAAAAGGTTTACAAGCGTCGACGTCGGGATTTCATCCTATGCCTTCTTAATGGCCTTGCCAAGGTCGCCGTGGTGTCGTATTGCTTGCCGTTGGTGTACCCAGCTTGCGCTCGGATCTCTCATAAGTTTTCAATAGGATTTAAGTCCGGAGGCCTAGCAGGCCACCACGTTACCCGCACATTGTGATCCTCTGAATGCCACTTGGCAACTCTCGCCGTGTAGATGGAGGCGTTGGCATGCTGAAACTGGAAGTTTGGTCCTTAATGCAGGTGCACAAACGGGAACAGGTAGTCACCCAACGTGATGACGTACTTCTAGGCGTTCTGCTTGCCCTCCAGGAAGGCCAACTCAGACTTACCCTTCACACCAAACACGCCCCTCATGAACACACTTCCGCCCCCAGACTGCAGGTTATTGAGATCTGTTTTTCTTCCTGATTTTCCTTCAATAGTATTGGCAGCCATCAGGTCCATCTAGGTTATTTTTTTACTTGTTGGTCGACACCACACTGTTCCATTTGCGTCCATATTCCACAAACTGATTGGACCACTTCAACCGGGCCGCAATGTGTTCGGGTTTAGGCACTGTGCACGTCAGTCCTTTCTCGTGCGCCACCTCCTCCACTCGCCGCAACCCGAAGGTTTTCTTTCAGTGATCTAGCGCTTGCACCAGTCTTTGAGGCCTCACGCAGCAGGCGGCGCTCGGCGGTAGGTGTCGGCCTCCTGGGCCTCCTGGTGCTCTTTTTCGGGTCGTACGTTTTCGGGTCGCGCGAGAAGATGTTCACTACCTTTCGCGAGCTCCTTACGCGCTTAACAATCGCATTAGTGGACAGGATGCTCTCCCAGTAGGCTACTATCTGACCTTCTGGATGTCCGTCAGCGCATTGCCTCTCCCCATCTCCAAACGTTAACTTTGAAGGCTGCAATGGCACAGCAACTGCCGCTAGTGATTCTTCTATGTATACAAGCGAGGAGAATCGCCAAGAAGCTCATGTCAGCTTCAATCGTTGGGACTACGCACCTCTGCTATCTGTTTCGCGCTAGGAGGGGGGGGAGAATACATTTTAGAGTGCAGCTCCGCTCCCACGTGTCGGATTTAGGCAAGCGACACCGCGAACAAACCGCCAGGAGCTGTTTAGCGTTGGGTAAAAATTACAGCTTCATTAGCGTTGATTTCGTAAAAAAAACCACTGAAAAACATTTTCCGCGTTTCATTTCCGCGCGCACTATAGGATCTACCCTCCACCCACCCATTAGCTGAACCCACTTGTGCTACTGACAGACGCAGTGGACAGATCGGAGGACCAGCAGGGATGATGGAAGGTAGAGGTAGTGCAAGGATTCAAGTAGCGCAGGGATTCAAGACCGGCAGTCTTCTCATCAATGCATTTGATTCATTTTGGAATTTGTTGCGTAGCACGCAGCTGCCAGGTTAAGGGCCTAGCGGGTCCAGAATAAAGGGAATTTGTCATTATAGGACGCAATTCGACTCACATGTCGTCGGTGGCGGAAGGCCTTGCGCCGAGCTCATCGGCGGCAAATCAAGAAGTCAACTCCGAGGATAAAGAGCTGACCCTCGAGACGGACCTGCCTCCTCTCCTTTCCTCAACTGGATGGGGGTGAGAACAGTGGGCATGGAACCAGCAGATGGCACCTGTTCAGTACCGGGGTGGCCCATTTGCAACGCCATTGGTAGGTGGCGATGAAGATGAAGACTGTATACTTGAGTACACAAGTATAATATAAATCAGATGAAGACTCCAAGTGACTTTGTTTAGGTAAAATGAGAACTGTATTGTTTGTAAATTGGTCTTCCTCCTAAATCTGCTAAAACTGTTTATCATCTATGAAAGGGGTTGACAGCGGCTGGCTGTCAGAGCCCCGCTAATATGCATGTCTCTGTTTGGTAGAAAGATGCTGCTTTCTACCAATAGGATCTTTGGGTAGGTGTGGCCCACCCATTGTGGTGGCCCACTTCAATGTATCTATTGGTGTGACTTACACCAAGGTTAGGAAGTATCTAAAACATTAACAGATAACCTATCTGTTAAATTCACAAGTGGCTACGAGCCACTTGTGCGTGTAACCCCGTTACACCATCCCCCCCTAAGGTTAGACGCGCGGGGTCTCCGCACGTCAATCTCTGAATGGATCATTCGTCAATTTTCCGCGTTTGGAGAAGAAATCCGCGCTCATTCAACGATGAGCGCGCCTCAAGAAAAGACGAATCCGAAGTCGGTGGAGAGTCATCTCTCCATTCAAGACTACTTCGAACGCCAGAAGGCGAAGTATGGCGACGTCATCGACTTCGACGACGATGATGAAGACATGGAGGACGAGAAAGACTCGTCCTCAAAGCGTAAAGACTCAGTGTCGAGCGAATCGCTCGACCCTCACGCCAAGAACGTTCGCCCGCGTGAAGGGGACGAATCGGACGCTTCGAGTTCGAAGCGTTCGCGTACTGAGAGCGATACCCCACTCGGTTCCGCTGGGGCTCTCAGTACTCCGCGCGCTGCTGCTGCAGCGCGTGATGTCAAAGCTCAAGGCTCTCCGCGCGCCGCAGGCGCAGCGCGCGATCCATGGATGCCGTCCGCGTCCGAGATCACGGACCGGTTTGGGAACTCGGTACCTCCGAATGAGGTGCCGCTGTACGTATGCAGCGCCATCAAAGATGACGCTGTGGCTGCCGAGCTGCATTTTGATGCGGAAACGCGTCAAAGGCGCGATTACTACATCGGACTCTTTCATGAGCTCCGATGGTTTCAAAGCAAGAAGACCTCTTCTCGCAGCAGAGTGCCCGAATGGCAGGCACTTTGTCAAAGCTGGAACGCCTTTGTTGAAACCTTCAACAAGAGGCCGAGTGCTTACCGTGATCGGATTAAGCAAGCGCGTGATCGCTTCGAGACGTGCTCGAAGCGTGGAAAGTTGGAGCAGCTCCACGTTGCTGCTGCTGAGGAGGCAAATGTGCCGTGCGCTGTGCCCGAGGGCTTTCAGTGCACGACGTGCTTTCCAGGCGCGGTCCGCTTGAGCGACCGCGACCTGAACCGGTACACGTCATTCCGTGTGCCCGAGAGTCTCAAAGAGCTCCGTGCTAAGTTCTTAGCACGTGAGGATTCGGGCGCCAGCGATGACCGCAGCGCTCGCACTACTTCCGCTGTGCCAGCGCGTACTGCTCCTCGTACGCCCTCACCATTTCCGGAACGTCCTCCAGCAAGACGTTCCGCGGCTCCCATGTATCTCGATGGGGAGGAAATCCTCTCCAACGAATACGAAAACGAGCCCCTTGAGGGTTCGTTTTCGGGATACTATGGTCAACAATCCGCTCAACAATCCAGCGGGTTGAGCCGTGGGCGTCACGGATCGGCGGTGGCGGGGTGGGAACACGCCCGGGTATGATCAGCCCCGGGCTGATCAGTATGCGCCTCTCCACGACCGGGAGACCGTCGTGGAGCGTCTACAGGCGCTGAGTTCGCCGCCCTAAAACAGGAGCTGGCGAACCAGAAGGCCTTAAGTCGCGGCGGTCTCGCAGACCGCCTCGAATATCCAGGTCGAGCTGGCGACCCAGATGAAGGTTGCTCCAGCGCGTCCGCGCGCTGGAGGAGAGGCTGCTCGTCGCCGAGGCCAAGTCCTCCGCTTCTGCCTCGGCTCCTGCCGAGGCTTCGGGTCAGCCGAGCTAGATGGCTCGTGCTGCAGGTATGGCTTCAGCCGTCCGACGTAAAAGGTCGGATGGAGGCGCATGCTAGACGGTATGTCTAGCGTGTATGCGTTGCCGTGCCGTGCCAACACAGTGAACGGCCCGATGAAGCGCGGAGCAAGCTTGCTTGCTCCGAAATCCGAAACTGCATGTCTAGGCAGGTTTTGTGTAGCTAACAAAACTAATGAACCAACTTTAAATTCATTTGTGCTGCCTCTGCCCGCATTGTCTGCGTTCAGCTTCTGTTGATCAACAGAAGCTGTTATTGACTCTTGGACAAACCGAATTACGGCTTGTCTTTTGGTAATGAAACTGATTGCATCCGAGTTGAAGTCATTCAGCTCGCTCTCCGCTAGAGGCCCCCTCTGCGTTGTTCTTCGCGGTGTCTGCGCCCTGCGCAGATCCGTGGTCTTTGTCGTTGTTGTTGGAGGAGCCTGCGCCTTGCGCAGACTCATGCGTTTTGTTCGTTGTTGCAGCTGACACTGTGCAAGTGTCAGCGGTTTTCTGCGGCTGCTGTATCGCAGTCGTAGATCCTCCCCCACTTAAAGTGGGAGCCATCACTCCGAGTAAACTCGGCAGACGGGGATGCCGCATGGCATTCACGTAGAACGGTGTATGCCCGGTCGAGGCATGCACCGAGTTGTTGATGGCGAATTCCGCCATCGACGAACACTCGCTCCAGTATTGGAACGAGTGAGCGTAGCTCTTCAGAATGTCGACGAGCACGCGGTTCACGCGCTCGGTTTGGCCGTCCGTCTGCGGATGGTCCGCAGTCGACATGGAAAGCTGGCTCCCAAGAAGTGTAAACACTTCTTGCCACAGGTTCGCTGTGAAGCGTGGGTCTCGGTCCGACACGATGTCGGTCGGCATGCCATGGTGTTTGAACACCATGTCGACGAACAGACGAGCCGTCTGCTTCGCAGTCACTTCTGCCGGCACCGCAGCACGATGTACCATCTTGCTGAAGCGGTCGACGAAGACCACAACACCGGTATTCCCTCCGCTGTCCGGGGGAAGACCAAATATGAAGTCCAAAGACATGGACTTCCAACACTCTGACGGAGTCGGTAGTGATTGCAATGGAGCTTGCGCAAACGGCGCAAGCTTTTCGCGTTGGTACACCTCGCAAGCACGGATGTACTTGCGCACCCACTTGTACTGGTGGTGCCAGTAGAAGTCGCGCGTGAGAAGGACGTATGTTTTCTCACGTCCGAGATGTCCCGCAGTCGGGGCATCATGATATTCGTACATGATCCTGAGTCGCAGGTCATGATCGTTCGGTACGACAACGCGATCCGCGTTGCCGTCGACTGCATTGTAAAGAAGCAGTCCGTCGTGCACCCGATATCGGTGTGCACGCGCACGAAGGTGTTTGGGCAACTTCTGACGAGCCTTGTCAGAAGGCGCTGTGCCATAGGCCAACAAGAGTTTCGTGTCCGCGTCGTGCGCGTACGCGGCCTTCACGTCGTCCAACAGAGACGACGTGGGTGTGCTAGATCGCATAGTGCCAATGGCATTGACATCAGCAGCTTCTGCGTAGTCCGGCTGACGTGATAACGCGTCGGCCACCACATTCAACCTTCCGGGTTTGTATTCGACCCGGAAGTTATACTCCGCAAAGAATGAGAGCCATCTCGCCATTCTTTGTGATATGTGTGGCGACTTCACTGCAGTGCGCAGTGATCCATGGTCGGTGTAGACCACGAACGGTCTACTTCCAAGCAAATACACTCGGAACTTTGCGAGTGCGTATTTCATGGCAAGGAGTTCCTTGTCATGTACCGGATAATTACGCTCAGCTGCTTTCAGCTGACGCGACTGGTAATAGACGACACGATCACGGCCCTCGTGATCGTGCTGCATCAACGCACATCCGATCGCGAAGTCGGATGCATCACATACGACGTGGAATGGATGATCTTGGTCAGCCACCGCCAAGATCGGCGCCTCAGTCAAGCCCCGCTTGACTGCATCGAATGTCTTTTGGCAATCGGTTGTCCAATTCCACACAGCTTCCTTCTTAAGAAGCTGTGACAGCGGGCGGATCTTGCATGCGTAGTCCTCCATGTACTTGCACAAGTACGTGGCCAAGCCAAGGAACTGTTTCAGTTCCTTGACACTTGAAGGCGTTGGCCATTCGTTAATCACTCTGACCTTTTCCGGGTCAGGGCGACCACCATTCTTCCCTACGAGACACCCGAGGACGGGCATCACGCTCGCCCCGAAGATACACTTCTTCAGGTTCGCGTATGCTTTCGCATAAGCTCAAGTAGCTTCCGGAGATGCACCCGGTGCATCTCTACATCGGTCTTCCCGTCCACAGCTCGAATACATCATCGAAGTAGCTCGGTGCGAAATCGCGCACCGAGCGCAACAAGTGTGTCACGCACTTGTTGAAGGTCGCAGGGGCGTTCTTAAGCCCCTGCGGCATTACTAGCCACTCCCAGAGCATGTCACTTGGCGTGCTCACTGCCGTGAGAGGGATATCGCTCTCACGCATTAGGATCTAATAGAATCCATCTCGCAAGTCGAGAGTACTGTAAACGGTGCTCCCGCCCATCGAATCGATGATAACATCTTTTCGTGGTATCGGCGTCTGCGCCGGTACCGTCGCATCGTTCAGCTTGTTATACGCATGAACGATGCGCCATCCGCCCTGTGGCTTCTTGACACAGAACGTCGGATCACTGTGCGGGGACTTTGATTCCTGCACTTGTCCTGCTTTGCGACGACTTTCGAATAAGTCGTCGATTGCTTTTACTTGCTCTCGCGGCAGTGGCCACTGCCGCGTAACACAATACTTCGTGCCCGGCACGAGATCAGTCTCGTGCTGAATGCCCTGATCCTGCGGAAGCTCCGCAGGAATCTCTTCCGGAGTACGTCTTTGTACTCCCTCAACAATTCGTAATAGGGACTCGACTTCAGCGAGTCCCAGCCTTGTTCCTCGAAGCACTCTCGCTTCGTCTTCGCACTGAGAGTGTCTTCACTCTCAGTGGTACTTCCCATGAAGAGCTGCCTCAGCTCTTCGCTCTCGCTCTCCGTTCTTTCGCTGTTCGAAAGAACGCAGACCTGCTCGATGCGTCCATCGTGCAAGTCGCGCGTGAAGCGCTTCCAGCTCATGGCTGGAAGCGAAGTCAACTCCGACGCCGTCGTCGGAGGATTAGCGAGTTCCATCTCGCGATACTGGAATCCAGTATCGGTGCGCGTCAAGACGCTTAGCGTCTCGACGACCGCCGTCACCGCTTCAGTCTGCCAAGCAGACTGCTCTTGATGCGTCTCGGTCCCGGACCGAGACTTGCGCAGCGTTCGTCGCATGCGCCGCCTTCTTGTTGTGCGGAGCCCGGCTCCGCACAGTTGTTCTTCTGGTCCAGGCCCGGCCGTGGACGGTTGTTCGCCGGCGGACCCTGTCCGCGGGCGCGCGGTATCAAGCCCGGCTTAATCGCATGGCGCTTCGTCGTGCAGCCTGGCTGCAAGACAGCATGCAAATTGCGTCAGTGCGGAACGTTTGCAACCGTCCGCACTGTTTGCAGCGTCAACTCCCGGAGTTGACACGCCTTTGTCACCTCGACGCCAGTTATTGGCGGAGCCCCTTATCACCGGGGGTGCGTCAACTCCCGGAGTCGACGCGTTGCCGTCTCCCTGACCTCTTCGGGTCAGGGACTGTCCCATGCGTACTTGAACGCGAGTGTTGGTTCCCGGAACCGACACATCTTTTTCTTCCGACGTCGGCAGCATTGCCGACGTGGGTCTCGCTTGTGTGCGCCCTCGCGCACTTCTTGGGCACTCCGGGACAGCAGCATTAAGCGCTGTCCCGACTGGTGAGCCGCGCGCACCTGCTGGTGCGTGCGCTGCGGTAACAGGGCCATCGCGCTCTGTTCCGCTATCGCGGTCGAAGCGCACGATCGTGCGCTTCTTCCAGTCTATTACCGGATCATGCCGTGCAAGCCACGGCATGCCCATTACTACGTCGAACTTATCGTCCAGGTCCAGGACGATAAAGCGTTCGACAAACACTCGTTGTTTGTACGAGAAGCGCACGTTCACGACGCGCTTCTCGGTCTTCATGATGGCACCTGTTGCCAGTCGTACCTCCAGAAGACTTCGAGGTACATTTACCTCCTCGAAGTCAAGTCTCGGCAGGCTTCGTAGTCGAACAAAGTTGTTCGACGCGCCTGAATCCACCAAAGCTCGAAGGGAGTCACTCGCTCTCTTCGAGTAAACCTTCAAGATGACTAGGTTTGGCCTGTCATCTTGTTTCTTGCAGTGAGAGCTGGTCTCACTGGGGGCTGCAGTCCTCAGTGTCGCGTGCCCGATGTCGGCACGCGTGACTGCATTACCAGTGGGCGCCCCGCGCCTACTGGATGTTCACGTTTTTTGTTTGTTCGCGGCGGTGCCCCGCATCGCCACGACGGCCACCATTGTAGTGCACGGGGGCCGTGCACTCCCGTGCAAAGTGACCGATCCTTCCGCAACGGAAGCATCGCACGTTACCTCCCTGTTGCTGGTGACCAGCAGCCGTTGCATTCGAGAGGTCCATTGGTACCGGACCTCCCGTCCTCACTATCGGGCGTGGTTGCGGCCTCGGTTCGTTTGCATGGAGTTTCGCCTGCGGCAGGCTAAACTCTTCTTGCATGGCAAGAGTGATTGCAGCTTCGAGAGTACTCTGGTACTCTCGGAAGAGATAGGTCTTCACGGGCCCATCTCTAAGTCCCTTCATGAACGTGACGGCCTTAGTCGCCTCGTCTATCGGGTTGGTCACGATGTTCGAGACCAAGTACCGTGCACGCTGCGCGTAAGCATGGACGTCATGCTTACCCTGCTGCAGGTCGAGGAATTTCGCCCTCGACCGGAACTCGTTTTGCGGGGGCTCAAACGCTTGTCTGAGCTCCTCTTTGAATACTTCGTACGTGCTGAAGCACGTAGGATCTGAGAGTCGGCGTCCATACGCCCAACCCCTTGCGCGTCCGCCAAGGCAGGACATGGCGAACGCGACCTTCGACAACGGGTCGACGATACGTCGAGCCGCAATGGCTGGGTCGAGTTTGACAAGCCATCAGAGGAGAGGCTCGCCCTCTCTTCCTACGTAATTGCGCACGCTCACTTTTAATGGTTGAGCACGCGGTGTCGTCCCCGACGACGCCGTCGCTGAGGAAGCAGCATCGCGCTGCTCCTTCATGATGAACCCCAGAGCAACACCATGTAGCTCTGTCGGCGATAGCGAACGCAACATCGTAGCTATCGCCGGTTCTCCAATGACTGTCGACAGTCGTTGGAGGGCCTCCCACTCTGGGTCAGACAGGTGGGGGCAGTCAGCGCGTGCAACATGTGTTGCAGGCGTGTTGGAGCCCTCCATGGGCACCTCCGTGTTCATATGGTTCTCAGCTCCGCGTTCGTACACCCTGTAAGAACGTCAAGCAGTCGGTCGTTGGACGGACTACAAAGTGCTACCAGGTGTAGTGGACCTACTTTGACTCACTACGTTTGCTCACACGTCGCGCAACGTGTATGAGGAGGCGTAAGTACTTAGTAATAACTTGAGTTAATTATACTTGAGTACACAAGTATAATGTAAATCAAATAACACACCAAGTAGGTAGTTTAAGGTAAAATGCGAACTGTATTGTTTGTAAATTGATCTTCCTCTAAAATCTGCTAAAATTTGTTTATCATCTATGAAAGGGTTGACAGCGGCTGGCTGTCAGAGCCCCGCCACTATGCATGACTCTGATTGGTAGAAAGATGCTGCTTTCTACCAATAGGATCTTTGGGTATGTGTGGACCACTCATTGTGGTGGCCCACTTCAATGTATCCATTGGTGTGACTTACAGCAAGGTGAGGAAGTATCTAAAACTTTAACAGATATCTTATCTGTTAAAACCACAAGTGGCTACGAGCCACTTGTGCGTGTAACCCCGTTACCAAGACGGTGATGTGGTCATGCCGACGGATTCACAAAAGGCGCTGCAATTACCAGCTCAAGCAACAGACGTCAGGCTCCTACGCTCCCTGTGGCGCCGAAGGAGTCTGGCCGCATGTTGCAAGATCGGCGAAATTTGATGAGGGATTATGAAACCTACCACAAGGCACTGGTGGTTTTCATCACTCCGACTAGTCGACCCTTCGCGATGTCTGTGTCGGCGAGTATTGAGGCGCGGACAGGCAGGATGATATGTCTATATGAGTTCAAGAAAAAACCTGTACTTCGTCACTGAGCAAGAATTGATCTCCTATTTCAGAGCCGCGTTCAAACCAGAGAACCAGGAGTACGCGTTCGTGGACGAGGCGATGGAGGCGATGTGTCGTGTACGAACACGCGCTAAATTATAAATTGGCACACGCCCCACCAACATCACCCACCAAGTCACGAAGACTCGATGGGCTTGTTAGGGTTAGCACCTGAAGGCCCAGGAACATTCCCTTGAACCGAGTGGATGTTTCCCCTGTGTACCGTGTTTCCGCTAGTCGCCCAACGGAAACTCAGCGTCACTATCGACGAGCAAAGGCTAGCTCGCTCTCACACGCAAATATACCTCGCAGGCCCTCAGAAGGAAGGGCCCCAGTCTTTTACGACGTGATACGAGGGTGCCGGAGCTATACCCCGGCGGGAAGAATAAATGGAAAGCGCTCCCGCTCCTCTAATACCTGGCGACGACTCGCTGCTACTAATATACTGGCCACTACTCTCTTGGTCCTGCCAGGGATGGACACACCCTAAACTAGCAGATGTGCCCACCGATAGTCATAATCCTACCTACCAGGTTTACCTTGAGCTGCAGGACGTCACTGCAGGCACCAGTGTCGCCCTTGTGTGGTTGGGAGGAACAGATGTTATGTTATTGTTGTCCGTAGGGCTTATCTGTCTTCTCTTAAGTTCCTATTGTCCAATACAAATATCAAGTATAAACGGGTCTGTTTTGGACTGCCAATTGTAACCCACAACTCTTCGGTCTTTTCTCTGCGACGTGACGGCGATACCGACGACTCAAACGGCCGCCGATAGGTCGCCGACGACTGGAGAATGGAGCGGTCGACTTGTAAGTTCGGGTATTACCAGTAAGTTCGCAGTCGTACTTAGAGAACTACAACCGCCCGCGCTGGGCATGGCCCGTCGACGGGTCGCCGTCACCTACCTATTTAGACCAATCAGCGACCGAGAATACGATCCAACGACTGGCGATGGGTCCTGGCTCGTCAGTTAGCACTGGCGCCTCGAGTCTTCTCTGCACCCTATCTCGCTCCATGTTTTTCTCGTGGCTCTCTACCACTGTTTTCTGCTCGATCGTTCACGTTTGGTACTAGCAGATTCGGCTTCCACTAGCTTACTCACTGCTTCCGTAAGATGTGCTACTGGGTCACTACTACTCCTCCTATTTTCTTGAGTCTGACGCTTTCGATTCACAGTTTTTTTTATTTGCCCCTTCCTCCGTCTCCTTGGATTCGTCATCTTCATTATCTTCGTAAATGCTTGTAGCGCGGAATTAACGCACTCTAGCTTCAATTGATCGACTGTCCAACTGCTGTAGTTGTCCGACGAAGGGGGAGGCACGGGACGCTTGCTGATTGGTTTCTGCTGGGCCGACCACCTGCCACTAACTCGTGCTTCGCTACTCTACGCTCCCTCCATCGTGGAAGGTGCTCCACCCGCTGCAAACACCACAGGAGCTGAGTTTGGTTTTGCCATGGGCGTCGGACCCCTACCCCCCCTCCCAGATGCTTCCGCCGTCGTTACCGCTGCCCGTGCCTCCCTGTAACGGGGTTACACGCACAAGTGGCTGCAAGTCACTTGTGAATTTAACAGATAGGTTATCTGTTAACAGTTTTGGATACTTCCTCACCTTGGTGTAAGACACACCAATGGATACATTGAAGTGGACCTCCACAATGAGTGGTCCACACATACCCAAAGATCCTATTGGTAGAAAGCAGCATCTTTCTACCAATCAGAGACATGCATATTAGCGGGGCTCTGACAGCCAGTCGCTGTCAACCCTTTCATAGATGATAAACAAATTTTAGCAGATTTTAGAGGAAGACCAATTTACAAACAATACAGTTCTCATTTTACCTTAAACTACCTACTTGGTGTGTTATTTGATTTATATTATACTTGTGTACTCAAGTATAATTAATTCAAATTATTACTAAGTACTTACGCTTCCTCATACACGTTGCGCGACGTGTGAGCAAACGTAGTGAGTCAAAGTAGGTCCACTACACCTGGTAGCACTTTGTAGTCCGTCCAACGACCGACTGCTTGACGTTCTTACAGGGTGTACGAACGCGGAGCTGAGAACCATATGAACACGGAGGTGCCCATGGAGGGCTCCAATACGCCTGCAACGCATGTTGCACGCGCTGACTGCCCCCACCTGTCTGACCCAGAGTGGGAGGCCCTCCAACGACTGTCGACAGTCATTGGAGAACCGGCGATAGCTACGATGTTGCGTTCGCTATCGCCGACAGAGCTACATGGTGTTGCTCTGGGGTTCATCATGAAGGAGCAGCGCGATGCTGCTTCCTCAGCGACGGCGTCGTCGGGGACGACACCGCGTGCTCAACCATTAAAAGTGAGCGTGCGCAATTACGTAGGAAGAGAGGGCGAGCCTCTCCTCTGATGGCTTGTCAAACTCGACCCAGCCATTGCGGCTCGACGTATCGTCGACCCGTTGTCGAAGGTCGCGTTCGCCATGTCCTGCCTTGGCGGACGCGCAGGGGTTGGGCGTATGGACGCCGACTCTCAGATCCTACGTGCTTCAGCACGTACGAAGTATTCAAAGAGGAGCTCAGACAAGCGTTTGAGCCCCCGCAAAACGAGTTCCGGTCGAGGGCGAAATTCCTCGACCTGCAGCAGGGTAAGCATGACGTCCATGCTTACGCGCAGCGTGCACGGTACTTGGTCTCGAACATCGTGACCAACCCGATAGACGAGGCGACTAAGGCCGTCACGTTCATGAAGGGACTTAGAGATGGGCCCGTGAAGACCTATCTCTTCCGAGAGTACCAGAGTACTCTCGAAGCTGCAATCACTCTTGCCATGCAAGAAGAGTTTAGCCTGCCGCAGGCGAAACTCCATGCAAACGAACCGAGGCCGCAACCACGCCCGATAGTGAGGACGGGAGGTCCGGTACCAATGGACCTCTCGAATGCAACGGCTGCTGGTCACCAGCAACAGGGAGGTAACGTGCGATGCTTCCGTTGCGGAAGGATCGGTCACTTTGCACGGGAGTGCACAGCTCCCATGCCCCCTGGAGGTGGCCGTCGTGGCGTCGAGGTGACGAAGGCGTGTCAACTCCGGGAGTTGACGCTGCAAACAGTGCGGACGGTTGCAAACGTTCCGCACTGACGCAATTTGCATGCTGTCTTGCAGCCAGGCTGCACGACGAAGCGCCATGCGATTAAGCCGGGCTTGATACCGCGCGCCCGCGGACAGGGTCCGCCGGCGAACAACCGTCCACGGCCGGGCCTGGACCAGAAGAACAACTGTGCGGAGCCGGGCTCCGCACAACAAGAAGGCGGCGCATGCGACGAACGCTGCGCAAGTCTCGGTCCGGGACCGAGACGCATCAAGAGCAGTCTGCTTGGCAGACTGAAGCGGTGACGGCGGTCGTCGAGACGCTAAGCGTCTTGACGCGCACCGATACTGGATTCCAGTATCGCGAGATGGAACTCGCTAATCCTCCGACGACGGCGTCGGAGTTGACTTCGCTTCCAGCCATGAGCTGGAAGCGCTTCACGCGCGACTTGCACGATGGACGCATCGAGCAGGTCTGCGTTCTTCTCGAACAGCGAAAGAACGGAGAGCGAGAGCGAAGAGCTGAGGCAGCTCTTCATGGGAAGTACCACTGAGAGTGAAGACACTCTCAGTGCGAAGACGAAGCGAGAGTGCTTCGAGGAATAAGGCTGGGACTCGCTGAAGTCGAGTCCCTATTACGAATTGTTGAGGGAGTACAAAGACGTACTCCGGAAGAGATTCGCGGAGCTTCCGCAGGATCAGGGCATTCAGCACGAGACTGATCTCGTGCCGGGCACGAAGTATTATGTTACGCGGCAGTG